>NC_060080.1:8491590-8800795 GCF_922984935.1 Meles meles
CACCAAGCACGTGGTTGGACAATCATTTGGCTCTAAAGTGATTACAGGTATGACATATGGATCCAATTAGCTGTTTCAGCAGAAATGCTGCCAGCTTGGACTGAAGAGGACAGAGACGGGACGGAATGAAGGCATGCTGTTGGGCTTCTGAGATTTTGCAGGATGAGTCAGTAGGGCTATCTGGCTGTGAACATGTGTTATCCTTCAAGAAAGCAGAAGAATGGCCCTAAGGGCAGTTCAGAGGTCAGCATTGTCATCATCGCCACCGCAGACCTAGAGGACACAGGCTTGTGGATGTGTGTGTGTGGGGGGGGGGGGGATGGGGGAGGCATGCAACTGCTGCTTTTTTGATTCTATAGCGTAGAATGACTGCCCAGGTCCCCAGGGAAGGACTGCCTCCCTGATGGACCAGAAGACAAGAGACTAGAGCCAAGGAGGGTTATTCTCTAGCCTTAAGACCTCATGCAATTTGCCTTGCTAGGTTTCATACTTGCTTGGTATCTGTCACTCCATTATTCTTCTTGACTTTCCCTTTTGAATAGTAATGTCTGCTCTGGGCCCCACCATTATTTTGGAGATAGATAACTTGTCTGGTTTCACAGATTCAGAGTAGGAGAAGGATTTTGCCTCAGGGCACATTGTACCTCGCGTCTCACCCACATCTGATGTAGATGGTATTTCAATGAGATTATGAGCTTAGAGTTGATGCTGGAGTGGGTTAAGATGGGTTAAGACTTTAGGGCTGTTGGGATGGGGAGAGTGTAGTTTGTCTGTGGAAGGATGTACATTCTGTGGGAGCAGAGGGTGATGTATTATGGGCTGCACTGTGTCCTCCCAAATTCAGATGCTGAATTCTTAACCCTGAGTTATCTCAGAAGGTGACTACATTTGGAGATGAGGCTTTACAAAGGTGATTAGGTAAAAGGATGGTAAAGTAAGGTCAAATGAGGTTATGTGGTGAGCCGAATCCAGTAAGACTAGCGTCCTCATAAGAAGAGGAGATTAGAGCACAGACACATAGATGGAGGGGTGGCCACATGAGGACACAGAGAGAAGGTAGCCATGTGCAAGCCAAGCAGAGAGGTATCAGAAGAAAACAAACTTGCCAACATCTTGGTCTTGGACTTCCAGCCTCCAGAGCTGTGAGAAAATAAACTTCTGTTGTCAAAGCCCCTCGGCCTGTGGTATTTTGTTATGGCAGTCCTAGCTGACTAAAATGGTCATTGGTATCAACTTGATGATTTAGTTGGGGGGGGGGGGTTGGTTATCTACACCATGTTGTTGGCATTGGGAAGATAAATCTTGGTTATTTGACTGATTTTGTTATTTCAAAGTTGATATTGTATAGACCCAGCTTTAATTACATGTTCCTTCATCTCTGATTTTTTTTTTTCATATAAAATCACTTTCTCTCAAGTCTATTGCCTTAATAGCCTGGAGGAAATACTTGCTTCTGAGGATCATGTATCAAATCTGTTTCATTTTGGTCAGAATATCCTTTCCTTGTAAACAAAATTACACTGTGATTTTAAGTGCTGCAGAAACTCTTGGAAAGAAAAGTCTGCTTTGGATTCCAAGAAAGTTTCCTCTTATTATATTTTGTCTTTATTGTAGACTTCAGGACTCCAACACTACCTGGAACCAAGCTATCCAAAACCAGTGTCTTCCACCAAAAATAACTGTAGGATAAAGGAACGTCCCCTTTGAAGAAATTCTCCCCCCATCTTACTTCTCCTCAGGAACACTGAAGAATCCCATTTGACAGAAGGATCTTTTTTCCCCTCCTAATTCTGAGTTTTATATGCCCAGATTCCAAAATTTAAGCACATATACATTTGAAAAAAATAAGGGACTATTCCTAACTGACATCTCATTTTCTAGCTGTAGTTATCAGCCTTGAAGAAGAAAAATAGCAGTGAAAAGGTGAAAGAGAGTCGTGCCAAATATTTGTCCATAGACTCAAACATCATTTCTGTGCAGGATGACACTATAGTTCATGAACAACATTTCTTGTTAATTTACTTTTCTGGTTAACAAGAAAACCTTTCTTGTTTCACCTTTTGAAAAAATTATAAATCCTTAAAAATTCACACACTAATAGAACTCTGTGTTGAAAAAAATCGATTTTTTCTATGATTGAGTCTCTTGGCTTTAGATTTCAATTAGAACAATCAAAGGTTGTCTAGAAGAGTGTATGAGATCAGAATGCCTATACACCAAATAGAGAAATTTCCATATGACTAGAATGTTATTTTTTTCTATCTTAAAAGTAGAGTTCCCCCAAACTCTTCTTCCCTTCACCCCAAAACATAAATAAACAAAACCAGACCATTAAAGATCCTGGTTAATTGGGTTCCAGGAGACTTTGAACCTGTAGGTCTTTTGTGGGTTGTTATAGGTCTGGTTGATGGTACATTTGATGGGCAGAATGTAGGGGAATGGAAGGAGCCTCATTCTGTCTGTCACATACTCATCGTGTATCCTTAGGCAAGTCATTCAAACTCTAAGATGGGGGAGCAATAATATCTGCCTCCCAAATTTTCATGTGCATCAAATGAGATAATGGATGTGAATTTACTCTTTAAACCATAACTGGGCTATGCAGATGTTAGTCATTATTTTCAAACAGCATCTGTGACCTAGTTTTGATTGTGGTTTACTTTTGGAAAGAAGAAAATTATAAATGCAGCTTGGCTCATCTGGAACAAAACTAATTCGGTGACTTGAACTACGAATGATCCCATTCAAGGCAAACGTCCGGCTGCAAAAGTAGACTGACTCCAAGGACAATTCTTACTTGCTAATTAATTACCAGAAGCATTTCTGTCAGCATACTAAATTTTGAAAATCCATTTAAGTAAAAATTGTACTTGTCTATAGAACATCACCTCCAGATTCTCTTACTTTGCTCAGTTAGAGAAGGAAAATGCTTGTTGGAACTTTTCCACATTCAAATATTTCCACCGTTTGTAAGGAACTGGCTTGTCACTTACACATCACTGCTCGAACAATTTTTTTAAAGATTTTTATTTATTTATTTGAGAGAGAGAGAGAGAGAGCACAAGCACAACAGGTAGGAGGGACAGAGGGAGAGGGAGAAGCAGACGCCCCGCTGAGCAGGGAGACCAATGTGGGACTTGATCCCAGGACCCTGCAATCATGACCTGAGCCGAAGGCAGATGCTTAGCTAACTGAGTCACCCAGGCCCCTAGTTAAACAATTTTTTTGGATAGTTCTTTCACTCTGTATATTTTCCCATTAGATAGTTTTATACAAGGGACAATTTTTTTTAATTGCTTAATTGCCATGTGGAAGAGATTAATCATTAAAACAGAAATAAGAGATTGACCTCTGGGTCACAATATTTCACATCGGATGCAATTTTTCAGGATTCCCTCATTTTATCCACTCGAAACTGTCCATTCAACCTTTTTATCACAGTCTCTACACTGGTTTCCTGATGCAGGGAGTATTTTGACCACATTCAGAGAAAGAGACTGCCTGACAGACCCCTCCAGCTTGCCCACCTTTGCTTTCTGTGCAGAGTTTAATTCTGACATTTTACCTGTCGTGTTAGCAATGTCTCTCTCTTCACTTCTTACGTACACCCTTTGATGACGTTCGAGTCTTCACTCTCATATCACTTTTGCTGCCCTCTCAAAATATTATCCTACCAACTAGCAGCACATTTTCTTTCTAGGCCATGTGGTCTGGGGGTCCTTCCTGAAGCAATCCTTCCTGCAGGGGTAGTTGTCTGCTTGAAGAGGAGCTCACGTGGTGAGGAGAAAGGGATGGGGGCTGGGCTCCAGGGAACTTGGATTCTGCTTGTGTTTCTGCCTCTGATCGTCTCCAGAATGTTGCCAACTTTGCTAGCCTGTTCTGGGCCTCTGTTTATTTATCTGAAAAATTAACCATTTGGAGGAGCTGTCCTCCAAGATTTTTCTCAAATTTAGATTTTCCATAGTTACCAAGTATGTAGGATATTAAAGAATATGGGCTTCAGAACCCAGCAGACCTGAGCCCCCTGAGGCTTTGACAGAAGTCATTAAAATTCGCTAAGCCTCAGTATTCTTGTCTGCAAAATAGGGATGATCATGTTTGCTTCAAAATTATAAACATTAAATGTGTATAAAATCCTTATGTATAGGGGCGCCTGGGTGGCTCAGTGGGTTAAAGCCTCTGCCTTTCGCTCAGGTCATGATCCCAGGGTCCTGGGATCGAGCCCCGTATCGGGCTCTCTGCTTGGCAGGGAGCCTGCTTCCTCCTCTCTCTCTCTCTCTCTGCCTACCTCTCTCCCTACTTGTGATCTCTCTCTGTCAAAAAAATAAAATAAAATAAAAAAAAAAATTAAAAAAAAATCCTTATGTATAGAAAATACTGTGACACAGAAAAGAGATTAATACGGTTTCCCCTCTCCTCCTTCCGTTATCTCCTAAAAGCTAAGGAAAACCCACATGTGGAAATGGAGCAGGAAGTTCTGGTTCGCTTCTGGCTCGGGACTCCCTGACATTCCCCACGATTCTTCCTGGAACATCACTGGAATCTTCTGCATAATCTTCGCAGAAGGCACTGGGGATGAATGATCTGGCAGAGGACCCTGGGGTTGTGGATAGTGTGAAGACGGCCCCAGAGGTGTGGTAAATGCAGACCACGAGGACTGGGACTTCTGTGACATTCTTCTGACTCTTGCAGACCACGGAGCAGACAGAATATGAGAAACTGAGGCTGCTCCAGGAATGTGCAGACGCAGCCATCACACCTCAGGGGCTTTTTTTCCCCACGGGAGAAATAATGACCGCATTACCCAGACTCCTGGGTAGCACGGAAAGGTTGGAAAGGACAGCGGCTTCTGGAAATCTGGTCTCACCAAAATTCCAAGTTTTATTTCCTCCCACATTTCCTGATCACACAGTGCAGGGTCACTACAACTTCCTGCCTTCCTTCTTCATGAGGGGAAGCTTGGATACAGTCTTGTGGTGATGGCTGGAACACAAGTCAGAGGATAAAATGAATGAGGCGGAGGGAAACGCCTGCTTCTATATTTAAGTAGAATGAAAAATCGGTCCATTGTACGAGTGCAGCGGGGAAGACGGGTGCTTGACAAAGAGCAGCTATTTAAGTAAACATCTCAGTTTATTTCGAGGTGACTATGCATTCTCTGTAAATCAGCCATGTGACATGGTCACCAGAAAAGCAAACTCAAGAGTAAAGTGCATTATTAGAGGAATGGTGATTTTTTCTTTTCTTTTCTTTTTCCTTTCCTTCCCCCCCTCCTTTTTTTTTTAAATGTCTCTCTTTTTTTTTAAAATTTTTTTTTTAAAGATTTTATTTATTTATTTGACAGAGCGAGATCACAAATAGACAGAGAGGCAGGCAGAGAGAGAGAGAAGGAAGCAGGCTCCCGCTGAGCAAAGAGCCCGATGTGGGACTTGATCTCAGGACCCTGAGATCATGACCTGAGCTGAAGGCAGCGGCTTAACCCACTGAGCCACCCAGGTGCCCTTTTTTTTTTTTTTTTTTTTTTTTTTTAAAGTGAGATGCCATTTCTTATGTGATTTGCACTGTCTGGGCTCTAACTAGAGTGTTGTTTTCAATTTCTCATTAACCTTGCATGCCTGCTGCCTTGGCAAGAATATCATTAGAGCTCTACCTGTTTGTCGAATAAACAGATGAATGAGAATAATTTTGTAAGCATTTAATGATTCATCTATTTCTTTGATAGTATTTACTGGGCTTCTCCTAGTTTCCTTATGTGACCGCACCAACTTAGACACACAGAGCCTGTGTCAAGGCGTCCTCATTCTAGTTGAGATCTGTCCTCTGAAGAGTGGTTGGAGAGATTGGGGACATTTAACTGGGTACAAAGGTCTTGGGAAGAGTTTGGCAGTGTTTCCAATATTCAAAGAGCTGAATTAGGGAGCATACTCAGGCTGTGAAATTCCAGAGGAAAAATTCGTGCGATTTTGAGGGAGGGAGGTTCCTCATAATAAGAGCAGTCCCGGGGATGGATGGAAGGGTTTGCCTTGGAAAATGGCATCATGTGCCAGAGTGATGGTGTGTGGGGCTGATGCCCGCCTGACCAGAAGGGATGTCCATTAGGAAAGGAGATGGACAGCCAAGCTCTGGGGTCTCCTCTGGTCCCAGAGAATCATCGTTTCCCTGGAAGTGTGGTTTCACATTTGGTCCCAAGTCCCAACCTTTTATTTATTTATTTATTTATTTATTTATTTATTTATTTATGTTAAAAATAACGTCTAAAGGCAAAATGCCAAATGACGTCTATGTGTTGAGAAGTGTTTCTGAGAGCTGCCCCACCAAGACCCAAGAAAGAGTTCAGAGGCTTGTTTGAGATAGAGTCATGGGCTCACCTCGCTTGTTTCTACTTCTCTGGTAAATGTTGATCTAATGCATGTGAAGCTTTGTATGTGGACAGCGCATCCTAAAGAGGACATACACGCCGAGCCACAGGGACCATCTTGCTGTGTGACCTAGAGTGAGTGTGTCACTTCTCTGGGCTTTGACGAAACAGCCCTCCGTGGTGCTTCTGCCTTTCAGTCCGAGCTTTTTGTTTTATTCCAAAACGTTTTTTGTACTGACAGGTAAGCCGCAGAGTGAGTCAAATTGTGCACTCGTTTGTATATTCACTAAGATAAGTGCAGTCCCTTGCTCACACTCGTAAATTGCACTCCGGAAATAAATGAGTGAGACAGTTGTGATGGCTGTGAAGCTGGTACCTGAAGAATTATGGAGAGTTTTACATTTGCTGGAAGGTAGGGAGGTCATTATTTATTCTTGCTCACTAGCCAGATCCACGAATTCTTAAGTTTTTTCTCCCTGGATTGTTTTCCTGGCATTGCCCAACACCAGGAAACACATAAAATATGTTATTTGAGAAATTTCACAGGTATGTTTCAAAATTGGGTGGAAACAATGTCAAAAAAGATATCTTTGTTTACTTGGAAAAATAAGTGGAACTTGGAAAAAAAGCACAAGTTATTTTGGATTAACGATTCGAATGACATTTCTGCGCTGAAAACCAGCGAGTTCTTTTCTATTTTTTTAAAATTTTTTTGGCAAAGGTCGGGGTTTTGAGCATGTAAACTCTGAATACAAAAGTCGTCTCTTATTTTCGCCCCGCTTCAAATTATTGACTCTGATAGGCCCAGAAAAGATGGAATTGATAAAAATAGTAGATTGCTGTTGTTTTTACATCTCAAAAAGAACAACATCTATGACTTCTAACAGCTATTTCCTAGAAGGACTCGGAACATCCCAGTACAGCCTTGCAAATAGTTACACAAACACCACCGGATTAACCGATGCCCATTCACAGACTTCGGAACACCAGTCAGTCTGATTTCTGGGGCACCCCTTAGCAATCGACAGCACCTTGCTCACCACACCAAGTGCATTCAACCATCATCTACTTCTCCTTATGAAAGTGGTGCCTATTAATTGCATCAAATTTGGAAAGTATATTTAATGTGATGACCATGATAAGACCATGTAGCAGAGACTTCAAAAACAACAGCCGTGTCAGACTATTTTACGCTTGTCTTTTTTTTTTTTAAAGATTTTATTTATTTATTTGACAGAAAGAGAGAGATCACAAGTAGGCAGAGAGGCAGGTAGAGAGACAGGAGGAAGTAGGCTCCCTGCTGAGCAGAGAGCCCCATGCGGGGCTCGATCCCAGGACCCTGAGATCATGACCTGAGCCGAAGGCAGAGGCTTAACCCACTGAGCCACCCAGGCGCCCCTATGCTTATCTTTTGAGGGCTTTGAGACCAAGCCATTCTCTGGTGGGCAGGGGATGGGTTTGCCACTGAGTGAATGTTCCCATTCTTAATTATCCTGGGATGATGTAAATCTTGGAGCAGGAAAGAAGGGACCAGGAAATGGGCTTTGCTCATGGTTTACAAATTAATTCTTCTGGAACAAACTCCCTGGGGTCAGAGGTCAGTCTAGCTCAGTCTCTGAGGCACGGAGAGGCATGGTGTGGTTCGGATGGGTGGCCTGCCATTATCCTGCAGGGTCAGATTGGAATCCACGCCCCTGGGATCTGGCCCGGGAAGGGATGCTCAGGTGGGTGTGGACCTGGGGCCGAAGTTACAAACGATTCTGTCCACGCCGTTTCCCCTCCATTGTCTAACACTCCATATGTTATTGCACGCAGCCGTCTGGGATTGGGGGTGCTAGTCATAGACGGGGTGGTACTGAGAGTAACAACAACAGAGCTCTTACGTAGCCCTTGTTGTATTCCAGGCACTATTCTGATTACGGATGTGAACTCATTTTTTGTCCCCACAAGAACATTAAGTGAAGTACTAGTATTTCCCAATTTTGCAGACTAGGGAGGTAAGGCACAGGCGAGCCCCGGGGAGGGTCCCTTGGCTAGGAGGTGTTGGAGTAAGTAGAGAAGGGAGTCCTGGGATTTCAGAGGCTCCGTGGGGAGCAGAGGCGGAGCCTATTCCTTGGGCAGCGTGGGGCAGAATTGGGAGGGCTGGGTGTCGTGCTTTTCGTGGAGCTGAGGGAGGGGCGGAAACAGTGCAGGGGTTGGAGCGGGGAGAGCAGGGTCTGCTGACTCAGAGGCCATCCGAAAAGGATGCAGGAGAAAGAACAGAGGGACTTGTCCCACAGCACGGTCGAGGCAGCATCCGGAAGCCAGCAGTGACCGCTTCGGGGAGACGAAAGTCTCACTAACGAAATGGGACCAGGACCGCATGGTGTAGGTAGCATATGGAAGTGAAGAAAACAGAAATAAAAATCACCCTGTGGCCACCACTGAAAGGTCATGACTGTGTGCTATTTGGCAGATACACATGTTTGTGGGGACATGTACATGATATGTGTCTTTTCTTGATTTTATGTCCTTAAAAACTTTCAACCATGCTGCAAAGTTGAGAGAATCATACAAAGACCACAGTAGGCTCACCAGCTAGACTCTATAATTACCATTTCGCTCTGTTTTCTTGAGCACACCTCTACCCATCCCTCTACCTCTTTATCAATTTATCTTATTTCTTATGCATATCTTGGTAAGTTGCAGACAGCAGACGTTTCATCCCAAACACTTCAGACCACACATCCGTGTGATGCTTTTTCATGTGGTATTATAGTCTAAACCTGATTCCCTTTCACTGGCATTTGTTATGATGGTTTTTAGTGGAATATTTTACTAGTGAACCATATCACAGTTGGCCCCAGCAACCAGAAGAAAAGCTCCCAAGCTCCTCCATCCACTAGTCTTGTCCACTCCTGGGACATCTGTATTCATGTTCTCTCCCCCTTTCCTGTTGCCAGGGAAGAACATCCTAGAATAATGTTTGCACTGAGGAGGTACACAATAAATATTTACTGAATAAATGAGCTTAACCCATGTCCGTGTTTGCAACATTCACCGTTTCCAATTTTTGTCCATCATCTACGTGAATATGGCAGGAAACACACTTACTTGCATTTTTACATTGTCTCCCAAGAGTGATCTTTAAGAAGTATAACTATTACATCAAAGGTTATGACCACTTTAAAGACTTTTTGTTACGCTTGGCAAACCCCTTCTAGAATGCCATTGAGATGGTGCTACTTCTCCATATCTTTGCAGGGTTTGGGTTTCACAAGCCTGGCAGCACCCATGAATTCAGCCGGCTGTGTAGGATGATCTGTGAACTTAACTGCATAGAGTATGCCTTGGGAGTAAATGTAGATACGCAGCTGGGTTTTGAAAAGTGATTCTCGTGAGTGGTTTCTCTCATCGCCATTGCAAACCAGTTCCAAAAATAGAAGCTGCCTCCTCCCCCAGCGGATTCCTGGGTCTGGGATCACATGAATTCACCCAAGTGGGACCCAGGGAGTCTGACCTAGAAATCCCAGTGACTGATCGAATCTCCTCATCTGTAGCCTCTGCTTTGCTGGGTACAAGATGCAGGTCATTCCAGCTCCGCAGTGAGGGAACACCATTGCCCATAAAAGTCTCTGCCAATGAAAGTCATCGTAAATATGGAGTAGTGTAGTCTGGTGGTCATGGCTAAGATGAGCAGCAATTCTGACAGGATTTTGAGCAACATTCTCAATGCCCCGAGGATCAGGAAACTTCTTAAATATAATGATCCCCTCTCAATTACCTATTAGCAGGAGGCCAGGATGTGAGATGACCGAGCTCTAAATATAATTTCAAATACTCATGTCACTGCTCAAATGACACCTCTTCCTTTACCAAACTCTTTTTTTTTTTTTTAATCTTTCCTTCAAAGATCTTAAACCACACAATTCAGCTACTAACCCAGGCTCACCCTTTTGGATTTCCCCCGCTGTACTGTGGTCGAGGTGCTAATTAGCAGGGAAAGTGCCAAATGGCAAGCGGCCAGAAGGAAAAGCAGAGAAGTCTAAAGACCTGCACAAACCGCAAATGGGATAACCTGGGTGTTGTAAAATGGAGACACGCCTTTAAGGAGCGACGCATTAAAGTCCCTCCACCACTTCGGGACATTGTCAGGTTGGCAAGGGGCTCCAGCCTCCTCTCCTGTTAATCAGGGATTGTAAATAATAGCACCAACCACCTCCACGGGCTTGCCCAGAAGAGTAAATAAAATCAGATAAGGGCACCAGGCTGGGAAGCGTGCCCTTGTGAGCGCCCCCTCTGTGTTAGACACTTGACAATGTTTCCCATTAAATTCTCCCATTGATTTTTATCAGGTGGGGGGACCAGCTCCATTTGATGGATGGGAAACCCTGGCGGGGAAACATGCTGAATGTCACATACCAAGTAGTCTGACCTCACTCCAAAGCCTTTGCTCCTGCCGTTGAGCCACGGTGAAGTGCCTGGCATTTTGCGGACACTCAATCAGGTCTGTTATTATTGGAGAGGACAGGAAAAAAAATGATCCCCTTGTTATGAATGAAAACAACATATATTTAAAACCGTTGGGAGCTTTTGTGTTCCGGGTTTCAACATCTGATTTACCTGTCCTATTTTAACCAATTCGCATGAGCATTTGTTATGTAACCAGCACTTGCTTTTACTGTATATAACTTAGGTTACATAAATCTAACTGGCTGACTGCTGGTGATCTTTAAAAATGCAATGGGCTGAGGGATTCGTTTTGAGCCTTGGGGCAGGATGGCTTTAACCATTCGCTGAGTTCAGCTTTGAGAAGCATAAATTTGCTGCATCTTTTCCATAATCCAACTGAAACCTGGATTCCAAGTGAATGTGGATGAGATTTAAGTCTCTAAGAAATAAATAATAAATAAAACAAGGCTTAAGAGAAAGTCCCTGCAAACCCTGTGTCCACATTCCAACAGAATGACGTAATAGGAGTTTGGAAGCACGCAGTCTCTCCCTCCGGGTCCCATGACCTCTCGGCAAGAGGGAGGTCAACAGAGTGATGATCCATGACTCTCAGAAGCCACAGATCACAGTGGGCTTCCTGCGGCTGGAAATACTTGGCCATTGGTGGGTTTCTCAACTGCAAATATGATCTCTGCAACAAAAATGCAAAGTAAGAAAGGTTTTTGTTAATTGAGGTAAAATTTTGTATTAAAAGAGGAGTGAATTAAGATTTAGCTTCCTTGGCGTGGGAGAAAAATCTCTATGTGGGTAAAAACATCCTAATGTTTAGTCTTGTTCATTTTGTTGAAATTAGAGCAATAAGATCCAAGGAAAGGGAAGGATTGGGGCCATTGGGTTCATTCTCTTCCTTTGAAGCCTAAACGCAGGCCGACTGTGGCCATGTTGTCCCCAAGCTGGGGACAGACATCGGCTCTGTCACGTGTTGTTCATTTATGTCATGAGCTGCAGGGTGGGACGTAAGCTGGGTTACTCAGTCCCTCTGCATCTCACGTTTTTTCATCTGTAGAATGGGATAATGGGAGTATCTACCTCAAAGGGTTCTGTGCAGATGAAATGAGTTTTAAATATTAATTAGATATGTAAATTAAATGAAATGCATAAACCTCTCAGAACAGACTCAGGCACATTGTTGGAGCTAAGGGTTTGTCATTCTTCTCTAATGAAGATAAGAGCATGGTCTTGGGTATGTGTGGAGTCTTGGGAATCCACTTGACCCCACTTCAGAAGCCCAGTTCTGCCGTATACCATTTTCCTGACCTCAGGCAAGTCACATGAAATCTCTGAGTCTCTTTTTTTCCTCAAACGTGAAAATGTGAGTGTCAGTTCCTAGCACTAGTAGCATTATGAGGAAAAGAACAAGATTACCTTTGATGAAACATAATCAACATGGTGTCTGGCACATGACTAGTTTTCTCAATAAGTGTCTGTGGAAAAAGTGACCCTTTTGGCTTTAAGTACATGTTCCCACTCACATCCAAATACAAACATGTTGAATCACTCTCATTGTTTCATTTGAACTTTTTGATATATCTTAGAGAACCCAATTTGGAATTCCAAAACAGGTAAAAAAAAAAACAACTCAGTTTCCTTTGTTGGGAAATCACCTCAGAAAAGAAGTGTATTAGCTCAGGCTGCCATTAAAACAAAACAAAACAAAACAAAACAAAACAAAACAAAAACCCAAAAAAACCCAATACCATAGACTGGGCGGTGTAGACAACAGAAATTTATTTCCTCAGTACTGGGGGCTGGAAGTCCAAGATCAAGTTGTCAGCAGGGCTGGTTTCCCCTGAGGTGTCTCTTCTTGGTTTGCAGATGGCCTCCTTCCTCTCTGTCCTCACACTTTCTCACTTGTGAGTATCCTTAGCATCTTCTTCTCTTCTTCAAAGGACACCAGTTTTACGGGATTAGGGCCACATCCTTAAAACCTCATTTAACTTTAATTACCTCTGTAAGGACCTTATCCCCAAATGTAGTCACACTGGAGGTTAAGGCTTTAACATGTGAATTCATGTTGATTTACTCATTCAGACAGACTTTGTGTTGTATTTAGCCACCAGGAAGCCAAGGAGAGAGGCCTCAGAAACTGGCCCTGCTGGTACTTTGGTGGAGGGTTTCTGGTCTGGGTGCTGAGAGGAGATAAATTTCTTTTTTTCTTTTTAAATTTAGTTTTATTTTTGGGGGCGCCTGGGTGGCTCAGTGGGTTAAAGCCTCTGCCTTCGGCTCAGGTCATGATCCCATGGTCCTGGGATCGAGCCCCACGTCCGGCTCTCTGCTCCGCAGGGAGCCTGCTTCCTCCTCTCTCTCTGCCTGCCTCTCTGCCTAGTTGTGATTTCTCTCTGTCAAATAAATAAAATATTTAAAAAAAAAAGTTGAATGCTTAAATTTAGTTTTATTTTTTCAGTGTTCCAAGATTCATTGTTTATGCACCACACCCAGTACCCCATGCAATATGTGTCTTCTTAAATACCCACCACCAGGCTCACCTAACTCCTCACTGCTCCTCCCCGGGAGGGGATAAATTTCTATTGTTCAAGCTACTCCGTCTGATCCTTTTTTGCCCTCACAAATGAATCTATTCCTTTATCTAAATAATGCATACTTTTAAAAATTGAGCATCTACTATGTATCAAACAGGCTATATCTCAAATATTCCTTACAATTCTGAATGTGTCCATCCCACTTCCATGAAGACAAATTGGAATTCGAACCCCAAAGACCTGCTCTATTTTCCCATGTCTAATCTCTGATTACTGCAAATCTCAAAAATTACCCATCAGATATTTCAGCCTTTAGTGACCTGTATGGTGTCTCATTGGATCTTCTAAATAATTTCTCTAATTAGCAATAGACTCTAGAATTGGATCCAGTTCTAAAAAGAGAATGACTGTGTTTGAGCTAGTGTGAGCCTCCCCTGGGACTTCTATGACCTGTTTTGCCACTGAGACATTCCAGACCTTCCCCTATTTTGAAACATACAACTGTAGCCAGAATTTATGTAACAGTTTCACTCCTAAAAGTGTTGTATACTAATCATCTCACAGCACTGGAAAAACATACTGAATGCACCAGAGCCTAGTCTGAAACCAAACAATAAAAATCCCCTTTGTTAACTTTTAGTTGATGAATTAATAATTTACCCAGTTTAAATTTGTGTGAATCAGCCTTTTCTTGTATTGGTTTCTGTGGTTTAGCTCATGGTGACTTTTTAATGTGTGTGATAATCCCATCTCCTCGCAGACCTTCCCTGTCACACCTCCAGGTCCCCCAGACCCTTGGCTCTGAACACAGGCCAGTCGCTTGGTTTTTCTTACTCTGCATAGGGCACTGGGCTAGGTGGAGCTCAGGCAAGATCATGAATATGAAAGCATTTTGAAATCCAGGAGGTGCTATGCGGGTTGCAAATGGGATACTATCTGGATTGGTAGAGTTTATTATTTTCCCTGAGACACCATTCTTCATTTCTATTGCTATCTATAAATATCTACTATCTATACTATAGCTCCTGACCATGTTTTTAAACCTAATCACTAGACTGAAAAACTTCTGAGGATGGATGTCATTTAATTGTCCTTGATTTCCAGCAAGGCTGGCATAGGCTGGGGAATAGAGAAGCTTCTTAATAACTTTCTTCTGAGACAGGGACTTTCAGACCATGGTGGTAGATGCAGACGGATTGCAATATCCCCTTCTCTCAATGACCAACTGAAAGAGCGAAATTATAAAATCAAGAAGATTTCACCAGCAGCAAAATTATCAAGCCTGGAAAGTTGTCAAATGTGAGGTCGTGTACTATGACAGGCAGGTCTAAGGAAGGAAACAGAAAAAATTTGGCCCATCTAGGTGTAGCTCTGAAACATGTCCTCATGTTATAGAGAAAGAAGGTGAATTTAGAATATTATGCGATTTCCCATGAATGCCGCCAAACTGAGAGAGAGCAGAATGAGAGGGTCTTGAATAAGATGAATTGTGCTCCAGTGGAGGTTCTAAGAGGCTCATCTCTTCCAGGAAGGTTCTGAGTGGGGGATAGAGGAATTTTCTGGGAGGAATCCCATGGCATGCTCACATGTGGCAAATGCTTAGCACCTGCATGTTATGGGAATCTCAAGCTAGAAAAACAAACAAACAAACAAACAAAAAAACAATCAAACAAACACAGAACTGGGTTCTGTCCTTTGAAACTTTTTTTTTCGGGGGGGGGGTGTTGCACATCAGGAGCAGATGGAAAACTGCTCTGTGGGAACTTTTCCACCCAATGTTCAAAATAAATTCATTTGGAATATGTTGAGTCTTGGTTTACGGCTTAGGAAATGGTAAATTTTTGCAACCATCCCATATGTGCAAGAGAACAAGTGTATTTTGCATAGTCTTCTCCTACTTTTGCTCAGTTGGGCGCTTTCCACATCTAGACACTACCTGTCCTGATTTCTACTTTCTCCACATTTCAGAGGTACCCACTTGCAAATGTGTGTATGTGTGGGTTTGAGACAGAAGTTTCTGTCTCTTTTTTATTAGAATGCTTCTCCGTGACTCATTATTCAGCCTAAAGGTTCTTCTAAGCTGATCTAAGTAATTGTCAGAGAAAGTGCAGTTTTAGGTCATTTTGGGTGTTTGGGTGTCTCTATATCTAATTGAAGACCTCTGAAACCTGTCAGCTTCCTCCACGTTTGATCTATTTTTATTGTGATTCTTGCTGTCATCACAGTAAGACTGGACGACTCTGGTGAAGGAGGATTCTGAAAGATGAGAACTGTTTGTTCTGACCCTTTTTCCTCCTTGTTATAGGGCCAAGGGACCCTGCCCATTTGGGATTCCCAGGAGCCTGCAAGGGGCTGTTGGGATGTAAGGGCCAAAAACCCCTGAGTGTGACATTGCTCGGGGTTCAGAGTCCAGGCTGCTGCTGGGCCTCCTCATGCAGGAGTTCTCATTTAGTGTTTACACTCGGTGTCTCTGGGGGATTTCTGCTCTGCCTAGATTGTGTCCTTCAATGATCTAGGACTTAGGTTATGGTGAAGAGTCAACCGACATCTGTTGGATGTTTCCTTTGCTTTAGACATGTTCAGTATCTCCCCGAATCCTCATGACTGTCAGCAGAAGCGGTCTCAGAGAGATGGAGAAACCTGCCTTTGGTCACCTGGTTCAGGCAGTGTTGGGAATCCAGCCCCAACCTGTGCATTTCCCACCTTGCTGGTGCTCCAGCAGCTGGGATCTGAGGTTAACCTTCTTGGCAAGTGTTATCCGGATGGTTGGGGATGATGACAGTAAGAGTAGAAAGGATAGAATTATATGAATTTCCTAATTTTTCACCATGAAGAAGCCTTTGAGCCCAGAGGACCAGGGAAAGGGATGCCCTATCCTTCAGGTAGAAATTTCCAAGAAGGAAGTCTCAGAAGGAATACTGGGGGTGGTGGGGGGTGGTGGCTCTGTCAGCTGGATCTCAGAACTGCAAAGTCAATCTACATTACCTATAGGGTACAGTCCTTGTCAGTAGGTGTGACACACTCCCTTTCACGATATGACCATACTCTGTGGGTCCAGCTCCTGTTCTATGATTCCCACCCTGCCCCACACGGGCAGCCTGCTGTTCCCCGCTCCCCCTGCTCTGGCCTGCCTCTGTACCTCCATTCAAGCTGTGTCGTCTGCCTAGAGTGCTCCTACTCCTAAATCTCTCCATACTTTGAATAACCTCTACATCTTCTCTAAGTCTGAGCTCAGATGTCTCATCAAAAGCCTCTTCTGGACACGGTCCTTCTGATAGAAGATAACATTCTATTTTTCTATCTGTGGAATTTAGCACGTGGATGGTGCACAAGAGACCCTAAAATAAGTGTTTCTGTGAGGATGAATAGATAAATTCCCGGCACAGCAAGGAGAGGTAGTATGGGACAGGGGAACCAGAGACAGATTGCTGATCTGAAGACCTGAGCTCTGGTCCTTAGGTGGCTGTCTGTAGGTTTTGCGACCCCAGGCAAATCACTTTCCCCCAGGACTGAGATGTTCAAACCTTGCTTGCTGGGTTTACGAGATTAAAAATAAAATGATGAGAAATGTAAACTTTAACTGTGATGCAGGTTTGACCATGGTTTACAAATCCCTCTCCCCCCCCAAAAACCCCATGGAATTAAAGGCTGATAAATTACATGACCTTCAAATCAAGAAGTTTTGTCCCCTTTAAGGATACCATAAAAGAAGTGAAAAGACAAGCTGCAAACTAGGAAATCATAAAGGGAACAGTAACTGACAAAATGCTAGCACTGAGAACTCCTCAGATAGAGACAAAAAATCTCCACAATAAATGTGGACAAATGCATGAACAGGCCTTTCACGGAAGAGGAGATACTTGTGATGAATAAACATATGGAAGCGGAAATCAAGACCATAGTGAGATCCTTTTTGTATCCATTTGACTGGCAACATTGAAGAAGTGACATTTCCCTGTTTTGGATGGAATATGGGTCAGTGGTGTTTCTGCTACTTTGCTCCAGAAATGGAAACTACTACAATCATTTTGAAAAGCAATTTGTGACTCTTTTATAACTTGCAACATTCACATGCATTAGCACCCAGCAATTCCCTCCTCGGTACATACCCAAGGGAAAGGTACACACATCAGGCTGTACCTGGTACACATGGGTACTGGGAGGTGTGTGGAAGAACTCAGCAGCACTCTAATACAGCAATGGAAATAGCCCATATGTCTATTAATAGGAGAATAGATGGATAGTCACAAAAGGATATTACACAACTGAAAACAAACTTAATGACAAACACTGGATAAATAATAACACGATTGTGACTGAAAGAAAGAAATCAGATACATGTGTATGATAATTCTATGGCATTTCAAATTAAGAAAACTAATGACACGCTGTTATGGATACACATAAATGCAATAGAATGGACACAAATTTCAGGAAATAGGTTACCTCTAGTGGGGGAGGGGAGAAGGGAAGATGGTATTTGGAAGTAACACAAGATATTTGTTAATTAATAAAAGTATCTGGTTCTGGGCTTAGGTGGGAGGGTCAGGGAAGCTCTTTATTATTTATTTGTTTATTTTTATTCTTAGAGAGAGAGAGAGCACAAGCGGGGAAAGGGGGGGGGCAGAGAGACAGAGAGAGAGAGAGAGAGAGAGAGACAGAGACAGAGAATCTTTGAGCAAGCTCCATGCCCAGCACAGAGCCCCACGTGGGGCTCCATCTCATGGCCCTGAGATCCTGACCTGAGCTGAAATCAAGAATTGGATCTTCGCCAACTGAGTTAACCCAGGTGGCCCCAAGTTCTTGATGTGTCTAAACAAATGAGCACAGATGATGAAGGTCATGCCAGGCTCCATGATGACCCATCTGTGCGCCATTGGGATTCGATTCAATCAGTTCGGCATGTTTTTCCTCAAATACATTCATTACATTTTTACTGTGTGTGTGTGTGTGCCTGTTCACGTGTGTCTACGTTCCAAGTATTTGGGAGAAGGTTTTAGAAAAAGAAACAGAGAAGGGTGGAATGACGCTGGGTCAGTCTGTAACCGACCACAGATGTGGGAGAATTATCACTTTATGTAAACAATGTCTGATCTTGGAAGAGTCACTGCCCTCCTCTGCCTCAGTCTCTCTGGAAAAGGGAATGGACTCAGTGATTTGGAACTCCTGAGTCTCTGTGACTCCTCCCCACTCCCTCCTCACTTTGCAGACCTTTATCTCAGGAGGTTGTCCCCCCCCTCCCCGGGATGGTCTCCCCATTTGCTGGCTCCGAGGCGATGCTCTGGGCGGGCCTGGGGAAGAGGAGTAGAGCGGCCACGTGCAGAATTCTGGCTGCACATCGATGTTGGCATCTACGCTTCCCGCTCTCCCGCTCTGTGTGTCCGACCACATTTTGTTAATCACACAATTTAGTGCCCTGTAAACACAGCCACTGCTTCATTTCCTCGCAAGTATTCTTAGAAACAGCAGCCGGGGAAGATTTGTTTCTAGTCAGGAACCAAATATGAAGGTCACATGATTTTGTGATTTTTTTCCTTACCAAAGAAATATGGGAGGCTTAAGCAGGCCAACCTTCCAATTAATCCTAAGAACAACTGCCTTCGAGGTGGGTGAGCCTGAATATTATTCACTTTTGTGGTCATTTATCAAAGAAAAGAAACTGTCAGCTGGCTTCCAATAGCTTTAATTCATCAGAGGCTAAATGCTGTGCAGCGGAAAGATCCCTGAATTATAGGCATGGTCCCGGTTCTTACCTGGAGCCGCGTTTGCTCCCCAGTGGAAAGGACGTTCAGCTATTAGACTGTGCACGTGGTATGTGCTGACCTGTACGCTCTCACCTGCTGTGCCTGCTTCAGCATCCTCCTGCTTGTCACAGGGCTTTGGGTGCTCTGGAAGCCCCCATAGGGGCCCTGCAGGTGTGCCTGTAATGGCTCCTGCTTCTTCTTTTTTTTTTTTTTTTATTTGTTTATTTTCAGCGTAACAGTGTTCATTGTTTTTGCACCACACCCAGTGCTCCATGCAGTACGTGCCCTCCCTATTACCCACCACCTTGTTCCTCAACCTCCCACCGCCCCCCGCCCCTTCAAAACCCTCTGGTTGTTTTTCAGAGTCCATAGTCTCTCATGGTTCATCTCCCCTTCCAGTTTCCCTCAACTCCCTCTCCTCTCGGCTCCTGCTTATTCTTGATGGCACTTGGTGGCAGGGAGCAGTAGTCATTCCCCACCAAAAGTACAACTGGATGGTGGCCCACTTTACACAGGAACATGGGCAGACAGAATCAGAGTGAGAAGAGCCTGCCATATTGAAAATAAGGTCAGCAGTAAGCCAAATTTACCAATCGAGGTGGGAGATGAGGACAGGAAGGGAGAGATAGGGGAACTTGAGGGACACCTACATGGGCCAGGCACTGTGCTAAGAACTCTACACATATTATTTCGATCTGGACAACTGCCCTGAGGATGGGCATCACTGACCCTATGTGATTCTTGCTGTATGAATGAAAACTGTGGGCACCACGCAGAAGGCACTTGGCACAAGACCGATGCCCGTCGAATGAATGGATGGGTGGATGAGTGGCTAACATGAGATGATCTTGCTTATCTCCACACTAATTTAAAAAATGTATCTCAAAATAAAATAAAATAAGGTAAAATAAAATAAAATAAAATTAAAAAATGTACTTCTATGGGAAAGAGTTGTATTCAGGATCTTGGGAGCACTTCACTTCCCCCTGAGTCTATGTGGGCAAGGAGATCTAGTGCAGGTTTCCTCAAATTCCACTGGGTCCTGTCTGATGAATGCCCTATGGGATGGATCCAAACAAAGAAGTCCTCCATGGTAGCAGGAAATTGACTCATTAGGGATGGACTGGTGAATTATGTTCTGGAACGGCAGGGATGGTGGACTTAGGTGTAGCATATTGAGGGAGTACAAAATGAAGTGTGTGAGACAGAGAGAGAGAGAGATTTTGCCTCAAAGGGCTGTGTGGATCCTGAGCAATGATCAGGACTCCACATAAGAGGACAGTGATGGGGCCATCTCACAGCATTTCTCTCTGGGAGATGACTTAGGAATTTTCATCCCCCTTCCCAGAAACAGAAACAGAGAATGGTCTTTTGTGCTTAGACAAGTGTCATTGGCTTCCAGCCTGAGCAGGATGCTTGGTCTTTGACCTTCTTTCTGGGTGATCCAGCCCATGCTCTCAACCTCCCACCGCCCTGTTTGGGGGCGTTCTAAGTTCTAAGTTCTAAGGTACAGAAACCTATCCCCACCTGTTTGGGGACCCTCACATCTCTGGACTTATCCCCAACCTCAGTCCTAGGGGTTTGACTTGCACATCCAACTCTTTCTTAGTTCTTACCCACCTCAAATCTCATGTCTGGGCTGAATCCATCTGGTCTCTGGGACTGTCATCAATCCCTATTCACCAAGGTTGGAATTCTGATGTCACTTTGTATTAGTCAGGTTCTTCAGAGGAACAGAATCTATAGAACAGGATGTGTAGATATAGAAAGAGATTTATTACAAGGAATTGACTCATGCAATTATGAAGGCTGAGAAATTCCAAGATCTTCAGGGTGAGTCAACTGGCAGGCTTGAGCCCCAGGAAAAGCCAATGTTTTGGTTTGAATCCAAAGGCAGGAAAAGGGCAAAACTCCAGTTCAAAGCTGGTCAGGCTGGAAGAATTCTCTATTACTCAGGACCATCAGCCTTTTTGTTCTACTCAGACCTTCAACTGATTGCATAAGACCCACCCATACCAGGGAGGATAATGTCTTTTACTCACTCTACCCAATAAAAGTTAATCACACTCAAAACACCCTCACAGAAGCACCTTGAATTATGTTTGACCATATATCTGAGCACCTGATCACCCAGTCAGAAGACACATAATATTAACCATCACCCATTTTAGTCAGCACATCCTGTCACTTCTGCTTCTGCCTTAGACTGTCTCCCTATCTGACCCTCTACCCTTCTGTGACTGCCACAGGCCACAAACCACCACAAACCAGGGTCACCAAGAACATTCCCACAGCCTCCAAGTAGGACTTGCTGTCCTACCCTCAGCATGCAGTCTTCTCACTGCCACAGCACAAGAATGAAGCAGGTGACCTCCCTCGCCACCAGCGTTTCATGGCTCTCTGTCCCTCCGTTTCCTAAAAAATAACACCCAAGTCTTTCCGTGGCATTTACAGCCCTGTGTTCGAGTCCTAACCTCTTTCTAACCTAACTTGTCATTTCAGAGCACAGCTACTCCCCTTCCACTTGGCAGGCTCCTCGTCATTCCTCAGACGCTCCTATCCCTCTGCTTTCCTCTGCACTGCATTTCCATGTTCTGGAGAGTCCTTGTTGCTCATTCTGCTCCTTCAGGAGCTGAGGAGAGACCTGCCAGCCCTCTCTGCTCCTGGGGTCTAATAGGCTACTCACAAATCTTTACATTTTGACCTCACGGTCTCTTTGCTCTGACCCTAGCATGGTCTTTCAGTCTCTTACAAATATGTGCGCACACCTCTTTCTAGAATATATGACTAAGATGTGTCTCTGTGCATTTTAGTGAAGCTCTCCCAGCCAGGAATGGGTCTTAGAGACAGGAAGACCCGAGTTAGAATCCTGACTACATTAATTTCTAGCTGTGCGACCCAGATGGAACTACTTTATTTCTCTGAACAGCTCATTCCTTTATCTGGACAGTGGGGCTAAAAAAACTTTCTTCCAGCATTCTGACTCTTAAAGAAAATGTCCAGTATTTGGGCCCTAGTACACATCAAAAACTTTTGTCTGATCAAAGGAGAAGTGAATTTATAACCCTTCTCTCCTACCATTTCATTCAGTCATCACAAACTGGATGGTCATTCCTTCTGGATGATTTCCTTCCCTCTTTAGTTTGTTTTTTTTTCCCCCCCAAAGTACTCTATTTCCTACATACTATTTGGAAGCATTTAAAGGTATGTTCAGCGTTAGTGATCTCTTTCTCTCTCTCCTTTCTTTTATGGCTGATTACCTGTTCTGAATCTTCACTTGAGAAGAAGGGCCAGTGTTATAGTTCTAAGGTACAGAAGCCTGCAATTGTCAGCAGTCGAGCACCAGCCTGCATAGCTCTTCTGCGTGTGTGTGTGTATCTTCCATAAAACAAGAGGATTCTGCGCTCTGGGTCTTGAAGACACCAGTGTGAATCCCCACCCTGATCCTTCCCAGGAGAAGCCAAGTGTTGAAAATTATATTCAGCTGCAGGAGTTTTCAGCATCACATTCAGAAAGAGCAGAAGTTGCTAGAGGCTATTTTCAGAGAACTCCTAATAAGTACAGAACCAAAATACAGACGTGGTTGTTAACACCCTGGGAAATGCCAAGTCCAAGCTGGCTCTCAGCCAGCAGAGAAATGGAAAGTCCTAGATAGCTTATCTCAGAGCAAATCTGTATTATGCAGAAGGTGTGAGAGGCAATTACACGGGAGAACACGGGTGCTACTTCTCCGCTCTGCATCAGTGCCCTGGAGATGACAACATCAAGGTGCATCAGGCAGGTTCCAAGTCTTTATTTGCCGCCAGCAGGTCCCTTGTCCTGCCCTGTGATCTCTCTTGTGCTTCTGGTCTTCCTCTCTTTCAACTCCACCCATTCTTCCTGGTCCATTTCATTCATTCCTGGAGGCTTCAGTAAACGTCTATCCCTAAACGAATAACTACTCATTCTGTATTTCCAGCCTTGACTTTTTGTCTGAACTTCAGGCATCTGTTTGAGTCTCCGACAGACACCTAAGCTCAGCATGCCTTTTTCTGGCTCTGTTCCCAGCACGGGAGCCCCGATTCTCCAGCTCCACACCGAGAACTTTCTCCTCCTTAAAACGATGTCTTTGGTAGCAGGGCCTGGTTGCTCACTGAAGTCAAAGCATGCATTTAGAATGCTTTTGTGAAAGGCAAGAGAAAGTCTGTCTGCGGCATTGATAACAACTTGGATTCTGAAGATATGGGTTCTAACCTCAAGGTTCCAACTTTAAACCTTTGAGGCAACGTGGCTTTAATCATCTCCGTCTGTCAAAAGTGGAGTAGGAGGAGGCACTATTAGCATAATTAGGTTAATAACCTGCATGTGTGTGTGTGTCCGTGTGTGTGTCTGTGTGTGTGTCCGTGTGTGTGTGCGTGTGTCTGTGTGTGTCTGTGGGTTAATTATATATGTATTATGATTCTATAGAACATATAATATAGATCTTATGTATGTATGTTATGTATGTATATATGTTATATGTATACCTATTATCTGTATATATATGTAAGATACCTAATATATATGATGTACATATATATAACCTAATAACATGTAATTAGTATAATCAGGGTCATAATGAATAGTCATGATGTTGTCATTTCCATGTGCTAGACACTGTTCTAAGTGCTTTCGTGTATTAACTTATTTCATTCTCAAAACCACTCTGTAAGGATCATGCTATTATTCAGACTTTTTCAGAATAGGGAGGGGACTCGGTTTCCCTTCTGTGTTTGCAGAGGGGGAATGCATGAGATAGCATGCACGGTGTCCCTAGTCCAGCGCCTGCCACAGCAGATTGGTATTCCCACTCTCTCTCCCTTCCTTTCTTTGTTTCTTCTTTCTTTTTCTAGAGGGAGGGAGGGGCAGAGGGAGAGAGAATCTCAAGCAGACTCCCTGCTCAGCATGGAGTCCTACACGGGGCTCATCTCTTTCAGGGGCTGTGAGTGCTCAGAGGACGAACTTTAATGGTCAATACTTTTAGCAAGTATTCCAATGCTGAAATCCTGGCCCTCTGGCTTTGCCCCCCACCCCCACATTGGGATGTGATGGCTCGCTTGCTTCAGGGGTACGTCAGCTGACTCAAGCTCATTGGACTGAGAGTACTCACCAGCCCAGCCCTGGCACTTCTTGGTTCATATTTGAGAACTTCTCCCCTGGTTGAGGAAGGCAGCACACCTTGGCATCTGGGCATGGCAGTGATTAGACAGGTAACAGGTGCACATGGGACCAACTTTATAATCCTGGTCTTAAATACAAAATCCCAGTGCCAGCAGAAGAGGCTACCCAGCTAGTGTAAGTCAATGGCTCTATTGATTCTGTGAGTCCTATCAATAATCTGGGTATGATCTATTAATACTGATTTAAAAAGGAAGATGTTCTCATTGACAAAGAAGCAGGGGTGTAGGCTTGATGATAGGACTTAAACAAGACATTATATGTCAGAGCCTAGGGAGAGACAAAGGAGCAGCCCTGTATTAGGCTATGGATGAACAGATAGCAAGGTGGGGAAGGAGTGCCTGGGAAGGTGGGAAGCACAGCCCAGAGCACCATCATCTTCTGGCCGGTGGTCTGAGATGCAAGATAAAGGGCATGTCTTGTGTGTGTTGGAGAGAAAAACAGATAAATTCTAGTGGAGCTGTGTTTGAGATTCTGACTTAAACTGAATCAATAAACATAAACGTGAGCAAGATATGACAGTATAAAACGGCCTTCGGATCCTTTTCTTGCTGAGCCCAATCTGCCTTTGGTGGCTTTGTTTTAATGACCAGGATAACAAGCAAAGAGGAGAACTGAAAGAAACCAAATGGTCTAAATTTTTCAGTAAGAGGAAAAAGACTGGGATCCAGCTAGATCCAGGTGGTCTAGAAATTCTAGAGAAAATTTAGAAATGTATCAGAAAAGTGTGATTTTGAGGGGGGGGTAGGCAGCTTCTCTTTTGGGGATAACCAAGTTTTTAAGAAGTTTTTTCCACGTGTCTCATGATGTAATTTCCCCCTTTGGCACTTTTGAGAAAAATCCCCTCAATATGAAAATGTTTTCAAAGCTTTTTCTCATCCTCTTTGGGATCAGGTATGACTTTTGAATTCAAGGCAGCATGGTAGAGTGGTTTAGAGCTCAGGTTTTGTAACCACACCTGCAGAGTACAAGTTCTAACTCCACCACTCGGCGCTGTGTGAAATTGGGCAGCGTAGAACCTCTCTGTGACTCGGTTCTATCATCTGTGTAATACGACAGTCGGAGCATCCACTTAACAGGGATGTTGAGAGGTGGAGATGAGGCAGCACCTGTAAGGCTTGGGATGCAATCCTGGGGGATAGTGTGTGTCTTCAGGGGAGCTTCTGAGTTACCATGTGGCGCCTTGTTGGTACTCGCTGCAATGTGGATTCTAGCTCTGTCTGGGGAGTGGTGATTTTGGATTTTTAGCTCCTTTTGAGTGATGCTGCTTATTAAATTATCACCATGGAACTAAGTCAAGAACACACCTTCAACATTTCTGCTGGCCCTAGGGTTCAAGGGGAGGGGAACTGACTCAACAACATAACATCCCTTGAAATCCCATCCCAAAGAGAAAGAGAAAATGGAAAGGAGGAGATAGAAAACAAAGGTAGTGATGATAATTGGATTGTTCTCTGTTCAGAACCGAACATTTCAGATGAAGATCCCAGTTTATATAGCACCATGCTAATTCACTTGCATGAGAAAACCAAGGAAATCTGGCAAAACTACCAGCCTGATGGATGCCCACTTTCTTAACAAAGCTGAATGCCCCCTGGCAAGGCAGGGGGATTGCTGGTCCATGAACATGGACCAGGGGAAGGCTTGCTCTGCTGTGCCAGCTGAGAGCGGGGCCTTGGGAGCTAGAGCTCTGGGCTCCCTGCTGCTGAGGACCCGTGGAGGGACACAGCCAGATGTGGATGAGCACATTCACTCTGCACCGCGGAGAGCTGTGGGACAGCGAACTGCACAGACGGAGAAGGAGCAGACGTTGTGGAAGCATCTGGGAGACCTGGCTTTGATGACGTTCTATGGAGCAAGGCCACCAGGGCCCCTGAGTGTGGGACGCACTCTCCACACCCTCTGGGAAGAGTGGACAAGTGTGCTGACTGCCACCAGGGTGCTGGGGTGTTTCACAGCTGCGTGCGGGCAGGAGGGGCAGAAGATCCTTCTTTGTGTTTCAGTAAAGGCTTTCCCAGGAGGTGCCCCATCAGGTCCCTGGAGGGAAGGTTAGAGAATCTGAAAAGCATGGGTCAGTTTAGTGCAGGACTGACTGAGAGCTCCCCCCACCCCGGCCCCCCGCTCCGCCCCGTCCCTGGCCTCCAGTTGGTTACAAGCAGTTTCCTTGGCAGCCTGATTCCTTGAACTCACAGGACCAGTGCAGGGTGGCCCATGGGTGGCAAACGCTGACCGGCCCAGGTCTTTGGTGCATGGAGACACACCTGCATTTGCTCTGCTTGTGGTGAGAAAGGAGAGATAGGATAAGCCACGGCTGACACCCTCAGAAGACAGGGGTAGGGGTGCGGGGGATGATACCTCGTCATTCCTTCCTTTTATGGGAGAAACACATCTCCTCTTTGTGGAGGCCCATAGAGTTTATCAGCCTGGAAGGGACCACGATGGTCTCTGTATGTGGCCCCCAGCTCCTGTCCCAATTTCCTCCAAGAAGACTGAGGAAATAAAAGGTCCAGAGAAAATTTTGCATGTATTTTGTATGACCCATCATATGAATCTCCCTCCTGAGGCTTTAGAAAATATTTCACTTTTACGGCTTTTTTTTTTTTGACAGGTATTTTTTTGGCCATTATGGTCAGAGAGACAGGCATGGTGGAGGCCAGATTTATTCAGTCGATGCTCCAGCTCACGAGGCCCTGAAACTTTCCTAGTCTAACAGCTTTGCCTACCTGGGTTCCCCTGTGCTCGGAGAGAAGGGAGTCTGTGAGGTAATACAAAACGAGCATCATTGTTGGCACTCAGTTCAGTGAGTCTGACAAGTCCGAACCAGCAGGCCTGGCCTCGGCTGGGGGCAGATGAGAGGAAGGACACCAAGAGAACCAGGGAGAAGTCAATATCAGGAACTGGCAGGAACTGAGTGTTGGCACGACTGGCATCTAGCGGACCATATGAGATCAGAACTGGTTGGTGTCAAAAGAAAGAAAGTTTGAGAAAAGTGAAGGGAGGTTAAGGACACGCTCAGAATGTTCCAGTCTCTGGGGTCGGCTCAGTGTTGATGTAAGTTTTCTCCTTGGATTTGCTATCTTGGTAACTCTCCTGGCATATATTTATGATGTTACCAAAATGACATCCAATTGAAATGATCATGATGAGCGACGATGAGAGTTAAATTATTTCAAGAATTACAGTACATGGGTGCATTTGTTTTCTGTAAAAGTTTACTTTTTCCTATTGGGGATCAGCCATCCACTTTCAGAGAAACAAGGACTTTATATTTTCTTTAGTTATTGTGAGTTTGTTCTGGCTCTGACTTCTAAAGGGCATTCCGACTTCTTTGAATTGTGGAACTGGAAGGTACCAGAGATGAACTCACTCCAGTACTTCATTCCTGACTGGCAAGGAAAAGGTGACCCAGATGATGTGTATAACCGGCCGAGAATTACACAGGTTGGACTGGAACTTCAGTCCACTAGACTGAATTATATCAAGTTTTACTTGGAAAATGGATTTTCATTTCTTATTCTGTTCTGGGCATGTTTATATTCATTTTAAGAAGTAAAAAGTCTAATAAGAAATCTTCCCCCCGCACCACATCAACTGAGAAAAATCAATTTTATATTAATAATATTTGCATTTTATGATGTCTTAAGATTTTTCAAGTGTTTGAGCTTTACGCTTGTGAAGATAGATGTTATGTCCCTTTTAAAGAGAAGGACGCACATGCTCAACGTGGTCGAGCGACTTGGCCATGGGCTCCCCAAGCAGAGAAGCTTGGGGGGCAGAGTTAGACGCCTGTGTAGGCTTTACTCACTGGTCCAGGCTTCATCCCCTGGTAACAGATTTCACCCCATTCCTGCTCTCAAATCCAAAATTTCTTCTGAATGCTGGGACACTTTATCCACAGACTGGTAACAAGCAGAGGGAAGAAAAGATGCTTTTTCCTGAGTCTCTGAGTTTTCTCTCTCTATCATGTTCTGATCTTCTCCTTTAACCTCCTCTTATCCATTTTCCTTTCTTACCTCTGTTTTGCCTTTTCTCTATTTTTATTATTAAACATTTCAAAGGCACAAAGTGTTGAAAGACTAGTGTCATGTTGTTTGTTTTTTAAAATAAAGTTTTCTTTAGAAAAATACCTTTATTGGATTATAATTTATACACCATAAAAGCCATGCACATAAAATATACAATTTACTTGATTTTACTGTATTCAAGGAGTTGTGCAACCATGACTGCTGTTTAATTCTAGAGCAATCTTATCACTCCCCCAAAGAATTCCTGTACTGATCAGCACTCATTTTCCATTATCCCATGTCCTGAGCCTCTCAGCTTTAAGCAACCACTAATCTTTTTTCTCTTTCCATGAATTGGCTCTTCCAGACATTTTAAATAAATGAAATCGTACAACATACAGCTTTATATATTTTTTTTAATGAATCATGTTGTCAAGTTTCACCTGTGTTGTAACTTGAAGCTGTAGCTCATTCTTTTTGACTGCCACGTAATATTCCATTGTATGAATATACCGTGTTTTGTTTATACGTTCGTGAGTTGATGGACATTTGTCTCTTACAAGCAACGCTAGTCTGAACTTTCACATACATGTTTTTGCATGGACATATGTTTTCATTTGTCTTGATTATGTATTTAGGAGTAGATTTCCTGGGTCCTATGGTAACCTTATGTTTAATATTTTGAGGGACTGTCAAACTTTATTTGCAAAGTGGCTGTACTGTTTAACAATTCCACCAGCAGTCACTGAATGTCCCAATTTCTCCACATCCTCGCACAGACTTGTTATTTTTCATTTTGCTTGTCAGTGCTTTTGTGGACTGGTATTTGGTCTGCATTTTTTATTTTTGCCATTCTAGTGGGTATGAAGTCGTATCTTCTGGTTCCAGCTCTCTTATCAATGTATGATTTACAAGTAATTTTTCCTATTCTGTGGGGGTATATGTTTACTTTGAGGATGAAGTTCTTTGAAATACAAACATTTTTAGTTTTTATCAAATTCTTATGTATCTTTTTTTTTTTTGTCACATGTGTTATTCTTTAGGTCACTGGTGCTTTTGGTGTCAAAGCTACAAAACTGTTGCCCAACCCCAAGGCACAGAGATTCACTCTTACGTTTTCTTGTAGAAGTTTTATACTTTTAGTTATTATATGTAGGTCTATGATCCATTTTGAGTTGATTTCTTATATGGTGTGAGTTAGGGGGCCACCTTCACTTTTTTTTTTTTTTAAATTCGTTTATTTGTTTATTTACAGCATAACAACAGTGTTCATTGTTTTGGCATCACACCCAGTGCTCCATGCAGTAAGTGCCCTCCCTATTACCCACCACCTGGTTCCTCAACCTCCCACTCCCCTTCTCCCCGCCCCCCCCCTTCAAAACCCTCTGGCCACCTTCACTTTTTGCATGTGGATATCTTGTTGTCCCAGTACCACTTACTGAAAATAGTATTGGTCTCCCTTTGAATTGTTTTGGTGCTTGTTAAAAATCAATTGACCTAATGTTAATTATGTCATTTGCATTTTAATAGCTAGTCTTAAAGTCTTAACATTTCCATTCACTATTCTTATATTTTATTCCACTCAAGGCCATACCACTGGCATGGTAGTGCATAAAGAAAGCAAAGAGAATCCTAAAATTTGAGGGAGGTTTTTTTTTTCTGTGTGTGTGTGTGTTCTGTTTTTTGTTTTTTTAAACCTGGAGGAGGGAAAGCCTCACTGAATGGGATAGATAACTTAAAAGTTTGAATGTGTTTGTTTTTAACTTTGGGAGAAGGAAGCCTTTCTGAGTAGGATAGAAAATCCTGAAGCTGTGAAAGAAAGGAAGACACATACATCTAAATAAAAATTTCAGATCTGTATTTGAACACAGAAGACCTAAAACACAGTAAAGCAAACGAATCTGCAACACGTATGACACTTGAAAGGTTAATTTCCTTAATCTTTAAGTTTTCGAAGCTCATATAAATCAGTAAGAAAAAGTAATAAAAAAGTCAATAAGGAATCTGAATAAGTAGCTTAAAGGAAGAGGAAAATGGATATGTATCATGTTAAAGGGTGCTCAGTACCTCTCTTTTCTTAATTTTTATTCATTTATTTTTACATTTCTTTCCAGAGTTCCAGAATTCATTGTTTGTGCACCACACCCAGTGTGCTCCATGCAATACGTGCCTTCTTTCCTACCCACCACCGGGCTCACCCAACTTAGTTAAGGAAAATCTCACAAACATTGAGATGCCACATCGCTTTAAGGCAAACACTAAAATGCCGGTTCATGCAAAGTGCTGCTCATCCTGGGACACTGTGCAGAGAAAGGCACTCTCACACTCTCACACATTGGGAGAGTGTAGATAGGCTGTCCCTGTCATTCTGGGTTGCAACTTGCCAGCCCTTATTAAGACACAAAGTGCTCATATTTTGATCTACCAATTGCATTGCTATAAATGTACTTGCTAGAGTCAAAAAACAAAGCAAAACAAAACATAAAACAAAAATAAGCTTGGAAGCAGCTTAAAGGTTTCAGCAGGAATACTAAACAGTCAGCAAGTAGTAGCTCTGTATATCCTAATATGAAAGAATCTTGAAGAATATTTTCAATAGAAAAAGTTAGCATGTGGAAAATGTACAGTGTATAAACCAAATTATGTAACTGCTGAAACTGTAAATATAAAATAAAACACAAATATAAACATACTAAGGGGAAATTTAGCAATACATGCACGTGTACCATTACAACCTTAGTCTATGCATACCATCGTCTTTCTTATTTTTAGAGAGAGAGAAAGTGAGTGTGCATAAGTGGATAGGAAGGGGCAGAAGGAGAGGGAAAAAGAGAATCTTAAGCAGGTTCCATGCCAGCATGGAGCCCAACATTGGGCTCCATCTCATGACCATGAGATCATGACCATAGGTCAGATACTTAACCACTGAGACACCCAGACGCCCCCCCTCCCGCACTTACTGTCTTTTGAAAGGCTACATGACGCAGCTGTTAATAGCAATTACCTTTTGAGAGAAGGACTAGGAAGGAAAAGGTTGCTTGCTCTTTTCATTTCACAACCTTGTACACCACTAAATATTCCAAATGGATGCGATCTGTTTTTACTTTCAAAAATATAGTTTATTGGGATTATCCAAGTGGTGGGATCCTGAGCAATGCTTTTCCTTTTTATATATCTCTGTATTAAAAAGAAGTTACAGTGTTTTTTTTTCTTTTTTCTTTTTTTTAACATTCTTAAAATACCCACAACTTGTACCCTAGCAACTTCACTCTCAAGTTTCCGAAGCTTTTTGGGTGATGGGGCTCCTGGAAGCCAGATGCTTACTAGAGAATGTTGTTAAATATTGACATTCATCTGCTCATTCTTTTTTAAAATCGTGGTAAAATATTCATAAGATGAAATGAACCATTTTAACCACTTTTAAGTGTATAGTTCCGTGGCCCTAAGTACGCTCGTGTTGTTGTGAAACCGGTACTACTGTCCATCCTCGGAACTTTCCGTCACCTAAACTGAAAATCCGCCCCCGTGAAACACTAACTCCACCTTTCTTCCTCCTCCCAGTCGCTGGCAACCTCTATTCTGCTCTCTGACTCTATGAATTTGATTATTTTAGGTACCTCTTGTAAGTGGAATCATACAATATTTGTCCTTCTGTGTCTGGCTTCTTCCATTTAGCATTTTGTCCTTAAGATTCATCCATGTTGTAGTGTGTATCAGAACACACTTATTTATTTATTTATTTATTTTTATTTTTTAAAGATTTTATTTATTTATTTGACACGGAGAGAGAGATCACAAGTAGGCAGAGAGGCAGGCAGAGAGAGAGGAGGAAGCAAGCTCCCCACTGAGCAGAGAGCCCCATGAGGGGCTCGATTCCAGGACCCTGGGATCATGACCTGAGCCGAGGGCAGAGGCTTTAACCCACTGAGCCACCCAGGCGCCCCAGAACACCCTTTATTTTTAAGGTTGAATTAATACTCCATTGTGTCCACAGACCACACACTGCTGACCCCTTCATCCACGGATGGACATTTAGATTGCATCCACCTTTTGGCTACTGTGAATAATCCTGCTACGAGTATGCATATGTAAGTGTCTGTTTAAGTTTCTGCTTTCAACTCTTTTGGGTATAAACCCAGAAGTAGAACTTCTGGAGCATCTGGCAATTCTGCCTTTAATTTGTTAAAGCACTACCATATTGTTTTCCACAGTGGCTGCACTATCTTACACTCCCAGCAGGGTCCTAATTTCTCCACATCCTTGCCAACACTTGTGGTGTGGCTTTTTTTGTTTGTTTGTTTGTTTATCTTTTTTATTATTATAACCATCCTAGTGGATGTGAGTTGGCATCTCCTTGGGGTTTGGATCTGCATTTTCACTGCTCATTCTTACAGCAAGCATTTACTGTGAGCTCCCAGGGGCCAAGACCTGGGCTAAGCAGGGGCTCTAGAGCTGCATGGCCCCTGCTGTCAGAAACATCGGAAAAGGGGAGAGAAAGATATGCAAATGCGGATTGGCATTACCTCCATTAGCATGCGGTAGGCTCGTGGTGTGTGCGCAGTCCTATGGGAACAGTGGCGTGATATGGCTCGCTTGTTTGCCCTGTCATCTCTGGCAGTTACTAGCAAGCTAAAGGTAGTGAGTTCCGAATACTTACAAAAGAATTACAGAATAAATTACATAAATATATATATATGTGCATATATATTGCATATGTGTATATATATATTACATGTGTGTGTGTGTGTGTGTGTGTGTGTGTGTGTGTGTGTGTGTATATATAGAGAGAGAGAGAAATTTCTATTCATTTACTTGTTTTTCTCCCTGCAGTTTGGGAAGACAAGCTTTCTTTGATTTTAGGGTTGGAACTCTGGGGTTCTTTGGAATATATTCTGTGCACGACAGCTTAAATGAACCATGTCTTTCCAGGGAGATGAAAGAAGATGGAAAGTAAGTCGCCCCTGGGTAATTCTTTCATGTGCAGCCTTGGCCTTGATAAGGAACAGTGAAAGCAAAGAATCATAATACCACCACCTGGCAATTGTAGAGGGCATTTAACTCCTCAAAGCACTGCCATATAATCAGAAGAGGGGGTGTCCATGCTGAAAAAAGGTTCTCACTTAACTTTTTTCGAATCTGTAATTACTCATGTGCTTCATGCACCTGGTGGAAATTATATTTAACGTATATGCAAATGCTTATTGCCTGAATGGGCTTACATTTTGCTTAGTTATTTTTTATGGTTTTCTTAATGTGGACTTGATCAGCCACTTTTTGTACATTGCTGTCAATATCATCCTCTGGCAGAGTAACTTTTCATTTATAGATATCTTGGAGGTAGGATATAAAATGTAAGTGTGTTCGTAAATATGATCAAATTCCTGAAAGATCAGCCTTTTTTTTTTTATAACAAAGAAAAAACAAAAACACAAAAAAGAATTTTATAGTCAGAGTAGTGGAAGCCCAAGCTGGCATTTCTTTGTGGTATCACTGGTTGGTAGGCAATGCACAAGTAATTGGTGCAATAAAAAATGTGGTATTTTTCATGACAATAAGCATTCTTCCCAGTGGTCAAGGAAGGGCTTTTGGATTTGTGTTCTTCTTCCTATTTAAATGACACTCAGAGCTTTCAATCTTCATTATAAAGTTGTAAAAACTGCTCTGGGTTTTTTGGGAGACAAGGAAGTGGGATTTGATAGCTAATAAAAGAAGAGTTTTTTTCCTCAGTCAGGATGCACAAGAAGAAGTTCAGGGTCATATGGTAATTCTGCAACCTTAAATTTTTAAGCCATGGCCATACTGTTTTCCACCATAGTGGCACCATCTTACATTCCCAGCATGGTGGAAACTTTGGCAAATCTGACTGGTTTCTTCAGACTGTGGGAGGAAGGCTGAGCAGTGGTACTTAGGGGCCTAAAGTGTCCAGAGAAGAACTAATGGGATTCCCAGACCATGGGTTTATGTTAGAAGTCCATATGGAAGGGTCCATTTGGTCTTAGTTTCATTCAAGAAATAGGAGTTTATTATCTCTGTCATGGGTTGAGTGTATCCCCCCAAAAGATTTGGTGAGGTCCTAATTCCCATACCTGTGAATAAGATCTTATTTAGAAATTGGATCTTTATAGATATAATCAAGTCAAAATGAGGCCATGCTGTGTGAGGGTGGGCCCTAGTCCAATGTGACTGCTGTCCTTAGAAGAAGAGACACGGAGAGCACCTCCTATGAACACTCTTCAGAGGCAGAGACTGGAGGGGCACATCTATAAGCCAAATTTTCTAGTCAACCATCCAAAGGGAGGGAGACTGGAAGAGTTTCTCCTTCAAAATCCTCAGTTGTGCCAACTCTGAAGAATTCCTGCCTTCAGAACTGTGAGAAAATAGATGTCCGTTGTTTTCAGCTGTCTGGTTTGTGGTGCGTCGTTGTGGTAGGATATGCCCTGGAAAACCTCATACAGCTTTGAAGGTTCCAATGGCCTCCTGGTGAAGGGGAGTCTCGGGTGAATGGAACTGTGTCATGCCACTGCCCTAGAAGAGGTCACACACTGATGGAGAAACAGACATATGCCTCAGGGGCAGCGGGTCCCATGGAAGACAGTGGGCTTAGGCTTTGGGGCCAGACAGACATGACTTCCAATCCTAAGCTGGTTTCTAGGTCTGTCTGGAGCTTCTGGTTCCTCATCTTTATGGTGCAGGGCACTGATACTCTCTCATGTCATTCGCTTCGAGTCAGTCTCCTCTTTCAATTTCATCTTGGTAGTTTCTGTCCTTGCATTATGTTTATTTAAGGAACCATTCTGTTGGGTGAAACCTCACAGCATTTAGGTTTTGACTCAATGCATTGGAACAATCTAAAGGGTATTTATAGCTAAAAACTGTTTGTGCACCCAAACCACATGATTTTCATCTCCTGACACTTAGACGAGCTCTGGCTTGGGTGGGATCGTTAGGCCTTCCTGTGGTGTGGAGGCCAGCAGGCTTTCCAACACCTCCGGCTCATCTCTGTAAATATCTTGGTCCCACCCCATCTCCTCAACCCAAACCATGGTCTTTATCAGGTGATGTCCATGGCACCTCTAATTCTCATACTGTGGGCAGATGCTGTGTGAGCAACCTTGCTGGCCATTTTGGGCAGAGATCAGGCAAGATATCTTCACATTTTTCTTTCTCTGGACTCACTTCGCGTGTCTCTTAAGGCACTTTTGGTAGGAAAAAAAAGTCATTTGGGTCTTATATGTTTTTCATATTCGGGTCTTGGCAAGACCTGAATACACACATAGAATTTTCTTCTGTTTCTTTTATACACCTGTGTAGGAATGAGCCAGGATTTATGAAGTTTGTCCTCTTTGAAAAAAAAAATCATTTTATTCCTAGCCAACACTATGACCTTCATGTGCATTCCAGCAATATCTCCAAAGGCGGTCGAAAGAGCAGGCCACAGAAACTTCAGCGCTTCCTAATCGAGAACTGAAGTCAGACCAGAGTTGACTGTGGAGAGGGAAATATTTGGAGTAACAAGAGCTGCGTCTTTATTCTTTTGTTGCCAGAAAGCCAAAACCAAAGCTGGAATTTTGCGGCTCTGGCATTTTCTGTGCCTCCCAGTCATTTTACACAGATGGTTCTGGTTTAAGGGTGAGACACTTCATCCACCAGACGGAACGAGGCCCAGTTAACGTGCCCAAGCAGCCCATTCTCCTGCCAAAGTATACTCTGCAGCCGGAGAAAATAAGAACTAAGAGAAGATGGTTCTGAAGCCACCAATTAGGATGCAAAATTGAATGATAAAATTACTCTGCAACCCTGAAACTTGAACTTTTCTTCAGATTATGTCACCTTGGGAATACGAACCCTGGCCCCTCGACGACGCCGTCAGTCATGAGTCTCCTGGAGACCTACCAGCTCTAATGATGGTGGAAACGTTGCAACAGTTCTTGCTTTTCCTTTGTTATTTGAGGAAACAGACTCCGAGGAGCTTAGTGACTCACCATTTGCCAAGGATTTAAGCTGAAGAGGGAAATGTCAAAGTGGGGTTTGCATCAACTCTCCTTGGCTACTGAATGGGGAAAACCTTTTCTGACCGTGTGTTCCTTTCCTGACTCCTTCCACACTCAACCGTTCTCCCACCCATCTCCTTCTCCTCCCTCCTCATCTCCCCTCAGCCCTTTCTTAAGTCTCTCAGCTCCTTTCCACCCACCAAGTGGGATTGGTGACTGCCCACTGTGAATCACCTCATCTTCTCACATTCCACCAAGCTGACACTAGTCAAGAAAATCCACATCTTCTACAGAATTCTCCTCTAAAAGGCCCTGCCCATTTTCTTTCTTTGTATTTGCACAGTGACTTGCCTGCTTGAGAGGAACCTGTGTCCTTACCTGTCAACATCCAGCTCAGTTGTCCTCTCCTATGTGACTCTCTTCCTGTGTCTCATAGCATGCGAGCCATTCCTCTATGACAGTTTTCACACCTTTGCATTCTAGTTATCCACTGAATGTTTGGAGAGAGTGGGATTTCACTATCCATTACTGCATTCTCAGGACACAGTAGTATCTGGTTAATGGAAGGGGGAGTCAACAGTTTAGGTTCTTGTAGCCACCGGTTAGGAACTTTCCTCTGACATGTCCAATTTATCCACATGGCTGGAACTTTCCTCCAGGCCCATGTCACCTGGTCTAATGTACATACTCTTGTTGGGTTCAAATTTCATATTTGAAAAAACAAACAAAAAAAGGCATATGTTACTAATTTATAGAGTGCTTTGCAATTTGCACTAAACTTTCATGAATGTTTTGGTTTGGGGCCCTTAATGTTATTCAAAAGAGACAGGGAGGGCACACATTCAACCTATGATTATCAACTCCATTTTGCAGATGAGAAAGTGGAGACTCAGAGAGGTTTATTGATTTCCTCCTGGTTACAAAGCTAGTAAATGGCAGAGCTGGGTTTTATACCCAGGGCTTCTGAGTCCCAGTTCAAAATTTTCTAACAACGTGGTATTGTTGTTAGAAAAGCATAACAATAATTTTGTGGGCTTTAGAAAACAAAAGAAAACCACAACCCACCATATAACAACCATAACAAAGCTCTCGAACCCTTCAGAGTAGGAACTATCTATCTTTCTGGCGTGTCTTGGGTTGAGATGCCACTGGCGTGTGAGCAGTGCCCAAAACCCAAGTGCACAGGACAGGCTGTGATGGGCAAACATCGTCACAGTTCAGCACGCTCAAAGATTTGCAGACATAAAACATTTACCAAGACTTGGCCCCATGAGTGAGTGAGCCAAGCCCCTGGGATGTGCCCATGTTACTCCATCAATAAAAAACTGAAACAGATCTTGGCAGGGGTTCACAGTTCACATCTGGGAAGAAAGGTATGCTTCATCATTATTTTGTTCATGTTTGCAAGTGTAGACCAGGCCTTCCTTCAGAGCCAAGTTGGACTGATTTACTCTGGCATTTCCTCTTCTATGGGCCCTTGAAATGGCATTTCCAGGTACCCTTTGGGCAAAAATGTAGGGGAAGCTTTATGTACGTAAACACATATATTTAAAGGTGAATTTCCCATTCCAATCTCTGGTCAATCAGGTGGATTTGGATGATGTCTCAATATTTCGAGATGAAGTCTGTTTGATCCTGAGGCTACCCTGAGTATTTGAGGTAAAGGGGATCTTGGAACCTCTTTGGGTCTTTTAAGATGAAGCTCAAGGAAGGTCACTCTGTGCCTAATTGAACCATTGAACCAAGAACTGGAGAAACTCCTCAGAGGCCCCTGCTCATGTCTGGGCACCCAGCCCTTCTCTCTTCCAAGCCACGAGGCTTCTTCTCAGACAAGCAGCTGTGACTGGCTTACTGGGCACAAGCCTCTTACTGGCCTACCACCCTGCTGAGAGACCAGGATGGAGCCCCAGACTCAGTTGATCCCTGTCAGATTCTGGGGACCCTCACCTTGCCCGAGACCCTCTTTGTGTAGGGAGACAATGGAGCTTGCAATGCAGAGCATCTCTCCTGGGATCTGAGCCTTGGGTCAGCTCAGGACAGAGCATGAAGTCTGATACCATTGCAAGCCTCTGTCTCAGTTTCTCAGGGTCTATAAACATGGTGTGGTGCAAAGAGCAGGGCAGGTATGGGATCAGTTTCTGCTCCTGGCTTCTGTCCCCACCACCTCTCTTCTTCCCTGTGCCTCAGTTTCCTTATTCATGAAATGAAGATTATAGTCCTTAACCCAGGACCATAATATGTGCCATTTACCATGTCTATAGTGGGGATTCACTGAGGTTAGGATATGAAGTGCTTTCTTTCAATACCTGTCTCATAGTACGAGCTCAGTAAATGTCAGTTATTTTTATTCTTCTTATTAGACAGTGGCATGATCTCTTTGGGAGTACCAAAGATAGGTGGTCAGTTTAGTCATAATAGAGATCTCAGAGCCACCAAGGGCTCATAGAAGACAGGGAGGGGCAAGATCAGGTGGCTCAGATGCTGTACAAGTAAGACCGGGAGAAGGCATCACCAGCAAGGTGGGGTCAGAGGCTGCAGAGGAGGACAAAGCCAGACCCCAGGTCTGGGAAGACAATGGACTTCCAGGGGCAATGAGGATGGGCGAGGGCAACCTTGGAGGCATGCCTGGATCTGGGAAACCTCAGGAAGGGAGAGGTGACTCAGCAAGTATTTAGGGCATTTTAGAGGGCCAGGGAGTATATGGGTGTGGGGCACAGAGGAGAACAAACAGTCTCCTTCTAAGATTCCAGTTCTGGGGGCAGGCAAAAGGAGTCAGCCTTAGTCTGAATATCAGGAAATAGAGACCTCTAGAAATGCCTTTTTTTAAAAAAAGATTATTTATTTATTTATTTGACAGAGACCACAAGTAGACAGAGAGGCAGGCAGAGAGAGAGAGAGAGAGAGAGAGGAAGAAGCAGGTTCCTGGCCGAGCAGAGAACCCGATGTGGGGCTCGATCCCAGGACCCTGGGATCATGACCTGAGCCGAAGGCAGAGGCTTTAATCCACTGAGCCACTCCAGCACCTCTCTAGAAATGCTTTTAATGAAATAATGATTTTATGTTGTTCTCCTTAAAAATAGTTAGCACAGGTATTTTGCAACCATGGGTACAAATGTGTTACTGTGATGGCGTTCAAAGGGTCAAGGTTCCCGGCACCTCTGTCTGGGCAAACTCCGGTCTCATCTTTCCCACCTGCTTAATCAGAAGATCATGACTTTGTCAGGTCGTTATGAACATCGTGTGAGAGAGAGAAAGTGACGGCACACTGTGTCATCTGATGTTAACTGTCATTCTATTTGAAAATATACTTTCCCTCCCGAGAAATGAATAATGCATCTTTTTAACCTCTATCCTCCGCTTTCCCTTTTCAAATTCTTGGGTAGGTACCGCCATCTGCTTCTCTCTCATCTCAATGATGATACGATAACTTGAGAAGCTAGCAGACCTATCATTTCCCCAAACCAGAAGTTTCTTGGTAGTCCTGTGCCCTGTGAGCTGGGCATTTTAGATAGTCTTCCAGAAGATGCTTTGCTTTTCTGAAGTGGTCCCTTTGAGGTGAGCTTGTTTCTGGCTGTACTTGTCTTTCATTTCCAGAGGCTCAGAGAAAGAGAGCAGTGACAGGTGCTGGGTTCAGCTCGGGTCATGATCCCAGGGTCCTGGGATCGAGCCCCGCGTCGGGCTCTCTGCTCCATGGAGAGCCTGCTTCCTCCTCTCTCTCTCTACCTGCCTCTCTGCCTACTTGTAATCTCTGTCTGTCAAATAAATAAATAAAATCTTTAAAAAAAAAAAAAAAAGCACAGCTTACCGTGGTGGGAAGCTTGCCAACCTGAGACTTGGTCTTTTTTCTCAGAATCTCCCCTCCCTTTGTCTGGGGAGCCCCTGGTCTCACTCCAGCAGCACCGCTCTCTTTGGCAGTCGCCACCCCAAGCCCATCCCAGTGATGCCCTCACTAGTCATCAACATTCACACTGTGAGTGAGACAGGGCAAGGTTGATGCTTTTACATTTGGGGTGACTGTTTGAAAAAGAACCTGCTGGGTGCCTTCAAACAAGAGTTTATTTCCTCATAGTTCTGGCGGCTGGAAGTTAGAGATCAGGGTGTTGGCAGGGCTGGTTTCCTCTGAGACCTCTCTGCTTGGTTTGTAGGTGGCTGCTTTCCCTTCACATGGTTTTATGGATGTGTGTGTGTGTGTGTGTGTGTGTGTGTGTGCACGCGCGCGCGTGCACGTGTGCATGGTGTGTCCTAAACCTTTCTTATTAGAACCTCAGTCCTGCTGGATTAGTGCCCACTTTGGTGACATTATGTTAACTTACTTTCCTCTTTAAAGACTTTGTCTCCAAATACAGGCCCATTCTGAGGAGACACCGGGGGTGAATTTTGGTGGATGGCATAATTCAGTCTATAACAGAATACCAAGTTATGATTACAAATGAGGTTCTGGGCTCTGGAAGGGGCCTGTGCAAACTTTCTTAGCTTCATGGTACATTTGCTTCTGAGTAGGCAGCTTCCCTGCCCTACTGCTCTGCTGACGCTGGCTAAGAAAGGAAGGACACTGTCTTGCTCTGAAGAGGCTGGCCGAGGGGTGGGTACAGCTGGTTCCCGAATGAGTTACTCATGGAGTAGGGGGAATCCAAGGGCCAGAAAGAGGTGTGAGATGCTGTGAGCCTGGAATGAGCAGACCTGGGGAGACCCACAGGGCCCTAGTGGAAGACAATTGAGAAGATGAACTGAATTCCTGTGAGAGTAAACTGACCCAAAACAACAGCAACACCAATAACAACGCACCAGTGACCTTGACACCAGAGTGTCGTCCACTATGGGATATGTTTCTTCTCAGTGGGCTCCACCACTTCTTTTCTATTCACAATATCATCCAAGCCCTACAGCACGGTCATGTTCTGCTGAAGACGCTCACCCTTGTGTCCACATTCTGCTCATCCTCCATGGCGGGCCCTAGTGTTCACCTGTACCACGGAGGAAGCCCAGGGTCTGCTGGTGAAGTGACTTCCCTGAGATCCACAGTGAGCAAGAAGAGGACCTTGTCTTCAGGCCAAGCATTTTTACTACATTTCTCTTTGTGTGCCAGAGGCAACATCTTTAAAAAATAAATATTCATGCTAATGGGACTCTCATGACAAGACAGAAAACACTGGAGTCTTTGGGCCTGGATACTGGCCACGTAATGGACCTAGACGAGGAGAATGTCCAGCCAAGAAGAAGACAGGAGTGTCGGAGATCTGCCTGGCCAGATGGAAGCTACGGAAGCGTCCTCCTACTTCAACATTCACCCCGAGTAATGTTACACAGTACGGGAGGGTGTGGTCTAGTCAGATAATTCAAACCTTGTAGCAAACTGGGTGGGTCTGGTCTGGGAAACAACCAAAAGAAGACTAAGGGAAGCCAAAGTGGGCAAATAGGGTATGATTTCCTTCATGCTTGCTTGATTCATGTTCACTATACTTTGCAGTAATTACTCTAATTAGTGGTTTTAGGCATGATGAAAGAAAATAATTATAAGTATTTATAGCTGGTCAGTGGGTTACAGATTGGACAACCAAGGAAAGTAGACAATGAAGCATAGTTTAGCTGAATTTACTCCACGTTACAATTAAAATTCACTGCGCTCTTCATTACATTTATTTGGCAATAGTACAGCATGTAACATGAATTCAGGAGCCACATGAGAGCAATTTTGAAGGCAGAGTCTCCAGAGTGATTGACCTTTGTGTCCCAGCGTCTAGGACAGGAGCCATGCAGGAGGGGCTCCACAGAGGTGGTTTGGTTGAGGGAATGACTGAATTCACATAAAGGTCCACCATATTGCATCAAGAAAGAATGAGCACCTTTGCTTTACATGTGAAACCTACCTACCTCTAAGGCAATGAGAACAAAACAGAATCCTGAAAATATATTATGCACCTGGGCTGAGGGCGACCTGGTCATTTCTCCTCCATGAGTCCTTGTAAAGACAGACTTCTAGGCTACATACAGTAGAACCATTTCCTGGGCACGCCCTGCCTGCTGCTACCTCTTTTTCCCCCACTAAATTATTTATATGATTATTCTTCCTTCCCTGCAAAATGGGATAAAAATTACCTACCCGATCACTCTGTCTGAATTAAACGTATGCCTGCTGCCCAGCCCTCGGCAGGAACACAGCAGACACTCAGTAAGTATCCCGTGCCACTCTGCCGTATTCCTGCACCATCCTTGTCCCCTCCCGCCAGGACCCCGGCAGCTACCCCTTGTTCTCCGCTCACCCATATTGCCCTGATGCTTCCTGGGTTCTCCAGCATGGAAGCAGATCTTAATTCTTCACAATATTGCAGTGCTGCCTTTTGCTTGGTACACTGGACTCATCTCTAAGCAACCTCACAAAGAGTCAGCAATCACATTGTCTGCTTCTCTTTCCCGTTTCTCTTTCACTCAAGTCTTAGAGGAGGATTTAGTTAGATCAGTTAGATATAATCGGACCATCTTGATTTAGCCACTAACTAGCTGTGTGGCTTTGAGTTGCTTACTTTGTCTCTTGAGCCACTCTTGAGCCTCTTTTCCTGTCTGAAGCAAAAGGAATAATAATGTCTACCTTGTAGGTTACAGTGATTAGAAAGAGTGATTTTTCAGTGCCTGATATAGATTTTAGCACACAGAAGAGGCTCCACAAATAGCAGACAAATGATGGAGATGGTGGCAGTGATGTAATATATTGATAGTGGTAACAATCCATGTGTATGGAGCTCCTATTCCATCCAGACACCTGCAAATGATGTTTCTTACCCACTGTCTTAACTGGGATGAGCTCAGCTGTAAAGAATTCTGAATTCTGTGCAATAATCTTGTGGGAAAGATGAGAGAACGTGATAAAAACCAAATCCTATTTGACTACTAACTGGGTGCCAGCTGTTTTACCAATGCATGAAAGTCAATCATTGAAGCCATAAAACCAGTGATAATAAATTATTCACCCGAGATTGCATAACTAGAAGGGAGCGCAGAGCCAAGTTTTTAGCTCAGGTATTCCTGACCTCAGAGTTCAAGTTGTTTCATTGTCAGTGGTGGGAACAAGGAGCTACTCTAGGAGAACAGGGCAGGCTTCAGTGCCTGCTCTGAGGTCGAGGGTTAACAGCCCCCTGCTGTATCTGAGGGATTGAGGGATATGGCCAAGTTGTACTTGATTCAGGCCGCCCTCAGTCTTTGGTGGATCTGGGGCACCAGGGTAGACCTTAATAATCTGATTGATGTTATAACACAGGTTTATGGAAGAACTTGGGGTTTCAGGGACTCAGTGCCTTGGAAGAGCTCACTCCCTTCAGGGCTCTGTAGACAAACCAGGCCTTGGACCAAATTTTACTCAAAAGAACAGGGCACACAGGGAAGTATTGGGGGAAAAGATATGGTCTGTGGCTTGAGGGAAAGATAAATGTCAAAGAACTTTCTTAGTGAAAGCCAGTTGTCTTCTTCAGGATTTTCTTAGGAACTGCTCGCTTAGGCTTGTGGGGTGTTGTCCTTAGATCTGAAGGTCATAGGGTAGAAGGTCACATAATTCACACAGGAAATATGGCAGGTAGTAGTGTTACTTAGTTCTTGGTTAACAGAAAAGAAATCTGAGGGTTGCAGAAGTGATAATTTTCCCAAGGCTATACAGATTGTAAATGCCAGGGCGGGTTTGACTGAATGTTCTTTGCTTTTTTTGCTTGAGATATTTGCCCTAATCCACATATGGGAGAGGGAATTCCAGGAGACAGGATGTGAACAAGGGACCTATAAGGGAAGATGGTCACAATGTTTATCTGGCACTATCAGGTGAGTGGATTGTTGGGTAGAAAACTGAAAGGGAGGAAATACCAAGCTTTCACATTCCTTAAGAACTTCTCTAAGTGCTTTGAAACTGGAGGTCTGTCTAGTCCTTTATGGCAAAGTATGGGATGCCTGGCCTTTCATCTCTCCTCACTGAAAGTAATAGAGTTTATGGAATGTTGGTCTTCGGAGCCACATAAAATTGATTCCAAACTCTATTTCCACTGTTCACTAACCTCTCTCGACTCAAGTCCTTCATTTGGAATGGGTATAATAAAATCTACCTTTGTAGTATCATTATGTGGTTTGGGGTCAATGTAGAGAAGTCATCTTGCCCTTCTTGGTACCCATGAAATGGGACGTGCCAAGGGTTTTGCCATCTAGGAGGTTGCATTCAGCAAGGACTTCAAAAGGAGAGAGAGATGGAGAGGGAATAGGGAAGAGAGAAGTAGGACAAAAGGAGACAAGAGGAATTTGCTTTCTCTTCTCATTTGCATGCACAAAAAGATGAGCCAGGGTTTCCATGCTCAGAGCTTGGCTTCCTTGCCAACCTGGCCTGCAGAGGATAAAGGAGTGAGCTCACTGTAGCAAAATGAGCTCCTTTTCCTTTGGAATGTCGTTAAAGCTGTACGGGTGTGCTCTGCATGCACAAAGTATGTTTTCAACTGAGATCTTCAATCAGCATCTCATACAAATCCAGAAGCAGCCTCTAGCCTCCTGCCAAGCTTACGGTCCCTGGCATTGAGTGACTTCAGGAGCCCGAGGGGACCTGTTGGGAGATGTTACTCCAGTACCAGCTTGACACACAGCAGCGATGGCTCTGGTTCTGGCCAGAGAACTGGGATCCACCACAGTTGGAGGACCCACTTACTCCAGGGAGAGATTCTCCCAGGGCCCATCATCTACACACCTCACAGCTGAGTCTGGAGACTTTGAGCATCATAATCTGCTGACGAGTTAGTGGCCAAATGCCTTCTCTACCTAATATCCATTCAGGCATTTGAGAGACATTTATTAAGTGCCTACTGTGTCCCAGGTCCTGAGCTAAGTAGTGAAGGTGCAAATGCAGTGTTAATAATTAGTCATTGTACAGTTGCTGTTTTTCAAGGATGCAGTCAGGCCACAAGAAAATGAAGTGAGAGGCAGAAAAACAATAAATTCACAACATTTTGGCTCTATTTTAGGCTGGGTCTTCATACTTTTGCTCTGGTATTTTTACCTTGTGTAACAGAGAGAAGATGACCTCCCAGTTCTTTTATTTTTTATTTTTATTTAAATTCAGTTAATTAACATATGCTGTATTATTAGTTTCAGAGGTAGAGTTTAGTGATTCATCATTTGCACACAACACCTAGTGCTCATTCCAGCGGGTATCCTTCATGCCCATGGAAGTGATACATTTTCTATCTCTCAAACATTTTGTTGCTTTTTCATTTCCCCAGGAAAGAAAATCCTTAAAAATAAATATCTATTTCAAAGGATAAATATTCCTCAAGTGCCATGAATCTACTGTTCCTCTCCTGGGACGTCTTCTAGCTGAGCGAGATTTGAGCAATAGTCCAGGCTTCTCATGCCAATCTTGGTACTGGCCATGTGTCCGTGAGGCAGAGGCAGATGGTTTTCCGGTCAGGTGTAACTGAAGTATATTTTCTCAACAAAGTCTGGCAGACAATCCCGTCTCCACAAATGCATATCACATCTCATAAAGAAACCATGCATATTGCATGAGCCTCCAAATGTAGAAACAGATACTCATAAAATACAAGTCTCAAAATAAAACCGAAACATTTCAAAACAACAGCAGTTGCAAGGCCACAAATTTATTTATTTAATTTTTTTCCCCATTAAGATCAAGAGAGGAAAAAAAAAAAAAAACGCAACAATTCCCACAGTCCCCAAGCAGAACCTGAAATCCCAGCAGCCGTGGTAAGAGCTGGAGATGAATCTGTAATATAGGCTTGCAAAAGCGATAGACCGGGAGGCTCAGATAAGCAATTTCGCCGAGCAAAAGTTCTCCTCCTGATCTGGAAGTCGGCAGAGGTAAAAGTAGAATCCCACAGCAGTTTTTCAGAATGGAGTTAGAAGATCTCCTTTCTGAATGATCTGAGGTCTTGGCGCCTAGGGGGTCATCCCTACACTGCTCTAGTCTTTTCACTCCTGTACAGTGGCCCCAAGAAGGTGCCCTGCAGCTGTTTTACTCCTAACTTAGTGCCACATGCCCAGCACAACGCCTAAAAGACCTAGGGCTCTATAGGCATCAGCTAGGGACCTTTTTCAGGGGCCACCCCATGTCCCAAGTAATTGGCTCTAATTCCACTTCTGTCTCACTTTAGAACACAATTAGTATCTGCATGAGAGGGATGTGTTACGGATAACCTTTAATATGTTCTAATTTATGAAAAAAGTAACATTTTAAAACTTGGTGCTTTATTATTAGTGCCTTGGACATCTGCTGATGCCAGGTTTCTAGAATCCCTTTCTTCTTCTTATGGTAACAGCGACATCTTGTCTTTTGGGAAATTGACTTCTTTACTTCTTTCCTTGAGATTCTGGGACTTCTGGTCACCACAGTGGTAGGTCGTAGGAATTAAAGGCAAAGACTGGTGTGAGAAACAATGAGTGGAAAAAGTCATTGGGACTTGGTAGCTGCTTGGATGTGAGGGGTGAAGACAGGACGGGGAGTCTGGAAGGACTCCCAGGTTTCTGATTTGGGGACCAGAGAAACAGGGTGAGAAGCTGGTCATTGCAGGCGGCACAGAGTCTGAGGGGAGTGTAGATTGTCCAAGGGAGCAGGTGGGTGGGGGAACAGGCAGGTGGGCATATGAGTTTCTCCCCAGCATTGCACACATGGTAGTTTCGCTCAGGCCGCCCCCTCACTCCGCTGGCCTTGTCAAGTCTCACCGAATGCCCCAGGGAGCATCTCTTGCTTCTCCTTTCCATGCCCTCTGCATCCCACACAGATTTAGGCAGAGTTTCCAGAAGACTGTACTCATTGACTTATTTTCTCCTACCCTGGACTCTGTTGCTCGCTGAGAACAAGGATGGTGAGTGACTTAGCTCAGCGGGGCCAGCACCCAGCACAGGATGTGTGGAGATAGTACAGGTTCTGGGGAGAAAGCCTACTAATGTCATGCCGGCATATTTTTCATAGGCAAGAGTGACACCAATGAGTTTCCCCTGACTAGACAGCCCCTTTGAGGGATTTCCTGGTTGGGGGTTGGGTCTGCCTAAAGCCAGAACTTTCTAATGCTTGTTTACACCAGCAGCTGGTCCTACAGTTTGTGGTGACAGACCAGAGCAAAACCTCCTGGCTTCTGTTCTAGAAGGCTCTGACACCTTGGCTTTATGATCCCAGGGATGCAAACGCTGAAATCAATACCTACAGGAACCCTGGTGGGACCTGTGTCTCCCACCTTGGGTTCCCTGGCCTGCTGGTGTCAGCCAAGGCCACATTTCAGCTAGCTTTGCTAGGAAAAAAAATTTGTTCTATGGACATAAAGGCACGTGCTTGCGTGCATACACACACACACACACACACTCTCATGCGCATGCACACAGACACACACACACACCCTTTGATCCCCTTCAACAACTGACAAGCGTCAACTGTGGAAGAAAAGGTAGATCATTCCCATGCCTGTTTCCAGATAAACGTGGTGTTTCCCATTAGGACTTCCATTCGAATATTTTTCTTTTTTCCTGTTAAGCTGTTTTGGGTGAGTGGGATGAGATGGGGAGGACAGAGGGTTACACAAAAGTTGCAAAGACTTTTTCCGTAGTGTTGGGATCAAAGAAACTCAGGCAGTTTGTGGATTGATACCACACCTTGCCACTGACCCTAACCCACTCCCAATTCTGAGCAGCATCCCTCCATGTTCCGTCTGCTCTCTCACAGGGATGCTTTGTGAATCCTGAGCTTCTGGACTGACACCAGGAAACCAACAGTTAACAACTGTTTCTGTCTGTTTCAAAGCCCGATACTTGGAAATAGCAATTAAAAGCTGTGGGTACCTGTTCACACGGAATTCACAGACTAATTACCCCTCAGGCCTTTGATAGTTTTGAATGCATTCTGCCATCAGCATCCAGACCCAGTAACATGGGATGAAAGGTGGGGAAACAACTTGTTTCGCATCTTTTGTCACCGTTTCTGTTCCACGGTCCTAGAACACGTAAAACCCTCCAGGGAGAGTGCCTTATTCTTCTCCTGGGAACTTGTTTGGTTTTGCTGCTGCTGCTGGGTGTGGTGTTGGAGCTGTGGGGCTATTGCCCGAGCCCCCTCAAACACTAGAAGCCTCTCTGCATCTGCAGCTCAGAGCCCACCTCCCACCACACATGCACTCTGTCTCCGCCACAGATGTGTTGGTGCAGATGTGAATCGTCTCCGCAAACAAACTGAAGATTATTTCAAGAGTCAGTCTAATGAGTCGTGAATGTGAGCTGATTACTGTATTTGCAAAGAACCTTATTTTTTTCCGACATGGTGCGAAAGAACCGCCTAGTGCTTCTTCACAGGCTTATAAATATAAGTAATCAATGTGTTTATGTAAATATTTAATGATGTCCACACTCATGTTTATGAATCAATGCACCATCATAATTGCTTTTGTGTGATCTGATAGACGGAAACATAAACAGGACCCACGATATCTTAGAAGGCCTCCTGGTAGAATTTAGGAAAATGTAGTGATCAAATAAACATTTATGTCATGTGGAAAAATCCTGCAGGAAGAATTACTTCGGAAGGATTTACGCTTGGATACAATCAACTGTATGTATTTCTTAATCTGTAATGACTTCTTTGTGATTTAGTTAGGTTTTTTTTTTTTTGTTGTTGTTGTGGTAAGAGCACTTAACATGAGATTCACCCTGTTAAATTTTTTAAGCACACAATAGACTATTGTTATGCTTCTAGAACTTACTTATCTTGGTAACTGAATATTTATACCCATTGAATGGTAACTTCCTGTTTTCTCTTCTCAGTGACCTAGGTTCTCAAATGTACTTTTGAACTTGAATTTTAAGGCTGCCAGGTACTGAATCATTGCTCAAACCTCACAACTGCTCACAGAACAGACACCTCTTGATTTCTGGCTGTGCAGTTTGGTTCAAAGGCGAGAGTCACCAACAGACACCTGGCTTTGTCTTCTGATGGTCCTGGGTTTAAACCAGAGTTTCCTTGCTTGTCAGTTATTTGACATTGGGCAGGCCAACTAGTCTCTGAGATTCAGTTTCTTTATCTGTAGAAAGGGAAGACGTACTTACCTGGCAGGGCTATCATGGAGATGAAATGCTACGACAATCTTATAGCACCTAAAAGTTTCTGGCACAAAGTTGGTGCTCAATGAATGGTCATTTCTTTCCATCACACTTTCTCTACCTGGAAGCCTGTTCTGGACCAGCTCTGAAAGACAACCAGAAGGGCATCCCCTGAGATATTTCTGGTTTACATAGTTGGCAAGTCCAAGGAGTTTATGGAAATAAGGGAGGGAGGAAGGAACACTGTGATGATATTTTTGGCAGCTATGCCCCGTGTTTTTTAACACCTGGGCCAATTAATATTCTTTCAACTTGAAATGCTTTTCCTGGCCTATCCTTTCGAGTAGTCCATTTCCTGACCCAAGCTTTTTTTAAAATGACTTTCCCAGCCAAAGTTACATATGAGCTTGTGCTCTTCTGAACGTATATGCATCCCTCCCAAAACATCATGTCTGTCCTTGCATCCTTTTATAGCTATTGTCTTCTTGGGCTATAGTCTCTGCTGGAGTTTACTGAAAGCAAAGTCACCTCGGCTTCATTACTGTGTATTGGGTGCCAAAGGCTGTATTTGGTAAGTTGTGTGTAGTTGAGGGAAAGGTGTGAGCTTGGGGATTGGAAAACTTGGGTTTCGATTCCAGCTTTATTGTGTATTGGGTGGTGTCAGGTAAGTCCCACAGGATTTCTTAGACTGTGTTTCTCATTTATGAAATGGCCGTAATAATCTTACTGGTCATTATTTTTTTTTATAAATGCCCCCAAATCCTATCCCAAAGGGGTTTAATACACACAGGATGGATGAAATGGTGTCTGCTCTACCTTTACTATGGGACTGTTGGACAGCCATGGCAGACCACAGTTGCAGAATTATTTAATAAACAATAAATGCAGTACACACGCTATTTAGGGTCATTAAGAGCTCATTAAATATTTCCTGGATCAATGCTTAATGAAAATAAAATCCTTCCCCCTTTCTCTTCAATTGAAGATTCTGTTCAATGAGTCTAGGAAGGAGGGTGGCAGTTTGATAACACTCTTTGGGGGGGAGGAGGGAGACGCATCTCTTTTTGGAAGGAGACAGTTAACGGAAGGGAGCAGTGTCTGACACTGGGTATGCTTGATTGAGTAAAGATCACAGTATTTGGGGAGGTATCTCATAATACAAGAAAATATTGAGAGATCAAAGGGAACAAATGCAAGCATTAATTAGACACTTCTCTGGTTCAGACATTGCCCATTTCCTTTCCATGCATTAGTATTATTACTATTATTGTTATTATTATTATTATTACTATTAGTGTTGTTATTATTTTTACTTTGTAGAGCACTTTACACCTACTCTTCGTGTGTTTATTCATCTGATTCTTTAGTTCACCATCTCTCTCCCCTTGCTAGATAACAAGCTCCATGAGGCAGGGAGTTTGGACTGTTTTGCTCAACCTGTACCTGCCACAGTGCCTGAAATGGTGCTCGGCACAGAGCAGGTTCTCCACAGATACTTGCAGAGTGGATAAATGATGGATTTTGTTGTTTTCCTTAGGAAAGAAAGATATTCAAGAAACCTCTTTTTGGCCCCAAGATTCTTTTATTTATTTATGTATTTTCCTGCACACATCACTGCGGTGAACCCCCCAGTGGGAGAGGTGGGGTTGGGGAAGGGCAGGATGGAGTACAGAGAAGTGGGTGCTCATTCATTTTCTTCACTTTGACCAGCCTCACTTGTGACGTTTCCATTCTCCCGTTACTTACTACATCAAGTTCTGGTTTCCTACTTCTCCCTATCTTGGATTTTCTTGTTTATTTATTTGCTTATTTGTTTGTCTTTTAAAGCTGAGTAGAGACCCAAATCCAGACTGATTGGCATTGAATCCTGGTGCCTCACTGACTAACTGTTCACTCCTGGACAGCTTGCCTAACCCCCCAAAGCCTCCCCTTTCTCAGCTATAAAATGGGAGTAATACAGTACCTGTCTCCCAAAATTGTTGAATTTGTTAATGCACATCAGGCACTAAGAATAACACCAGACACACACTAAACGCTCAGAGAAGTTGAGCATTATTGTTAGAATGTACGTTACAAGAAAGCAGGGGCATTATGTCTGACATGTTGTTCCCAGTGCCTGGTGTAAAGTAATTTCTAAGTATTGATGAACAAGTGAATAAATACATCAAAACAACTAATTGTAGAGCAGACATTTATTTTAATATCCTAGACACAAGGAATTTAATTGAATAAACATATTTAGGGAGCACCTGCTGTATTCCAGGCAGTGTAGGGAAATCTATCCATTCCTTTAGTGAATGGTTATTGATCATGGGCATTGTCTGAGGTGCTGTTCTAGATGTTCTGGTCCAGTAGGATGAGTCTGACACAGACCCTGTCTCCAAGGAGCCTGCAGAGTGCAGAGCCATCCCATCAGAAGGTGTGGGTGGATTTCTGTGTTAGGCAGCTTCTAGCTGAGCGTAGACGTGATCAGGCCAAAATGCCACTATGCTCAATGGAGCTTCACCAAAAGGCTGGTGGACCCCAAATGGCTGGTTTCAGGGGAGCTGGGGTTTGGAAATCTATGGTCTAAGCTGCTCAAAGTGTAACCACTGGAATCTCAGGCCTGACCCTAGGTTTACTGAATAAGAAATCAATTGTAACAATATTCTCAAGTGATCTGCATTCCTGACTATCCAGGAAAGACATGGCCAAAAACACGTATACATCATTTTTGGGGAATATGTAAGAAAGTGTACAGAACTGAACTGAATGGAAATTAATCTTGGTGAACTGAGGAGCTATAACAAACCTCAAATTCCCATCTTCTCCTTTAAAATGGGAGGGTAGACTCAGCATAATATCCTCTAGTATGATCCATGTTGTGGTAAGTGGCAAGATTTCATCCCTTTTCACGGCTGAGTAATATTCCATTGTGTATACCAGATCTTCTTTATCCATTCATCAGTTGATGGGCACTTGGGCTGTGTCCTTGGTTCTTGTGAGTAATATTGCAACAAACATAGAAGTACATGTCTCTTTTCAAATTAGGGTTTTCATCTTCTTTGGGTAAACGGTATTGGGATTATTGTGGAATAATAGTGGAATCATTGGTTCATCTGTTATTTTTACCTTGAATATTTTGATGTTGAATCACCATGTTGTACACCTGAAACTAATGCTACGTGGTGTGTCAACTATGCTCAACTAAAAATAAATAAATAGATTTAAGGGATCATTAGAAAAAGGACATTTAATTAGGTAAAACTTTTGTTGGAGACACGCTAAGAATTTAGCTTGGTACTATGGAAAGTAGTCCAGACCATACAGAGAATTTGGGGGCTCTACATGTAAATCAATACGGGGGTGACAAAAGTCTTAAGAAGGATGGGTTTTCTTCCAGGGACACCCAGGCCCTAGGTCTGAGTCCTGGCTCCATCCTGCACTGGTTGCGTGCTCTTACTCAACTATTTACATTTCTGAGCCTCAGTTTTCTTATTGAAAAAGGAATGTAGTAGCTCCTTGATGGGTTGTTTTTGAAATTAAACATTATAATATATATAAAAAGAACACTGCATATTCCAAAAATATAATGGAATTATTGTTGTTAGTATTATAAAACTTTGCATCAAAAACAAAATATGTTTCTGAGTATTGAATTGAGAAACTTTGTTCATCATCCCAGCTCTGCCACTAGGAAGCTGTGTGGCTTTGATTATAACAGCATGAGCTGAGATTTGCTGAAGTCTCATTATACACAGGGTTCTGAGCTTAGTGCTTTCATGTGCCACCCCATTCAGTCATCTGAAATTCTGCTAGCTGGTGGTTATTTTCCTTTTGCAGATGAAGTTAGTGAGGCTCAGGGAAAGTAGGTAATGTCCCCAAATCTAGGAAGAGCTAGAGGTTGGTAGGTCTGGCTCCCGAGCTTTGTTGACTTCAATTTTTCTTCCTGTAACATGGAAGGAGATGGTATCTGCTTTATCTCCAAGTGTGTGTGTGTGTGTGTGTGTGTGTGTGTGTGTGTGTGTTTGACTAGATAGTTTGTGATCTGATAAGGTACAGAAACATGCCTAACTGAAGGCAGAAAGCATGGCTTTCCATCCATAATCCCTTGTCCAGCAGAGTACCCATGCAAAATAGGTAACTGGTATTTATTGAAAACAGCCTAAATAAATATCTGAAATCAGGTAATCATACTATGAGCATGTCTGCATCACTGTCTAGGTGCATGCACGTTAAATGCTGCATCTATGGCCTCAGAATCCCAAGGATTCACAGATTCTGGCAAGAAACTCTGATTTGGACCAATCTAAGACAGTGGCCTTTTGCTAATCCCCTATGAAAGGTTCTGGTTGGGCTACAGGGATACAGGGATGGAAAAAGGCCAGTGCCTGTCCCAAAGAGTGCATGGCGTGTGACAGTGACAGTCACGGTGTGCTGGGCTGGTGGGTGGGGGCGGAGTCTCTCGTAGCACAGACTTGAGTGCGCAGGGTTGAGATACAGCCTGCAGTGAAATTCTCCCAGGAGCCTCAAGCATAGACAATTCAGCCAACCCTCAGCAATGGCAGAGTGCCACTCTGAATCAGTAAAAAGGCACTAATTACAGGATTTTTTTAAAAAGGTATATAATAATTTTGAACTCCCAGCTGTAGTGATCATTCATGCTTTAAAAAGCAGATGAGTCATCCTAATTCAACAGGGACCAGACGTCTTTGAACTTTTTTTCTCAAATCATTTTATAGTTTTAGCTTCTATTTCTTTTAATTCTATTCACATTTTTTCATTGGCTGAACACATCTTTTCTTCATAACCATGAAAAGACACTTTTGGTCTTGAAAATGATTATATTTAAACTTTGTAGAATCCAAATTATTTACATTTTACCTGACGAGTAAGATTTGAGCCACTGGCCTCAGAGAAGCCTTTCTTGTAGACCTCTCCCTCACCATTAGTTGAATATCTTCTAAAAATATGCTGTCATTGCACCTTCATAAAGAGTTGTAATTGCCTAGTTATCTGTTTTGTTACCCACTACACTGAGCTCAGTGACTATATTTTGAACTGAAATGAACCACATTCTCAGGTATATTCATTTCTGAGGGCTGCTGTAACCAAGGACCATACACCAGGTGGCTTAGAACAGTGTAATTTTATTGTTTCATTTCTGGAGCCTAGAAGTCCAAAGTTAAGGTGTTAGTGGAGCTATGGTCCCTCTAAGACTTTAGGTAAAATCCTTCCTTGCTTCTTTTTTTTTTCTTGCTTCTTTCTAGCCTCTGACAATTTGACAGCAATCTTCAGTGTCCCTTGGCTTAGAGATGCATCACTCTAGCCATTTGTCTTCACATGGTTTTCTCCTGGTGTCTTCACATCATCTTCCCTCTGTGCATGTCTGTCCCTATGTCCAAATTTCTTTTTATTATAAGGACATCATTTGGACTAGGTCCACCCTTAATCACCCCATCTTAACCTGGTTAAATCTACAAAGACCCTATTTCCAAATAAGGTTACATTCGGGGTTACTGGGTGTTAGGACTTCAACGTATTTTACGGGGACACAATTCGACTCATAACACCAGGCTAGGGAGCAAGAGTGTTTATGGGATTAACAAGATGGTTGACATTGCAGAAGGCTGCAATGGACATGGGCAGGCTGGGGCTTCCAGGGGTCTTCCTCACTATGGGAAGATAGACTTTAACCAAAAGTTTGGCCTCACCTTCTGAGGCTCTGTTGCAGATATTCTGTCTCCAATCCTGCCAGGATTATAACTTCTGAGTCTAGCCTGCTAAATAGGACCCTGACATCCCAAAGGACTAGAGTCTGTTCCTGACATCCAGTCTCCACTCTCTGACTTCAAGCACTGGCCCTGCTTCTTTAGTGGTCTGGATCCATTCAAACCAAATCTGGGTTCACCTTGCCCCATCGGCCCTTTATAGCTGTAGATGTAACAATATGGCTTCCTTTAGCTGAGAACCTCAGAGACTCTTCTCCTTAGGTACATCGTTTCTGGCTCTCATGACTGTTCCACTGGGGGCACTGCACTGGCGTAGTGTGGAAGTCATCTCTTTGGGGTAAGAGAAATAATGGAAGCTCAGAGAGTTTATATTGACTTCACAAGGCCACACAACTAGTAAGTGGTGAACTAGGGGTTGGACCTCATGGTATTTGACTCCACAGGGTTTTATGTTTCATCTACCTTGCTCCCCTCCAACCAGAGGACTGGAGGGCAGCCTTAGGAAAGTTTTTCTATCTCTTCCTATTGATATTTGAATAAACCATCTTCTGAAATGGTCAACACCTTCTTAGAATCTTCTATCTTCTTCTTCCTTGAGCCAGAAAGCAGGAGTGGACAGGACAGACTATCAGGTCATGGAACATTCTCCTCTGTTCTCTGTGTGACTCCCTGGTCTTTATGCCATCTGCTGCCTATGCAGGGTTCTGAAATGCTCATGTTCTTCATAGAACACTCTGGCCTCAAGGCTATGGGAAATCTATCATATTTCAAAGTAAGTGGAAGATTGACCTTCCAACCCCTGTCCCCAAGAGTTAGCACTCTACTGCCTATGACATCCCTGTCATAAACAGTATTCTGAAAGTTTCCAATGTTGGGCAACTAAAGAGAAACCAGAGCAGTGAGCTTAACAGACAGGTGTTCTGACAGAGAGACTTCATTAGTGGCCAAGGTCCAAAGTCACTTTGACATTTCTGGTTCTTATCTCTCTCTCTGACTCCTCACCATAGACCCTAAGATGCTTGTGGGCTGGGAGGGCATCTACTATGCTGGCTGTTTTTGTCAGCCAAGCCACAGAAGGGAACCACATGGCCCCTAGGCCAGCCTTGGCCAACCACAGGGCCAGCTCTCAGGAGGGACCGTGGGGACAGCAGCATTTGGGTTTCCGCTTTCTCACAGGAAGACTCAATTGACTGCCTCGGCACCACAGGCGCCTAGCTGTGCAGGGGTGACTCAGCTTCCTTTGTGCGCCATGCACCCTCGCTGTTAAGAGGAGCCCTGACAATGCCTGTGGGCTACCACTCCACTTCCTGCTCCAGAAAACCTCCAGAAATTATTCAAGTCTCTGTTTACCTGAAGACTTGTTGAATGAATAAACAAGTTCGCACATTGAATTTCTATAGCATTTGACACTTCACAAGAACATTTCCTCACTCAGTTTTTTATCCAATGTGCACACCAGTTCTGAGATTGTAGGGAGGCCATTGTCATTGCTGTTACGCAGATTAGGACAGTGACTCTCAGCCCAAGGCCACGTGGCCTGTTGATGGAGGGATTCTAAGACACTTATTCAGAACATTATTACACTTTCTTGCATGGCCATGTGCCCTGGCTATGTGCTCACCAGATACTACAAAAGTGTTTGCTGATTGAGTGTCTGATTGTAATTTACATGCATTATGATGTGGATGGTGAGGGCACTAAGTGAGCTATTGTGTTGGCATGGGAAGGACATAGGCTTTGGAAAGAGTTTCACTGGGACCCTTCTTAGCTGAGTGACTTTAGGTAAGGAGAAAGTTCTCTGAGTTTCAGTGTCTTCTGAATAAGGAAGATAATAATTCTGGTTTTCAGGGCAGTTCTAAGATTTAAATGGGATTATATGGGGTCAAGACATAACATAGTTCTTGCTACATAGAAAGGGTGCAATGAATCTAGGCTCTTCATGGTTCCTCTCATGTTTAGCTTCAGAAACTCTTCAGAGTTAAATAAACCTTGCAGATATTTTCTTTATAGATGGAGCAAAGCCTTTGCTTCATATCTTTGAAAAACTAAGGATATAAATAGACCCAGTAAATGAAGTATGGTCCTCTCTCGCTTAGTCACTATCCTCAAGAAATAAGCTATGCCACATATGTGAATTTCCTAGTTCAGCACCCCACATTCTGAGCACCAAGATTTTTCATCATTTCTTTTCACCTAGTTCAGAGAGATAGTATTTCTAGACTTTTTAATAGAATAGGGTAATTCTCTGCATCAGGGATTGTCTGTATTTGCATTTCTTACTCATCACTGACCATCTAACTTTCATTGTCTCTTGATCTTGCTTACCAGTGAGAGGCCTCAGAGACACTCACCAAAGGCAGGGAATAGCATTGGGTTTGAAATTTCATACTCAGAAATAATAGTTAAATTTTGAGAAAATTCATAAGCAGGATGTTTTTCTTAAAATATGTTCTGTCTTTCTTCCACCAATTAGTTGTTTCTTTCTTTGAAGATGAATATATGTCCAAGAGAGTTTGACCCCTTGGGTGTTCATAAGTTAGATTTCAAGTTCCTTATCATTAGGAACTCTGTTATAGTCACCACCACATACCCAGAGCTGGTTCGTTCACCCCAGATTCTAGATGAGTGGTTCTTGAATGAGCAAGATTCATGCATTCATTCATTCGTTTAACAAAATATACAGGGAACAAACCAGAGGAATTGTCCAGGTGACTAAAATGGCCGACTGCTTTCAGGAGCCTGAGTCAGGCATGTCATCTAAACAGAATAATAAGGAGAAGCTGGGTCAGGAGACGAGGAGATCAGACAGCGGGGGAAAGTAGGGCATATAGTGGTTGCAGGGGACAACTACAAATGAATCGAGTGTATCTTCTCACTGGGTGTGGAGCATGGAACAGAAGAGATGGGCCTGCTACCTTAAATACAGCCAGATCCAACTGAAGAAGGAGTACGTGGGCCCTGAGGAAACTGGCAAAGGTTTCTGGGAGAGGGGGTGCTGGCAGGTGTGAGTGGTTCTGGGCAATCCAGACAAATCCCTCAGGACACATACAATCTCATACTCACGTGTAGGATGGGAGTTGATGTGATTAGTATCTGTGGAGGACCAGGGAATATTGTGACCCTATCTGCCAGTGGGGACATTCAATAATGGTGCAGCCTTTGCGGGACTGAGCAGGAAGGCTGTAAGCGCTTCTCTTCTAAGGGGGAGATGTTTACTTTGGGGTTTAGTGATCTTTTCTTGTTTTCTTGATAAAGAGGATTTAAATAACCCCAAATTATTGTATTTCTCCTTTTCAGAATTACACTGGGAAGGGAAATGGGAGAATGTGCCCATGACTTACATAGTGGTTTACTCTTCATTCATTTAGTACATTTTATTGAACACAGAACCTGTGTGGGTCTTGTGCTGAGCCTGGGAGTTTAAAGCTGGGCAGAGTCTCTCCTGGCACTTTTAGGCACCACTAATCTAGTGCTGAATAGAGAAGGGAAAATAAATAGAAGAGGGCAGAAGAGAGAGTGCTTCATGATGCTATTAGCAGTCAAAGAAGCTTCAAAGAATATGTGCTGGGTTTTAAGGGATAAGTAGGAGTTCTGTAGTTGAAAGGAGAAAGTAGCCCTTTAGATAGTGGAAATAGGATGCATAATTTCACAAGGGCAGGCAAATGACCTTGTTCGGGAAATAATGATTAGATTAAAGCTTGAGTAGCTTGCCAGATAAAATATAAGAGGCTCAGTAGATTTGAATTTCAGCAGACATTGAATGTGTTTTAGTATCAGGCTATCCCACATATGGAGTGAGACATGCGTATGCTGAAAGCATTATTTCTTGTTTATCCATAACTCAAATTTAACTGGGCGTTTGTATTTTTATTTGCTAAATCTTGTGACTGTAGGCTACAGTACAAAGCAGGTAGACCATCTTATTCAGGTCTTTGAAATTCATGCCAGAAAATTTCCACTCCAATACCTGTGGTGTGGTTTTTGGAAGATCTTTAAACTGAGAAGTGATAAAATTAGATTTCTGTTTTGGAAATATTACTCTGGTTCCATGGAGGATGATTTTAAAAGGGGGAAACTGGAAGCAAGGACATCAATTTAAAAAGAGAGAAAAAGGGAACCATGAACTAGGACAATAACAGGGATTTTCCAGCAACACACTCCAGAGATATTTTGGAGATAGAAGTAGAATGTGCTGAGCGGGAGCATGGAAGTCATGACTATTTGTGTTGGCAATTCTTTCTAATAAGAATACAATATATTTGTCCTTGGAAGCTTATGACCTTCTGAACATTCACTCCCAATAGGCTTGGGAGAGGGGGTTCTCTGGAGCCTGGAAATCTTTGCCTTTAACCCCATGGTTCAGCTCTTTACTTCTTTAAAACATATACTCTGGCTAACCTCTGAGTCAGATAATCACATCTTGATTAAGTGGCCAAGTCCATGCTGGGCACAGGTGGAAACACTTAGTGCCATAACTTTAGAAGGGTCTATAAAAAAGAATGTCTTCCATACTTTCTTAGGAAAGATTTATTTTTCTAAAGAAAGTGTGTATTTTCGAAGGGAGGGACATTGTTTATTTCTGAGATTAAATACACCTCCAACATTATAGATTATATTTGGGGTTTTCAGACTTGCAGAGAATTCACAGAATTGTGTTACAAAATATCCCATGGTCCCTCTCCTCCTGTTATAGTTGGGGAGTTGGGGTCCTGGAGAAGAGATATGGCCAGCGCAGTGGGGCAGAACTGAGGTTAGGGGAGAGGATTTATGACTCCAGCTAAATTGTAAAATGGAATTTGCACAATTATTAGGCTCTCTCTAAACATTTAGAGCTTGGAAATTCAGTGTCATTCTTTTTCTTTATAACTGCCAAATTACAAAGAATTTCTCCTTGAGATTTTAAAATTGGAATATATTAATCCAAGTTGTTTTTAAGGGATTCCATGAAATTGTGTCATTTAAGAAAACCACATCTTTATTCCTATTGACAGTCCTTTTGAAATAGATTGGCACAACCTAATTTTCGAAGGTTTTTGGAGATTTTAGAATTTGGAAAAAGAATAGTTTATATAAATAGGAAATAATTATTATTTGTTGAATGCACTTTCTGTTGCCTGATTCCAACATTTTGGCAAAGGGAAGCTTTCCTTTCAACTTTCAGAGCCAAACTGTTTAAAAAGAATAAAGTGAAAAGTACTGTGTTTACATCTCAAGGTTGAAATATCTTTCCTTCTTAGAAGTCTTAAGAATGTTGTTTGGGACCACCACGCAGCCTTCCTGTGCTTCCTTAATTCCTAGGAGACCTTCACTGCTAGAACATACCAATGGAACTCCTAATTTGGGGTTGAGGGATTTGCACCCAATAAAGAACATCGAAATCCTCTCTCCTCTCCTTGGCAATGAGAAATGATAACGAAATGGATCCTGAGCTATGAGTTATCTTCTCCACATTTTCAATTCTCATGGACAATTTGATTTTGTTTTAAATATCCTGATTCACTGGACACCCTTTCTTGTGTATCTTCTAGGCAATGCCTTCCAGCTGTTCCTGGGACAGGGAGGTAAGGAGAAGTAGAGAGCAGGGGTTCTGGAGTGAGAGGACCCCTGTGGCTGCATTCTTCACTGGCATCCCCCCACCAATACCTTTTCCTGACATGGCCATGGGGATTTGCCACATTTCTTCCTCCCTCTTAATAGAGATTAAGTGTCCTACGAAGCCATAAATGCTAATCACCAAGTGAGGCATATGGTCAGTAAGGATGCTCAGATAGCTCTTAAAGATGGTATAAAACATACCCTAAATAAGGCTGATCATGATCCAGCAGGTGTCTGCCAACATCACCTACACCTGCCCTGCCAGCTTCCCATACTGTATGTACCCTCGTTATTTATTCAGCACTATGTCTTGAATTCCTTCATGTACCAGACAGTCTTCTGGGCTTTGGGATGTGGCAGTGAACAAGCAGGCCTCCATTAGCCATGGATTTCTCATGCCTGATTCTATTAACAACCAGAGACCCCAAGTTCTTGGTATTGATGTGAATTCCAGGAAAATTTAAAAAAAATCTTTTTTCATTTGATGATAATCTAAAAATTAGTGTAAAATATCATCTGGATTGATTGAAAAGTTGCCTTACAACAGTCTTGCTGCAGGATCTTGGTGTCTGGGTTTGCATTTTTGTCACTGAGCACATCAGAGCCTATGATTGTTAAAATGACAGTTAACCTTTCATTGAGTTGTCTCTCAAGGTAGGGACCAGTGACCACATCCCTGAGCGTTTTCTTTCACATGCTTTTTTTTTTTTTAAGATTTATTTTTATACTTGTGGGAGGAGGGTCAGAGGGACAGGAGGAGGGAGAATCTCAAGCAGACTCCTTGCTGAACGGGAAGCCTGACATAGAGCTTGATCTCACGATTCTGAGACTATGACCTGAGCTGACACCAAGAGTTGGACACTCAACCCACTGAGCCACCCAAGTACCCCTCACATGTGTCTTACATTTTTCTCAAATTTAAGGAGCACTGGTCTAGTAGAAACACAGTGCTGTTTCCTGTAGCCTCTGCACTATTCCCAATCTGTGATCACACTGGTTCTGTGGGAGGCAGGCAATTGCCACCCCTCAAAACGTCCACACCCTAATGCTTGTGACTATGTTACCTTATATGTGTGCAGGTGGAATTGAGGGAGATTGTCCTGCACCTTCTGGGTGGGCCCAATGTAATCACATGAGTGCTTGAAAGTGGAAGTGTTGAAAACAGGTATTCCAACAATTATGGACACATGTGTGTTCACACCTGTCCTGTTCACCATACTCAAAAGGGGTTGAGGACCAGTGTCAATTAATGGATGCATGGACAAACAAGACACAGTGTATATACACGATGAAATATTGCTCCGTCACTGAAAGGAATGAAGTGCTAATAATGCTACAGTGTGGCATTTTATATACATTGGAACTTAGTCATATGAGGGGGCAGAGCTGACCTTGGTCACAGTGACTTTGGTCACTGTGGCTGGAACATGCCCCAGTAAATGTAGGGGTTCTCTGCCCTTTCTGCTCTTATTTCTGCATGTGATTTTGCAAGGAGGGGCTGCTAAGAAACGATCTTGGGGTTGAAGGTAAGGAGGGATTTTGAAGGAGAGAATTATAGGTTGTCAGTATCCCTGGATAACCAAGAGTCTGGGCCCATGGGCAGGGTCCCTGGAAGAATGGCATTAAGTGGCTTCCAAGTTTCGCTTTGGAAACTTCTACACTTTCCTTATAATACCAAGAAGAAAGGATGAAAATATGTTTTAAGTTATTTTGTTCTAAAACTTCCTGTCTTTATATTTTCCTAACTTCTGTAAAAATAAAATAACGTTGACACGACAGTCATTTGTGAAAATACAAGCCCATGAAATGGAATTTATAAATCTTAAGAGAAGTAAATGTTTGGATTATCTTGTTTCAATTAAGTTGCCATGCCTTTGGCCTTTCAAGAATAAGGGGAGTCTGTTCTGTTCTGTATTTAAATGTGCTGTGCCCTGAGATGAACTTCTGAGCAAGCAGAAAATGGAAAGAAAGGGAAGGAAGGATAAGAGATAAAGTAGAAGGACCACAGGTGTGGAATCAGAGGGGCCCTGAATTCAGACCCCAGTTCTGTGCTCAATAGCTGTGTGATATTGGGTGACTTATTTAAACTCTCTGAGCCTCAGTTTCCTTCTCAATAGAATGAATGCAGTTATATAGCTAATTCAGTTTGGGGGATGATTAAATGGGATAATGAATGTAGGTCTGCCTGGTACAGAAAGTCCTCACTGAATATTTTTTGAATGGATGAATGATAACTTGGAATCTTACTATTTCTGACTTGTCTGTGAACCACTCCCCAATTACAGACTTTTGAGAGTTCATTGTCACCTAGATAGTGTCATTCCATTGTGACCTCCTGGGCCTCGTTTTTCAAGCCATCTACTTCAGCTTCTTTAGTGACGCTGGTCCTTATCACAGGAGTTGTGAGTGACCCTTCTCCCTTCCCTCTTTGTTTCCCTCATTCGTCTGAAACAGATATTAAAATTCTATTATATTCCAAGCAGTGGGTTAGAAGTAAATGCTGTGAGGTCACAAAGACTTGACCTTGGCCCCTTGGAAGTTCACAATCATATACAAGAGACACAAAAGAGAGACCCAGGAGCTCTGTCTGTGTTGGGGAGGTGGGAGAGGAAGCTGTGCTTTTCCCTGAAGGGACACGTTGTCTTGAAGACTGGAAGGAGTTAGTAGAGAATCAAGTGGCACCATTCCAGGAAGTGGGAGAGTGTGCTTCGAAGGACAGAGGCCCGTGGGTCGGGACCGTTCAGGTGCTCAAAATGGCCACAGCATGGTGCCAAGGGACACGGGGAAGTGAGGATGCAGAGGTCAGGAACACCAGAGAGCCATGGGCCTCCTACACCTGCTCCAAGGGTTCAGACTTGCTTCTGCTGGTAATGGGGAGAAGGAGCAGGATGCAAAATCGGCAAAGGGCCAGTGTTCAATACTGTCTCGGTTGGGGAGAAGATTTGCAGAGGGGGTGGTGTCAGGGACATGGGTCAAGAACCTATTTTGAAATCTGACTGAGTGATGAGAGGGTCAGAACTCAGAGACAGTGCAGGTGGACGGGAAGAGATGGGATTCAGGAGACGGTGGGGGACAGTTCAGCAAGGAGCAGGGGAGGAGGTGTGTTGGAAAATTCTGGGGAAGGAAGGCCGGGAGCAGTCCCCAGGGCAGAGCAGGAAAGCAGGGGTGGCAGAGTTCCTCTTCACTTCCTCCAAAGCAGAGACTTCTCTCGGGGTAGACGTGACTGTCTCACATGAAGAATGACCTGGGAGATGGCTCATCTCGCAACTGGGCATTCCAGGCCCTCTGCAAACACCTGCTGAGAGAACAGATGCTAGACATGGAATTCCCGACCGAAGCCGAAATGAGCGCTCTCAGGCTATTTTGAGCCAGTATTTTGCTCATGGGCAATAAGTGGTATCCTTTGTCCCTCTGGGTCAGCCTGAGTGTCTCCTCCTGAGACCTCTGTGCCCTGGCTCTGAGCTAGGAGGAGGTAAACGTGGCCGAGCAGGTTTCGGTCCCCTTCCCATCAGCCTTTCTGGTCTTCAGCAGCCTGGTCTGCATTGTGATTTTTTTGGTGTGGAATCCTAATTGTCCTAGTGCTGCATCAAGTTGACAGGTGGGCCAGGACCCTGGGCTGGTTTCCACTGGAAATTCTGAGTTGTCCTTGCGTAGTAAGATGATCTGAAGCTCCTTTCCTAGGCAGACCTAGGCCCATTGCTCCTCTGTGTCCAAGTACAGGGGAGGGTGAATCGGGATTCCAAGTTCAAGTTGGGTTCTTCTGTTTTCACAATGAATGCACACACCATCACCAATGGAATGACTGCTTTCTAACTGGCAGTTTTGAAATTCATGCATTCTAGTCCTTCACCAGTGACATCACTCAGTGCATGTCATCGAAGAAGCACAGTTTTCTAGCCTTTTGAAATCTGGCCTGGAATACTAGCTCTGCGCCATGCTATTAGTGGGGAGGCCTTGTACAGATGTCTTAAAATCTCTGTGCCTAACGAAGGGTGTCGACAGCACGTGGTAACATGAATGTTGCATAGACAACGCGTTACGTGCCTTTTGCTGTGTTTGACTTGATCCACACTCATGAGCAAAGGGACATGTCAGGAATTTCTATTGCTGAGTAGAAGTCCATGGTGTGGATGTACCACAGTTTGTTTATCCATTCAAGAGTTGATGGACATTTCAATTGTTTCCAGCTTTTGGGCACCGTGAATAAAGTTGCTCTACACAGGTTTTTGTGTGGATATATGTTTTCATTTGTCTTGGGCAAGTGTGTAGGTATGGGTCTGGTGGGTATTATGGTAAGTCTCTGCTTAATTTTATAAGAAACTGCAAACTAGTTTTCAAAAATGGCTATTTTAATGATTCGTTGTCTTAAAAACTAAACTTTTAATTTGAGACAATGGTAGACTTACATGCAGTTGCAAGAAATAATACAGAACGACCTTGAGAGCCCGTGTGTCCTTGACACCATTTTCCCCGGTGGTGGTAACATCTCACAAAACTGTAGTACAATATTAACAGCCAGGATTTTGATCTTGTTGCAGTCAAGATGCAGGCCATTCCCCCCACGCCCCTAGTCCCAAGATTTCTCTTCTGATCTTTTTCCAGCCCCACTCTTTCCTCTCTCCCCCCGCCCCCCCCCGCCCCGCTCTTCCTTAACTTCTGGAAACTAGTAATGAGTTGACCAGTTGATATTTCAAGAATGTTAGATAAATGGAATCACACACTGCATATTCTTTAGGGATTGGAGTTTTTTCACTTGGTGTGATTCTCTGGAGATTCATCCAAGTGGCTGGGTGTATTGGAAGCTGGTTCCATTTTATGTCTGAAGTATTCTGTGGTACGAGCGTGCTACACTGTTTACCCATTCGCCCGTTGAAGGACATCTGAGTCGTTTCCAGTTTCAAGCTACTATAATCAAGTTGCTTTAAACATTCGTGTATAGGCTTTTGTGTGAAAAAAACTCTGGGATGCAATTGCTGGGTCATATGGTAGTTGCATATTTAGTTTTATAGGAAGCTGCAAACGGTTTTCCAGCCTGGCTGAATATATTCCCACCAGTCGAATGATTCATTTCCTTCATGTCCCCACCAGCCTTTTATTTCTTCAGTTCCTTATAGAGAATGATTTTCCCTGAATGGCTCAACACTATGCCCCTGAGTTTGTCATTTCTATAATCTGAAACTATTATTTCTGTTATGCTTTCCATTACGTAGTTCAGTGTCCCATAGGTAAAGTGTTGTCAGAAGTTGAAACAAACAAGGATAAATGTTTGTGTTTCCTGTACACTGGTGTGATTGATATCCAGAGCTATATACATGGCACTCTACTTCCTTTTTCACCTTGGCTGCTGGGATGCTCACTACCAAGTGTTGTGTTAATTGTCAGTGCATCCTCTCATTCTTTGTTCATGGCATCTTATTATACTTGCTGTAAATAATTTATTTGTCTAAGATAGCTTGGGCATCCCTTCTCCATGCTCCCATGGATACTTGACTTAGTGTACTAGTGTTTTTACAAAAGTGAATTATGATCACGCTCACAGATCCGTCTCACACATTGTATAAAGAGCTCCTTCAGAATAATGCCCCTTTCATTGTCTTATTTCTCCCAAAGATGTCCTTTAAGTATTTATTCATTCATTCATCATGTATTTCAGAAAACCTCCATGAATTTTGTATAGGTTTTGCCTCAAGGAAATCATAGTCTAGAAGGAAAGGTTAAGCTATAAATCTAAATAACTATAAAAGCAGGCAAAAACGTGATGAGTAATTTAAAAGAATTAAGATACTTGGTGAGTTCAGGGATGGGAGAGATTGTGTCTGTAGAAGATGCAGAAGGCTTACTTTAGTCTTTTTTAGTTTTATGACTTAAAAAATTAACACCTTTAGCACCAACTATTTAAATCCTCTCAGGAATTAGATGGAGGTTTATTACATCCTGTGACCAATAAGGGAGGTGCCATACGGAGAGAAACTTGTGGATTATGTAGGAAAGGTGGAAGATGGGGTTATTGTTAGTAATGGTAGTGCTAAGGAACTAACCAGGAGGGAAGGCACCTAGTGAAAGGAAGATCATTGTCCGTCTCAGGAAAAACCAACTTGTGTTGAGTACTGAAAGGACTATGATCTTGAGAAAGTGAAGGCACATCTTATCCATCTGAGACACTCTGATGGGATTTCTATTTTTAGAAATCCCAGAAGTTGGAATAGGGAGGGAGTTAATGGCTCTGGGGCATCACAACTGCAATGTAGAGAGCTGCCTGCTCTTCTGAGGTACTGAGACAGGAGGACACCTAGACTGATGGGCTGCCTGACTACAAAGTTTCTGCTCTGTTCCACAGGCTTCTCAAGTACAGGGAAGGCAGCACACTGATGACCTGAGAGAAGCCCAGGGAACCCTGAAACCCACACATCCTGTGTCTGATGCCTGATTCAATAATTGACATTGTTATTTTTTTACAGCTAAACCCCTAAACTGAACAAATGCAGAAGTGAAGGAAGGGGCTTCTGTGGAGAAAAGGGGACCCAGCACTACAGTGGAAACAAAGTCTTTCTCATGACAAAGCTGTTGACCCACCATGGCGGCTTCCTTAGAGAATCCTTTGGGTCAGTAACTTCTAAAAAGATTGACACCTGTTGGCCAGGTTGTCTCCATACTGGGACACTTGAGAGCACAAGGTCCAGTTCTCACTGAATTATGAACAATAGGAGAAGTTCCTCTCGGAACTCTCATCTAGTTGTGCCTCTCCTGAGCACTTTAATCTTCCTGATTCTCTGATCATATTTCCCTTCTTGCACTGACTGCTAGAAATTCAGAGTTGAATTTGTGACCCAAATCTTGTACACGTACACTTACAGACATAAATCTAATGAGAAAGATCATTTCAAGTTTTGCCTGTATTTTCTTGGTTTGATTTCACTTATGCCTTCCTTTTTAACCTGTTCTGGGCTATTTTTCTTAAGATCTTTGAGTCACAATTTTATAGATAAGGATACTGAGGCACAGAGGAGTTAAGTAACTTTCCAAAAGTCCACAGCTGGCAAGAGACAGGACCACGATTGGAATCTAGAAAGACTAGTCTGTCTTAAAGAAATTTGCATAATCACCCACACATTAGCATAATAAAATCCCACAAAAGCTCAGAAATATAACACAGATTTGGATTCAGTCAACACAAGGTTGTCACTTAAATTTATGTGACCTTGTGCAAATTCCTTAACATCACTTGAAAATGGATCTGAGGGGCACCTGGGTGGCTCAGTGGTTTAAGCCACTGCCTTCAGTTCAGGTCATGATCTCAGGGTCCTGGGATCGAGTCCCGCATCGGGCTCTCTGCTCGCCGGGAGGCCTGTTTCCTCCTCTCTCTCTCTGCCTGCCTCTCTGCCTACTTGTGATCTCTCTGTGTCAAATAAATAAATAAAATCTTTAAAAAAAAAAAAAAAAAAAGAAAATGGATCTGATAGCATCTATCTCCCAGGTTGATCTGAGGATTAAGTTACATTATGTAGGTTAAGTATGGAAAACAGTTACATGCTATTGACACCAGTTAAGTGATGGCAAAAAGAGCTCTGGACAAAGAGGGGATGTGGATCTAGTCCCACCTTCATTTCCTGTCAATAAAATGGAGTGCTGACATTTTCACAAACTCACATAGATCAAAAACATGAAAAAGCTCTGTAAATGACAAATGGCTCAACAATGTCAATGGTCATCAGTCCAAGGGGAACGTTGGACCTGCAGACCTCCTAAGTGTCTCTCAGGCTGGTTATAGAGGCAAGTACTTCCACTGATTTTTCTTCAGATATTTTGTGAGCTGAGAATATAAGTTGTTACATGTAAAATGGGATGGTTCTTGTGGTTGTTGGCATTCAGCTTGGCCAAGATTCTACATAGGATTCCATCCTTTATTTAGCTCCTACTTGGATGAGAGGGTTTCACTTCTTTTGAATGTCACGCAGGCATCTCAGACTCAACATCCCTAAACGAGAGCTCATTTTTTCTGATTCTTCCCTGGAATTACCTCTCGACTAATGGCACCAACACCGACTATGTTGCCCAGTGAGAAATCAAGAGTCATCCTTTGATTCAGCTTCCTGGCTTATCTCCATCCCTAAGTGAGGGCATACATCAGATCTGCTGAATCCGTCCCATCATTTTGCTGTCAGACATTCCCATTTCTCCGTCCCATCATCAACCCAGTGCCCTACCCAGGAACTGGCTTCTCAAGTGCCATCGCTAGTCTTGAAAAATTGGTTACTGTGGTCATTCATATTATTATCACCATGCCCAGCATTTATTGAACACCTATGTGTGCCAGCACAATTATATGTGTATAAATATGTGTGTGCATGAATATATACATATATATACATATATATGTGTATATATATATTTACTTAAATTACAAAGCACATAACCCTTACTATGTGCCAGATACAACTTCAAGGACATGATACGTATTGATCAATTTGATCCTCACAACAACCCAGTGATGTAGTATTGTTACCTTCATTTCACAGATGACAAAATTGAGGCAGAGAGGGTAAGTAATGTGTTCAGGCTTACACAAATACAAACTGGCCGTGCTTCAACTTGAACTTAAGGTGTCTGGCTCCAGGGCCTGCACCCTGGTATGTTGTGAATAGTCATAATCATGGCTGTTATTCTAAGTCAGGCATCTTTCCTGGCTATAGAGAAGATGTAACACCGCTGAGAGGAAGGTATTATTATCCACATTTTACAGATAGGGATTCAGGTTTAAGAACCATAAAGAGGGAGCCCTGTTCACCAGGAGGTGAAGGTAGAGACAAGCCAGCAGCTGCGTCTGGCGGTGTGGGAGCGGTGATGCCAGAGAGGACTGTGGGTACAAGGTGCCGCTCTGCTTTAGCTACCAGACGTGACCCTGTGTATTTTAATCTGAAAAACAAAGCCAAAAAACAAGCTCATAGAATTCTAGGATGTCAGAGATGAAAGGGACCTATGGGGCCTCTTGTTGAGGAGGTTTTAACACAGATGCAGTATCCTAAATCCATGAGGTTTAGGAGAATCTCCTGGAGTCCCGTATTCAGGAAGTATGAGGGTCAGTTCTGAGCCCCATGTTTTCCAATATTAAACCCAAGAGGCACAATGGGCTTTTCTCTCTTTTCATGGCAAATTCCAAAGACATGAAAGAATAAAGAGATGTAATAAATAATACACGATAGCAGCAATCAGTAATCACTCTCCTCAATCTCTCTCTCTCTCTACTCTTTCTCTCTCCCTCCTCTTCATCTGTTTAGCCCAAAAATTCCTATAATCGGTTACAAATTCTCACATCACCTCTGCAATTCTTATCAGGTTTTTGCAGTTAGGAGATAAAGACCCATGGTATCTTTAAATCAAGCAGGCAGTTGAAGTGATGAATCTTTCCTTCCTAATTTCAGCTGAAACCACAAGGTGGGCCCCAGTCATAACCAGTGATGGGAAAGGGGAAGACGGGTTGGGGGGAGGGAATGGCAGCATTGTGGGGATGATGTGAGCATGTGAGTCTCCCACTCGGCCTCTGTGGCTCACCCAGGCCCACCCCCCTGACCCACTTTCTCTGGCCACCAAAAAGAAGAGAGATGTTACACAGAGATGTTATAATGTGGGACCCGATAACATCTAGTCTGTTCCCACCAGATAAGCATTCCCAAAGCAGCTTCTCATCTGTCAGTCAGTCACCAGCGAGGAGGCCAAGGTGCTGCCACAATGAACTGAAACAATAGCGTACTATTAGCTGCGGAATGTCCCCTGCATTGTTCAGGGTTTCTTGGTCTGGGTTGAAAGGCTGACATTCATGGTAATGAATAGGACATTTTTTAATCACTGGTCTATACCCGACAGCATTCTGCCCAGGAACAATTGAGGAGGGCTAGATGACTACAATAAGGGAACCCAAGACTTCATTCTCACAAACTAAGAATGCTGTTATAGAGCAGTTATAGAGAAAACAATCTGACGTGTGCCTTTATTAATGCTCTGCCTGTGCATCTCGGACAAGCATACAGATGCTCAAATCCAAGCCAGACTGCTCTGGCTCCCTTTGGATACTGCTGGATCCCATCTTCAGAAATAACAGAGTACCAGTTTCTCTGTTTATTTCCCAGAGTAAAATACTAATTCATGCAAATGAATCACTGAACTAGGTCTGTTAGACAACTTCTCATTTTCTTAATGATTCCCATTTTCTGGAAACCCAAGAGCATGTTGCTAAAGATGTTAATCATCTAGATTTATCCACATGTATTTTATGCTAAATCTACACAGCTTATGATTCCCATATTGATTCTTATTCTTTCTTGCTTTTCTGTCTTTGAAACTCTATTTCCTTCTTTACCCGGCCAATTCTTACCAATGTTCAAGATTTGCCACAAATATATACCAAATTCAAGATTATTTTTTGAAATGGAAAAATTTATTTTCTCATGAGAGTTGGCAACGTTTCCATTCTATGGTGAAATGAGAAGCCAGAACTTAATTTTTTTAATTTGATGCATACCATACATGCAATAAACTACATAGAAAGCAATTATCTCAAGCAGAGCTTGATAAAATTTTATATGAGTCTGTGTAGCCCCCATAGAGTAAATGGAGAGCATTCCTATGACCTGTCTTTTCTGCCCCCTTATTATCAATACTTCACCCTTGACATAACCACATTTTGACTTCTATCACCACCAATTAAATGTTCCTACTCTTGAACTTCATCTAAAATGAAGCATGCACTTTTTTGTGTCTGACTTGTTTTGCTTAGTAATGATTTTTATTTCTTATATTTATTTATTTATTATTATTATTTTTTAAAGATTTCACTTATTTATTTGACAGAGAGATAGCAAGTACAGGAACTCAGGCAAGGGGAGTGGGAGAGGGAGAAGCAGACTTCCTGCTGAGCAAGGAGCCTAGTGTGGAGCTCTATTCCAGGATGCTGGGATCATGATCTGAGTTGAAGGCAGACACTTAACCACAGAACCACCCAGGAGCCCCCAGTAATGTTTTTTAGATTCGCCCATGTTATGGGTGTTTGGTGGTTGGCTATTTTTTTTTTTTTTATTGCTATGTAAGGGTCCTTTATTTGACCATTCCATAATTAATGTATCCATTCTTCTATTGATAACTGTTTGAGTTGTTTCCAGCTTTTGGCCATTGTGAATGAACTTGTTCATATTTTTTGGTGGACAAATGTATTTGTTTCTCTTGGGGATAAAATGATAAGTGAGATTGACGATTTGTAGGATAAGCCTGTGTTTACATAAACTAAAGTAGATAAAACCAAATATTCCCAATATTTGAGATTTCCAGTAGTACTACAACTTCATCAAAAACAATACTAAACTTAGTATTTTTTGGTTCATTTTAGTTTATCTTCTTAGATGAATGTTGGTGTCTTTCCATTTTCCTATTAGAAACCTGAGCATCCAATTTTGCAAAATGCCTGTTCAAATTTCTTGCCCTTTTTAAAAATAGAATTAATTTGCTTTTTCTTATTGGGAAAGTCATTTGAACAGACACTTCTCTCTCTTTTTTAAAGGAAATAGGTGTTTATTGTAGAAAACATTACAAAATAAAGTATGAAGAAGATAAAAATCCAAAATCTAAAAACATTATCCAGAATCCAATGTTTTGTAAATAACAAGAGGTAACATTTTCTATATTTCAGTTCTGATGGTTTCCCATGCTGAGGTAGAGTATATTAACACCCTTAAACATGACACTTCTCAGAAGGAGATATGCAGGCCATGAGAAGATGACCTTTTCTCTAATCAACCCCCCAAAACAAAACACAGATATGATCTGTCTTGAATAGCTCCTTCCAACAGATTGCCATTGGTCTTGTCCTGTGATTACTAGTATTACTGTTGAAATCCTTTCTTAGCTAGATTGACAGCTGGAGAATAGGTGGGTGTGAGCCAGCCCTAACTCAATTCCCGGCTTCTAGAAAACTCTCATCTGGCACTCTTCTGCTTCACCAAATGCAGCTTCCCTTAGATCCTACCAATGGTTTTCCTGGTATTTGGAATTGTTACAAATTATGATGTAAAATTGTCATTTTCAGGATGCAATTTTATGCTTTTCTCAAGTCCTACTTATAGGGGTTCCTTGTATAATAAAGGAGAGAAAAACCTATTGTTTTAACAGGTGACACCAGGATTCTTCTGTTTGGAAGAAGTACTTTAACAAGTGGTCAGTGTAGGAGTTATCTGTTGACAAGGGCTGAAATTTAAGAAGATTTGCATGAGATCATGGGAGGAACTGTTTGACTCCAAGAGTGGGGAAAAGGAAGGGAAGCCAGGTGAGGCTTCCAAGCCCTTTGGGGTATTTTCAAAGCACATTAAGATGATAATATCCATTATCACACTTAAAAATGCTGATGTGGTAGATGGTATTACAGATCATCTATGTTTGGTGCCACTTCCTGTGGGAGGATTATATATCCCCACACTCTCAGAACTCAGGCATGGCCAAGTGACTTGCTTTGGTCAATAAATCGTGAGTGAAATTGATGTGCATCATTTTCTAAGCAAAAGCTTTAAGAGTCAGTGAGTGATTCCCTCTTCAGTGAAGATTGGCTGTGTTCCAGGTAGCAAATGCTCTGTCAGCCTCCATCCACAAAAAAGAAAATGGGAACAGAGCCAGGGCCAGCCATGATGAATATGTTGGATGAATAGACAGTAAAACTTCATTATTAGAAGCCACTATGATTTGGGGTCATTTGTTAATTTAGTCTTACCTGACTAAGTCAGCTTGGTTCTGTTTTATAAGTGCTCCTTTATTCCCTGTACCTCCAACCATGCAAATCTCTAGCAAATTATGCTCTGCTCATAAGTACGTTACATGAATAATTTTTGTTGTTGAATCAAGGCAGGAGATGCATTTCGGATCTCGGTTGGTGGATTGCTGAGGTAACACATGCTGAACCAGAAGAAAAAGGTTTATCTAGAGAATGCTGGCAGCCCTGAAATGCACAGAAATGGTAGCAGATACTTTAACATTCTCAGGCCATGGAGGGAGAGACTGAATCGATTTTAGATATTAAAATAGCTAGGGATTCCCATCTGACATCTGGGTAAATGCTAATGGAGCTAACTTTAAGATAATACGTACCAGCGCTATTCTACATAATTTTCATGTGTAATAAGTTTTCATTAATTAGACTTAGTTTAGGAAGTTAAAGACAGTGAGACTGTTGGTTGAGAGCAGGGCTTGCCACATGACAGGTGAAGAAAAGAGATGACCGTATATGGTCAATCTAAGCCTGGGATCTCTGAACCAATAGGTGATCCTGGGGACTCAGGAGATGGCCTCAAACTTTTTGGATCATTACATTTTCATTTTGAGAAATGAGGGTTTACTCTTTATTGAATTTTGGCTTTTTTCCCCCCTTAGAATTAGTTGTAACTAGGAGGAAATTCCACCCAGCTTACAGTATTCAGTTGCCTGTCAAGCTGATCCCCAGTGAGCCCTGAATTGTCTCCTTCTTCTTTGTCTTTGGTGGAATTCTTGTAGGGGTGGGGTGGGAGAGAGTATATTAGAACCTGCTACCTGGGTATCTTTTGAACAATGTTTCTGCAAAAAGGAAATCTGTACTAGCATACTGTTGGGGAAGTGACGGATACTCTTTTTTTTCCTGTTAAGAGCCCGTGTCCCTGAATCTTGATGTGCAAGCAAGCTCCCTTGGGGAAGGCTGGGTCTTCAGAGCAAGTGGGTCTTTTTGTTTTGCTTAGGGAAATGCAGCAATACAGAAGGAGCTATAGTGATACTTCCTCATTTGACGCAATCTGGCTCTTTATTTAAGGTGCAGAGTTTACGTCATTCTGAGGGAGCACAGTGGTGAGATGATAGCGACATTTCAGCTGCAGCTGATGGTGGCCATCCAGGCTGCCTCTCTGTGCCCAGGGGCTTCTTCTCTTTCCCAGAGTCAGTGTGTCTTTGCAACATCCAGTGGTGTCCGCAGAGTATCCTGTGCCTTGGCATCTCTGATGACTCCTGTTTGTATTTTTCTCCTTGGTTCCTCTAAGCTCCAGACTCAGATATCCCACGGCTGACTTGAATCTGCTCTTTGAAGTCTAATAGACACCCAACCTGACTTATCCAAAATGGAACTCGACTCCCACTGGACTCCCCATGGCAATCTGGAATCTGATTGTGTTCCTGTCTGTCTATTCTCCCTTATGGGACTGGCAGGCACTGCATATCCTCTCACCCTCTTTTTTTTTTTAATATTTTATTTATTTATTTTGTCAGAGACAGAGAGCACAAACAGGGGGAGTGGCAGGCAGAGGGAGAGGCAGTCTCCCCTCTGAGCAGAGAGCCTGATGCTGGACTTGATCCCTGGACCCTGGGATCATGACCTGAGCCAAAGGGGACACTTAATAACTGAAGCACCCCGGCAACTCTGTCCTCCCACCTTCTTGAGAAAAAAGCCAATACCTTGAGTTCTGGGTGTGTATGTATGTGTGTGTGTGTGTGTGTGTGTGTGTGTGTGTGTGTGTTTTGGTTGTTTATTTTTCATCTTCATCCATCAGAAAGATCTATTAATTCTATTTCAAAAAACACATCCCAAATCTACCCATAGTTTCCATTACACATAAGCAAATGGCCATTATCTCTTGCCTGGGCTACTTAACTCATCCTGAAACCCATTTCCCTGCTTTTCTTTCTGCCTTCAAGTCATTCATTCTCCACACAAGTGCCAAAGAGTTGTTTTCACAGTTTAGATTGGGTCACATTTATCCTGCAGTACTGTTTTTGGCACTGCATGGCTCCCAGGACAGAACCAAAATTCTGTGTACAAAGGTTCTAGGCAACCTGGCTCCTGTCTGCATGGTCAAGCTCCATCTTGCTCCACTCTCCCCCAAAGTCCTTACTCCCAGCCACACTGGTCTTTCTCAGAGTGCCAAGTTCTCTCCCCTCCCCAGAGCCTCAGCATCAAGGTTCCTCCTGTCTGGAGCACTGTTTCCTGGTTTCCTCATGAAAGCTTCCTCACAAAAGTCGGTCTCAAGCTTCATAGTCATGTCTCCAGAGGGGTCTCCCACAGAGTCCCCACGTATACTCTGTAATGTCACTCTGCCTTCTTCCTCTATAGAACTTACCAATATTTAAATGATATTGGTTATTTTTTTTAACTTGATTAGAGCTAGTTTCCCCCTTCAAATGAGAACAATAGGTTATTTGAGGACATGAACATTACCTTGCTTATTGATTTAAGCCCAGCTTTAAATAGTGCTGGCACACTTAATAAATACTTCCAGAAAGAATAAATTAACAGGTTGTGAAAGCACATTTTTTTTTTCTAGGGACATCAAATGGTAGTCGTATCCCATGCACTGAGGTCAGAGTGGCAGCCAGCAGCCTTAGCAGAACTAACAATTGTGATAGACAGAGTAATGGCTCTGCAAAGATGTCCATGATCTAATCCCCAGAATCTATGACTATGTTACCTTATATGGCAAAGAGACTTTGCACATGTTGATAAAGTTAACCATCCCGAGATGGGGAAATTTCCCCAGGATATGTAGTGGGACCAATGTAATCACAAAGGACCACATGAGAGGAAGGCAAGAGGACTGGAGTCAGAGAAGATGATGAAACAGAGGCTTACAGGTGCACCCAGGAGCCAAGGAAGGCGGCAGCTTCCACAAGACAGAAAAGGCAAGGAACAGATTGTCTCCTGGAGCCTCCAGAAGGAATGCAGTTCTACTGACTGTCTTAGATGCAGGGGACCCATTTCAGATTTCTGACCACTAGAACTGTCAGATAATAAATTTGTGATGTTTTAAGCTACCGAGTTTGTGATGATTACTGTTACAATAGGAAATGAATATAACATTGTGGCCATCAGCAATGTCTGAGATTTCCAGGGGATCAGACATTGGCTGTACTGGGAGGTGGAACAGGAGGGAAAGAAATGATGATGCCCGGTGAGTGCTTCACGGATAGGCAGGGGCACACCTGTGGCTTCACCACTGCGTTGTCATTGCCTGACACCATACCAGATACAGAACATAGTAAGTGCCCGACAAACTGGTTCCTGAACAAACACATATGGTTTCTCTTGTAGACTCCCCGAATATTTAGAAGACATTTTGGGGAGGACTTGGAATGCTCAAAAGAGCGAGTGGAACAAATACAGAACGTCCTCAACAGCTGCAAGAGGTCCATCCTGACAGCATCCTGTTGTCAAAGCTCTAAATTTATGAATAAGAAAAGAGTGGGCTGGAGTGTTGATTTTATCGCAAATCACATTTTAATCAACAAGCACCTGTATTCTGTGTTTATCTTTCCATGAGAAATCTTTTACATGTCATTAATGCTACTTTTTTTTTTTTTAATGGAAGAGCTGTTTGGCACACAGAAACATTTTATCTTTCACAAAATGTGCTGTGGACACAGTGATGGGTGGTGAGCCTCAAACCACGGGAACACGTGGCTCCTGGGGAGAAGCTCGGTTGGCTGCTCCCCTCTCATCTGGTGGGCACAGTTTAGATGATGCCCAGCAAAGTGCAAATGGATACTTGTTATGAGTCTGTGGAATCTTTTGGGAATAGAAGAAATCACGGTGTTAAATCCTGACTCTGGGTCTGTGATTTATTATTGTGTGTCTAAAACAATCTGGCCCTGAGAAACATAGATTAAAATTTGGGGACTCCCTGAAGTATCAACAGATGGATGGAGGGCACTTGTCTGACTCTGTGATGTCTGGGGGTAATGACCGGGTGGCACTGTCCCTAGACAGGTGGAAAGGGAAGGAGGACGCCCTCATGGGTCACTTGTTGGTTTTAGGGATATGAATTTCCAGTAGCAATTTTTAGTGGCTCATATTTAAAAATACTTTTATTTTTGTCCCTACTGACCGTTTTCCTGGGTTTTGCTGCTCATTATTTCTTTCCTTTATGGAACTAGGATTTTTGAAACCTTTCAAATTCAGACCAGTGGCTTTGCTTCTGCCCTTCTCATCCCAAGAGAGTTCAATGAAGATTTAAGAGTGGCTTTTGGGTCTGCACTTATGGTTTTGTGACTTTTGTTTCATGCTGTCTGAGGAAGGCCTCTCCTCCAGTTGTCTAATAGGTTCTGACCGCTCTAGATGCCGCGACCCTGGGAATCGGTCACGCCGAGAAGGCAAGTAGCATTGACATCCACTCACCTTTGGAGACTTGCATGTAGAGTCTCTTGCAGAGAAATAGAGGTTGCGATTCAAAGTCAGTAACTGCCTCATCCCCCAGGATCACTGATTAGAACAGGCTGTTCCCTCAAGACCATTTCCATTTCGATGGCACACTTTGAACAGAACTGATACATTTTGGAAATGCAAATGGATTTAATTTGAACAAAGTGAGCGACAGGATGAGTTAGATTCTTACTTTTCACCAGTTGCTTCCTGGCACAATATTTCAGGCAGATGTTTTGGACAAAAAGATAATGCCAGGTTCACATCCTGATGATAAGGGTCACAATGCTGTTAAAGCCCAATTCCAAAATTACTTCCCCCATAGCGTGAGAGGGGAAGACTCTCAGACTGTCTAGGATCATCCTGCTCCCGATACAGTTTTTAGCATAAATGATCAAACTAAAAGCTTTGAAGAAAGCCAACATCTGTATAATTTCTTTACATACTATAATGTGCTTCCATAGACATTATTTTATTTTGTTATCCTCCTTGTTGATCCTAGAAGGAGAAATAAGGCATGAAGGGTGAAGACCTGGGAGGTATCTGATCCTCCTGGCTTGCCTTCAGCAAGGTCCTGCTTGGTCAGTCTAGGAAGAATCCCCTCTACCTCAGGGTCTCCACTTAGTAATTTTTCCATCCACTAACCCCCAAACCAGCTCCTTGGCTAAAAGTCCCTACTTCTCCTTCTTGTACTTGGAGTTGAGCCCAGTTCTATCCCAAGGTCTCTCTTCCCTGATTGCAATCGTTCTTGAATAAAATCTGTTTTTGCCACTTTAACTACTGTCCAGCTCCGGTTTTCATTAACAAGAGTCGATAGCAACGCTACTAATGATAGCTGACATCCGTATGACACGGAACAGTTGATGAAGCTTTTCTGAAACTTTTGTCTCACTTGAGCCACACAACCATGCTGTGAAGCAGGGATTAGAAATCCCGCTGTTTGGAAGAGGATACATGGCTCTACATCCATGTTGGCTTGCCTGCTGACATGGTGGAAGGTGTGGAGGGAAGAGCCATCCCAGGTCTGTCTGCCTCCTTTATCCTTTCAACTTGGACTCAAACAGTGAGATCTTTTTTTTTTTTTTTTTAATCTCCTGAGCACCAAGGTGGTTTCTGGAGACTTTGAGGGAAATGACGACAAAATTAAAAAAAGACCAAGATCTTTGTAAGTGCTTTATAGTTTACAAAATCCTTGCACGCACATACCCTTATGTGGAATTCTGGGAAGGAATCAAGTCCTGTTATTTTGCAAGTGAAGAAACCAAGTCTGAGGAATTAAGTAACATAGCCATGCTGTGGTCACCAAGGAAATGTGTAGCTCAGTCCTGTGACTTCAGAAGTTGTGATCTGTTAAACCACCTCTCTCAAAATAAGTCAGTTGCCTTCGATTAGAACAGAGGGACAAAGCAAGTTTTAATGGATTAACAAAACAAAAACAAAAAACTAAAACTGAAACAAGAAATGCAATAGTATACACTGGAAACTTCTTGTGTTTCTTGGAAACTTCTTGTGCTCCCTGCCCGTCTTCCCTCAACGGCCTCCAGCCTCATACTCACGCTGGTTTTCTCTGGAAGTTTTTGCTTCCATCATTTATATTAGAAGTAATCACCCTGTCTCTGGAAATTTCTCTCTCACATTCCCAGACACACAAGCTTTTCTGATTTCAGGATTTAAACTTTACTTGCTTTCTCATACTGTGCTTTAGAATCTAGTTAGTTTTATCTTGATGATATCATGAGACAAATATACTAAGGAATAAATTTGTGTTTTCTAACAGTCTACATTTGTCGTATCTGTCCCAAACCAAATATCAAACCAAAGCCTAATATGTGATGTACACACACATGTCTAGACAACTGGGTGCATTGCTAGTATCTATACAGAATATCCTCATTTTATATAGGTGTGTTTTATACAACACAGACAGAACTACAATCAGTACATATCTCAAAGAATAAAGAGTAACACGTGGAAGCTAATTTTCCCTAAACAGAAAACTCTTCACTATTTATCTTATTAAATTATACCTACTAACCTGCTAAAAATTAAACAGTACAGAAAAGTACATCAAATAAAATGGAAACTTTCTATGATCTATTTCCCTGAAAGAACTACTGGTAATAGTTTGGTAAATATATTTTTAGCTTTTAGATTTTTAAAAAAGATTTTATTTATTTATTTGGCAGAGAGAGAGAGATCACAAGCAGGCAGAGAGGCAGGCAGAGAGCGAGGGGGAATGCGAGCTCCCTGCTGAACAGAGAGCCCGGTGTGGGGCTTGATTCCAGGATCCTGAGACCATGACCTGAGCCAAAGGCAGAAGCTTAATCCACTGAACCACCCAGGCACGCCCCTAGATTTTTTTGATGTCTGTAAGTACATATATGTGAATAGTCTGTTATTTTCAATAGGAGTGGAGTTATAAACATTAATGTGTATTTTTAAATTTAACAACATATCAGGAAGATCTTCTCATCTCTATTTATATATCTAGCTATATAACCACACACTTACATATTCCTGTATTTATATCTATTTCTCGATATCCATATATTTCTGGGTCTATATGAGTATAGAATCTTTTTAGTTTGTATATCATATTACATAACCTAGATGTGCTATGATTTCTTTAACTGATTCCATATTGACAGATGGTTTGGACATCTCAGTGTCTCACTATTAAAAATAATGACGCAGGGACGCCTGACTGGCTCAGTTGTTAAAGCACGTGACTTTTAATCTCAGGGTTGTAGATTCCAGCCCACATTAGATGTAGATGTTACTTGAAAGAGAAAAAAACTTAAATGATGCAATGAATACATGGTATACATACATTTGAACAATTATTGGGTTACTTCCTTAGGCAAAATTTTCCCTAAGTAGAATTGCTATTCTGACATATACTGCCAAGTTGTTTTCCAGTAAAGTTTTGCCAATATACAACTTTCATCAGCAGGGTATGTGGGCTCCCTTCTCTATACCCCTGTCACAAAACTAAGCATCATCAATCTTTGAAATCTTCCGAGGCAGATTTTTTTACTTAATATAATTCTACTCTAGCTCTAATATTTTCCCTTGAGAAGATAATCCAATTGAAAGTGTGAAAAAAAATAAAGTCAACCACAGCAATAAATCTAAATGTAATGTCAATTAAAGCCATGCAGAGTGAGCTTGCTCAATGATGAATCATAAAAAACTGTTAGAAACATACACAAGATGAGATATTCTGTAAAATCTTTCCTTTGATTGAACAATGGTAGTGGTAGGAAACTCATAGAGACACTGAGCAACATGCAACCTGGCATTCAGCATGACTTTACAAATAAACAGGAAGGCATGGTGCTATTTGGAATAGTGTGTAACATAGAGAACAGAAGAGGAACTCTACACCATATACAGTCTGCATTCTTCATCTGGTCCTAATTATAGTGCAGGTGTATAATGCCTCATCTGTCTATCTGTTCTTCCATCATTATTCTATCTGTCCACACATTTACCTACGCATCTGTCTGTTATCCAATAAACACTATTGTGTCCATTGTGTTTATTGACTGGACAGTGTCAATTTCTGTGCCAGATGTCCTCATGACCCTGTGTCTCTGCCCCTCTCAGCTCTGCATGTCTGTGACTGGCTTCATACTGTAGATGAGATCTGACCTCCAGGAGGCCAGGTGACCACTATGGCTCTATCCCGTTATCCAAATATAACAGCCAAACAAAAGATGCTTATCTTTTTCACCTCTGTATTTCAATCCCAGGAAAGGAACTGATTAGCATTGCTTGTAACAGGTCCCCCACATAGAATAATTCTCTATGGTGGAAGGATGGAGTACTTTCAGTAGCTAACCTGGGTCCTTGGGCAGCCCCACTCTGAGAAGAGCATGCATTGTGGACATGATGAATAGGAAAAGGGGATCAGTAAACCGATTAGACAGAACTAGGGCTGTCGCTGTTTTCCATGAGAGGGAGTCGGTCATAGAGTGTGGGTGCTTCTGACTCCCGTGTGTGGTCCCAGGTAAACACTAGGAAGGGAATGTACCATGTGCTAAAAGGTAAGAATGGAATTGAAGGCGGAACAAAAGGCATTAGGTGGTTGGGAAATAATGAGTAATTTTGTTGGGCTGGAGGATATGATCTGTGGTGGGAAATAGTGGGCTCTGAGGTGGGAGAGGACGTCAGGAATGAGACGGCATGCTCAGAAGTTAGAATTTTATCTCCTTGGAAGAGTGATACAAGACAGCGTCCATTTCAGAAGATAGATGGAAAGACAGGGATTTGGGATGGAAAGACGAATGGGCTGATGGCAACACTGGCTTAGAAGCTGCTGCAGTTGTCCAGGTGACTGATGTAGGAAGGTAGGGAGATGGGGAGTCTTTGAGAAGAAAAAAGATCACATGATCAATAGCAAAAGAAATTTCCCAACTCCTTGAGGAATTTCATACTCAGGGCTGGACCTCCAATATCACCAGCACCTTGCTGGCCACCCCCAGGAGTTGAAGCTTGACTCTCTCTAGGTAAGACCTTTTTCTTCTCAGGCCCACCTGCAGGGAAACTGTGGCCATTTCATAGCTGTGCCCACATGATTTCTTGTCCCTGGCCGTGAATGGTAGCTTGTTTGCAGACGGAAAGACCAGTGGTGTGTGGACCATACTGAGCAAAGGGACGGTGAAGGGAGGTGAGATCTTGTGGCTATGCTCAGAATTCTGGATTTTGCTTTATCTGTGCTAGGAAGCCGCAGGTGAGATGTGAGCAGAAGAGAGCCTGATATGCAACTTATAGATGTTTCAGCAGCTTTTCTGCCTCTCATGAGGAGAAAAGACAGGCAGTGGACAATGAGGAGTGGGAATGGAATGAAAGCAGAGAGAGCTGTTAATCCCTGCTGTTCAAGCAAAGGACAATGGTGACTTTCATTGTGTCCATTTAACAGCAAGGAAATTGTAGCTCTTAGGATTTATACTATTGTCACAGCTTCTCTAGCCTTTGAAACACTTCTAGGATCTCAACTGATCAGTTTTGAATCAAATATGACTCACAAGACTCTAAGTGATATGCCCAAGAGCAAAATGGCAGTTAAGGGAAAGTTCTGGATTCAAAGTTTAGTTTGTCTGGCTCCAATACCAGGACACTTTCATCAGTCTTAGAATGCTGTTCATAATAAAACACTGGCTGATTTCTAGGAATCATTGTCCATTAAAGATATAATTTTGATTGATAATATTAATCAAAATAGAAATAAGAGAATATTGTCTTTCTTTTTTTCACATTGGATAACTTATTACTTCATTTTCAGATACTGGAATTATAACACTCATTTTCCAGAAGAAATTAAGTGTAATAACCAGGAAAAGGCACTTATAGGAATAACTGAAGCAATAACTAATATCCCTAATCAATAAAGATTGAATCTCTAATGTTTAATATTAAAGGAATGCTGATTTAATATCTAATATTTATTTAGTGCCTATTATGATTGGATACTACATGCTTTGCATATGTTATAACTAATCCCTGATACAAAATTTAAGCTGATAATACTTCCCCAAAATTATTGGTATAAAGAAAAAAATAAGGTGCACAGAGTTTACATAATTTGCCTCCAATCCTAAAACTGACAAATGGCAAAATAGGAATTAAAACAAAACTTTGAACTCTCTATGTGTGGAGGGGAGGGAGTCGGTTGTGGGATGCAGTGGTCTAGCTCCTTTGGAACTCTCTAATCCCTACCATCTTCCCCCACATCCATCAAATAGCACGCCCAGGACAAAAGCCCCAGGACTTAGTGTGCAGAGCCCATAGCTGTTTTATGAAGCCAGTACTGTAGGCGTAGGTCAGGATAGTTGAGTTGTGTATTGTTTTCTATGACTAAGAAATAGTCACTATCCCATCATGACAGTAGTTTGAATTGGAATAACCACATTGGAAAATAAAATAGATTTAAACAAGGTAGGTGGTGTGTATGTGTGTGTTGTGTGTGTGTGTTTTGTGTGTTTGTGTGTGTCACATAGAATGTAAGTAAACAGTTTTTATTCTCAGATTCTCTGATGTAGATGAAATGGTTGAAAACATGAAAGGAAAAAAAAATTACCCCTTTTGCAATACAATTTTTTCTTTCTTCCTAATTCTCTCTTTCTTTTATTTCCTTCCTCCACCCCCATTCAAATAATTCTGCTTTCCAATACCATTTTTGTTGTTCTTGATGTTATTGGGCTTGTCTGAGGGAGTGGAAACATTGTCTGGACTTTCACAGTTTAATAGCTGAGAAGGATAGACTTTTTCTTCTCATCTATCATTCATGGTTTGTTGCTGTGAGTTCACAAAGCCAGAAGCTTTCCAGAAGTGGAAAATAATATTGGGGAAGTAAACAGAGAAAGAAAGCTAGCCTTCTGAAAGAGACTCCTATTCATATAGGAGTCCTGCTGCCCATTCATATGACACGGCACAATCATTCTTTTGGTGGGTAGGAAGCAGAGAATGGATAGATAATTATACTCTCAAAGTTCTGTATTACCTTGTATGAAGGGTGAACACACAGTGGATGGACATGGCTTGCTTTTCTTAGCAATGGGAGGTCTTTACATCTGCAAATACCAGAAAACAATCTAAAGGATGCTACTAGTTGGAACATCTCAGAGAGCTTGGCATGGTCATGTCTGGTGTATAGAGCTAGTCATACTTTATCTCTCCTTCCAGCAAGTTGGTTTCAAAACAAATAAGCTGCAAGTAAGGAATATGTATGGAAAATTATAAATTATTGTATACCTAGAGTAGGTAAACTTCCCATGACACAGAAACTAAATTGTTAATCTCTCTCTCTTGGAGAGAGAGCCGGGGGCATGTATACAGCTTCTTTGTGAGCTTGGTGCCCACTCTTCATAATACCATGGACATCTGGAATGGCCATCCCTGTGACCCCCAACCTACAGGGCCTAGTTACTCTGATGCAGTATATCCATGGTCAATGTGATCGATACTCTGGCTCTAAGTTCTATTTCTCTTGCCTCCTTTATATCTTTAGCACTTATCTGCCTGATCGTGACCCTTTGAATTTATCTTATTTGAACCTGATGACCTAGATTTGAGCCTGAACCACTTAGTTTTCAACTGGTTCTGCGTTCAGACTAGACTGTAATTCTGAAAGTCTCTCATCTTAGCCATGCCTTGCTCCACTGCTGTGGATAAGCTGTGCTTTGTTCTTGGCCCTCAAACCCCTTAATCTTGGTCAGATCGGTAAAAGGGTAAAATCAAACTCTCAGAAATGCTCCATATAGATGAATATTTCCATCTCTGTCTTTATCATAGTTTTTATATCTATACCTTTTTTTTTCCATGTCGACCTTCTGATTTATCCTCATGATTCATTTTTTCATAGTAAGTCTTATCTTACTCTTCAGGCCAGATGTGTCCCTGACTCTGGACAGAGCTTCTTTCCCTTATCAGCTGTGATTTGGTTTTTCTTTGTTCTTGGAAACCACCTTCCCAGTTCAAGTGAGCTTTCTGGACCCCGTTCCTTGACATTGTCTTCAAAGGCAATGCCAACAATGAATTTGCATCGGAGTGCAAAAAGAATGTTGTCTTCTGTTCTTTGTGCACTCATGTGCACAACACCTATTAGACCTGGAAACATAATGCATTTAGTACAGGGTAGACAAAAATCATGGGCTGAATGAGAAATTGTTTTATGGCATATTGTCCCTGCAAGAGCCTAACAAATCCACAAGAAAAGTTTGCTTTGGTCAATAAGACACATCTTTATTGACTGATACTGGAATTGACCTGATAGTGCTACTATTATGGCAATGTGGCCTTACCATTAATTACTTTCATCTGGTGAATTTTTCTTCTTTTCAAATCTCAGCTGAAATATAACTTTTCTATTACATCTTCTAGGGGTTGTCCTTCCTGCTGGAATTAATTGTTCCTTTCTCTTATCTGGTTATGTTATTTTTATCTCTCTTTAGCACTTATTTGTTTTGCTTTATGTTATCATTAGTTATAAACATATTAAACATCAGTCTGTTCCTCACCTGTAAAATGGAGGTAATAATAGCATTTTTTGACCAGTACTATTGGCATGATTTTCAGGGAGGAAATTCCCCTCATCAAAAATAAACAACTAAATGAAACCTACCATGGTAATTAAAGAATTGCTCAGTAATCTATCACTAAAATTTTTCTGTAATCATGACATGAGGTCCAATTATTAGGTTGTGGATTTAGACATCCCACTAATAAACCTACTAATAAACCTGACTTAGAAAAAGCATATTGAGTATATTGAGCAAAAATAAATGTTTTTATGTATTAGTAATTTGGTGCACCCTGAGGGTAATTTTATACATATTCTACCTATCTCCAAGCATTGATTATATTTTGCAAAGTTTTTTAATCCTTTATGAATTTTTTTTAAAGATTTTATTTATTTATTTGACAGAGAGAGATCACAAGTAGGCAGAGAGGCAGACAGAGAGAGAGGAGGAGGAAGCAAGCTCCCTGCCAAGCAGAGAGCCTGATGTGGGACTCGATCCCAGGACCCTGAGATCATGACCTGAGCTGAAGGCAGAGGCTTAACCCACTGAGCCACCCAGGCGCCCCAATCCTTTATGAATTTTTATGTAGGTTTTCATTGGGAACATTTGTTTGAGTTCATTTTTGTAAATCAATGGTTAGGTTCTCTCCTTAAATCTGCATCACACATTACTTTTTAAAATTTTTTTAAATTTTTCATTGTATGAGTTTATTGTAATATATTTAACAAATTCCTTAATTTTGGATATACCTCGTTTCTCACATGTTTATATAGGTGTACATAAATTATTTTCATCACTTCCTTTATTTTTTAAATTTAAATTAATTTTTTTCAGTGATCCATAATTCATTGTTTATGCACCACACCCAGTGATCCATGCAATATGTGCCCTCCTTAATATCCATCACTGGGTTCACCCAGCCCTCCACCTCCTGCCCCTCTAAAACCCTCCGTTTGTTTCTCAGAGTCCGTAGTCTCTCACGGTTTGTCTCCCCCTCTGATTTCCCCCAACTCACCCAGTGATCCATGCAATATATGCCTCCTTAATACCCACCACCAGGCTCACCCATCCTCCCACCACCCTCCCTTCCAAAACCCTCAGTTTGCTTCTCAGAGTCCATAGTCTCTCATGGTTTGTCTCTCCCTCTGATTTCCCCCAACTCACTTCTCCTCTCCATCTCCCAATGTCCTCCATGTTATTCCTTATGCTCCACAAGTAAGTGAAACCATATGATACTTGACTCTCTGCTTGACTTATTTCACTCAGCATAATCTCTTCCTGTCCCATCCATGTTGGTACAAAAGTTGGGTATTCATCCTTTCTGATGGAGGCATAATACTCCATTGTATATATGGACCATATCTTCTTTGTCCATTCCTCTGTTGAAGGGCATCTTGGTTCTTTCCACTGTTTGGCGACTGTGGCCACTGCTGTTATGAACATTGGGGTACAGATGGCTCCCCTTTTCACTACATCTGTATCTTTGGGGTAAATACCCAGTAGTGCAATTGCAGGATCATAGGGTAGTTCCATTTTTAATTTCTTAAGGAATCTCCACACTGTTTTCTAAACTGGCTGCACCAACTTGCATTCCTACAAATATTGTAAGAAGGTTCCCTTTTCTCCACATCCTCTCCAACACTTGTTGTTTCCTGTCCTGTTAATTTTGGTCATTCTGACTGGTGTAAATGGTCTCTCAATGTGATTTTGATTTGAATCTCCCTGATGGCTAGTGATGATGAACATTTTTTCATGTGTCTGTTAGCCATTTGTATGTCCTCTTTGGAGAAGTGTCTGTTCATGTCTTCTGCCCATTTTTTGACATGATTATCTGTTTTGTGTGTGTTGAGTTTGAGGAGTTCTTTATAGATCTTGGATATCAGCCCTTTGTCTGTACTGTCATTTGCAAATATCTTCTCCCATTCCGTGGGTTGCCTCTTTGCTTTGTTGACTGTTTCCTTTGCTGTGCAGAAGCTTTTGATCTTGAAGAAGTCCCAAAAGTTCATTTTCACTTTGTTTCCTTTGCCTTTGGAGACATGTCTTGAAAGAAGTTGCTGTGGCCGATGTCAAAGAGGCTACTGCCTATATTCTCCTCTAGGATTTTGATAGATTCCTGCCTAACATTGAGGTCTTTTATCCATTTCGAGTGCATCACACATTACTTTGATGAGAAATTTATTTCAGACTTAAGAAGTCCTATCAAATGATGGTAATATGATGTTACATGGTAGCCAAATTTATTTTCATATTAGGTGAAAGGTCCTTAAAATGAAATAAATTTACTGTTTACTGTGGTGAAAACAAAGGAAGCAAAATAAGAATAACTGATAAATTTAGAGTTACAATATGTTTTAGTAAAAGAGTTTAGAGAATGGGCAGATTGTTTTAAAATAGATTTAAAAAAATCAATGTTGAGTGCGAAGAAATTGTCCACATTTGAGGTTGTAATTCTTAGCATCTACTTTGAAAAATTTTCATTTAGATAAAAATTAGAAGTGCTATACAATTTTTAAGAAAGTAGAATTTAGCATAATTGTCTGAAGATAAATTAGAAATTTAAAAAGTGAAAGTGAAAAAAGAGAATAAATTTGATGACAATATAAAAATACACAGAATCTGGGGCGCCTGGGTGGCTCAGTGGGTTAAAGCCTCTGCCTTCAGCTCAGGTCATGATCCCAGAGTCCTGGGATCGAGCCCCACATCAGGCTCTCTGCTCTGCAGGGAGACTGCTTCCTCCTCTCTCTCTGCCTGCCTCTCTGCCTAGTTGTGGTTTCTCTCTGTCAAATAAATAAAAAATAAAAAAAAATACACAGAATCATTGCAAAAGTAAAATCCATTTTGAATAATGGATTAAAATGCTGAGAGACTTATGAAAAGTTTGAGTACTGGCTCTGCACAGTATTGTGTACAAAAATCACCCCTATGTGAAGATTTCGACTGAGGAAACGTCTCATTTGGGTTAAATTCTTCTTATAAATTTACCTTTTAATTGTCATCAACTATCAGAAAAACAGGTGTCTTAGCACAGAATCCAGTCCAGTAATAATCACAAAGAGAATGATCACCTCCAGTGGGATAGTAGACCAATAGACCAGTATAGACCCTGGTGGTCTAAAGAGCCTGAGAGCCCACAGGGAAAGTTCCATGGCTCTTGAAACTCTATTTCTTTTATATAAAGTGCAGAAAATTACTTGAGCTGACATATTTAAAAATAATTTGTAAACGTAAAGCTTTGGACAAATGTACAAGAATATTACAATTCATTATTATCATTATCACTACTATAATGATTGAATCATGTTTCAATCTTACTTTAAAATATGATTTTCCTAGCTTTGAGTAGTGGCAGTATCGTAGCCAATGAGGTTTATTCGAGGCGCGATTATTGCTAATTAAAATATGATTTTCTTTTTTAGGTACAAGAAGCGCATTATAGCAGCTGCTAATGTACACACAGATACTTGCATGTAGTACTGAAAATAAACTCTCTTTAGTTCAACGTCTTGCACTAGTTAGTTACCTGTTCATGGGCACTAGGCCAGTTAATGCCTTCTGTGTATCATTCACTAAAGTACTTGATTAAATAGGTTCTTCAACTCATTCTTTGCTTCATTCATAGACTCATCCATTTATGGTTCTGTTTAACAAACATTTAATGAATGCCTATGTGTGCTAGGCCTTGGGCTAGGTGCTGTGGATTTAGCCATAAAAGAAATGGTCCTTATCCTTAAGGAGCTCACAATGACTGGAGTCACAAATGAAGAAAGAGAACAGTATGATGCAATGCAGGGGCGCTGTGTCTGTAGCAGCACATGGCTAGAAGGAAGAGAATAGCAGCATGAAACCCAGCCATAAGGATCAGAGGAAGACTCTTAGAGGAGATGACAGACAGACATCTGAGCTAGCTCTTGAAGAATAATAAAGCTAGGGAAGACAGAGGGGTGGCGGAAGAACATAAGATTTTTCTAATAAGCAACACCTCAAGTATCTTGTGCTAGTTTCATCTTAATGTGAGTTGAACTGAATTGAGCTGCCTTGAAGGCAAAAGTATTTTTTAAGTGTTTACAAGGTGGTGTGTGGTATCTGAAGTACAGAAAAGAGCTCTTCAGTTCATCAGTTCTCTTTCATGCTGCCCAGTTAATAATTGCATTCACTCTCAAAGCAGCTCATAAATATATTACCACTTCAGACCTATGAATTCAAAATGCATAAATGAAAAATGATCAGTGCTTCCTTCCTCACTGTGAATATTTTAAGTTCCAACATTAATATACTCATTTCTCTTTTATAAGCACCAAAATGAACATTGAAAATAATGGGTTTTGCTTTATTGATGTCAGAGAAACTACAGAAATGTAGAAACATTGAGGTTGCTTTTTTTTTTAAAAAACAACCAAATAAAATAAATTCTTGCCTCATGTGAAATGCTGTATTTTAATCTGAAATAAACCACAGGATATAAACATTATATTTACTTATATTAAAAAGAGAAATTTACGTAACATCTTTTACAGAACTGGATGAGATGGAACTGGCTCTTGGAGTGTGTTCAGAAATTGTTACTGATGAAAAGGCAGTGCAAAGGGTGACAGCAACTTTAGGAAGAGCACTGATATTAGAAATGATGGCACTGAGACTTCCAATGTTGAGAAAATGAAGGCCAAGGGAGGGAGTGAGAGCAAATATTTACCGAGCATTTGTTATGTTTCTGAAGCTTCACAGGGGTTGCTCTTATCCATGTTTCACAGATGAAAACTCCAAGGGTTAAAAACATGGAAGAACTTTCCCTGGGTCACAGAGTTTGGGCTAATCAGTGCTGGAGGTCAGTCTTCTGTCTATCACACCCCTGATCCTGGGAAGTTTTTCTTATGCTATTTCACTGTATTAAAAGAAGACAGTAGAATAGAAACAAATATTTTGAAGAAGAGGAGAGAATAGGCATTTAGACCAAAGAGCCACAATCACTTCAGTTAAATGGGGAGCAGGTCCTGTAAGAGTGAGGAGTGGAGACTTAGGGGGACAAAGCTACTGTTCTCCTGGGCATCAGGTGAACTAAGATATGATGATCATTTGGACTTTATGAAACACTTACTTTACTAAAGAAAAATAATAAAAAGGAAAGTTTTTTAGAAATGAGTTATGATTTTGGTGTGAAAAATGTGGCCACCGTAGGACAATTCTCTTTGTAACAGAAAGTCATGAACAAATGGGTAATTCACCCAGTTCCTTCTAATTTGCAGTGCTTTGTGTGTGTGTGTGCGTGCCTGTGCATGTTTGCATATGTACGTGTATGTATGAGTAAGAGTCGACTTTTTCTCAAGCACAACACCTCAACAAAGCCTGAAGATGACTGATGCACTCTCTCCATAAGTCCTTGCCCTTTGCTACCAGTAAAGATGAACGGTCCACTGTTCTATTTCATTTTTTCCACCTGGCTCGTCATGCAGAAGGTTAGTCATTACTCTCTAATAATATTGGATTAGGACTCCATGAATTTGTCTCTCAAAGAGAATTATGTTTTACCTGCAAACTTCTAGGGGACATAATATAAAGCTCTGAATCTTGAATGGCCCAAGCCAGGAGAAGGAAGAACTGAACTAATGGGAGTAAAAGGGGTTGTTTGGAAGACCTCACATTGCACCGCAAAGGTGGAGATTAATACAATCAGGAAGAACAATTATGATCAAGGCTCTCTGGTGCAGTCAACAACCTCTTCAGTATCTTATAAAGTTCCAGGATTTCCACCTTCTGAGATGAACTCTCTTGGACCCAAGTATTTAAGTGCTCTTCATGCCGGTACGCCTTGAAATGAAGTTACATTTTAAGCCAATGTCAAGGATAATGTTATCATTCAGACAGGGAGGAAGGAGATGAAAGAGTCAAAGGGCTCCTCTTTTCTGATTTTGCCACAAGCTAGGCTTACATATAGACGATTGAAATTGAGCCTGATCAATGTCACTCTGTCTTGTGATAGTAAGCACTCTGTTCAGCTTTAATATCCAGTATGGGTTTCATCACCCTTGGACACTATCTTATTGGTTTCTTTGTGCCTATAAAAGATGGTCTTTAAAGTCTGTCTTATAAAGACAATGTGGTGTGGTCACAAGACATAGCATCCTCAGACACAGGATTTGGTTTAATTATAGGCTCTACAGCTTTCTGGCAGCTTGACCTTCATCCTCACTGTCCCTGATCCATGGCCAAGTTCAAGCCATTGTCACTCCTTCTTTGGACTTTTAATGGTCCTCTTGTCTCTGGTCTCTTACTCTTTGGTTTAGTCAGCTGCTATTACTGAACAACCTGTCTAGCCCACAGACTTTACCATTTCACTGTCCTGCTTAATTAAAAAAAAAAGATTCCTCATTACCTAAAAAATTAAATGTGAACTAGAAGACCCCCCCTTTTTTTTTTTTTTTAAAGATTTTATTTATTAATTTTGACAGAGAGAGATCACAAGTAGGCAGAGAGGCAGGCAGAGAGAGTGAGAGGGAAGCAGGCTCCCTTCAGTGCAGAGAGCCCGACGTGGGACTCGATCCCAGGACCCTGAGATCATGACCTGAGCCGAAGGCAGTGGCTTAAACCACTGAGCCACCCAGGCACCCTTGACCCCCCCTTTTTTTTAAAAAGATTTTATTTATTTATTTGTCAGAGAGAGAGAGACAGAGAGAGAAAAATCACAAGTAGGCAGAGAGGTAGGCAGAGGCAGAGGGAGAAGCAGGCTCCCTGCCGAGCAAGGAGCCCGATATGGGACTCGATCCCAGGATGCTAGGATCATGACCTGAGCCGAAGGCAGCCGCTTAACCAACTGAGCCACCCAGGCGTCCCCTAGAAGGCCCTTTTTGATCTGGTTCCTGTCTCCTTCTTCAAGTGACCCCTCCCACCTTGCTCTCTACTGCCATGGATCAGGCCCTATGTAGTTTCTTGATAAGGAAGGGTATTTTATTCTTCTGTGTTGTGTTTGCTTAATGGTCCTTAGGATGCAGCTTCAACAGATTATTGACTTTCCAGAACCCCTCTTTTTGCTTCTCATTTTAGTTATGGTTAATTCCTTTTTGGTTTTATATTGAAACTTACACAGACCTTCACTGCTCTCAGTTCTTTAAACACTCACTACACTGCAATGATATGTTTATGTGAATGACTCATAGATGGACAGACTGTAAAATGTATCCTCTCAATGGAAGAACCAAGTACAGAGTCTGGCACTGCACTTCCGGTCAGACAGTATTTATTAAATGAATGACATTATTTAAGCCTTCGTATCTTAAAAACTCTAATTTACAAAATAAAAGGAATGACCACTCTTGTCTCATGGAGGGGTTGTGAAGATAAAATTTTAAAAAAATGTGAAAAAGAACTTTTCAATTATAAAGATTATTATGAATCTTAGTTTTTATTATGTTAATATAGGTACTGGGAATAAAGCTCTCTCTTTATCTAATGGGCTTCAAAGCCTCCAAAAGTCAGGAATTGAACTAAGGCTTAAGGATTCCTGTAATATATAATGTTTAGTGTAATTATTAAAATTTCTACCTGCTGATTAGGCACAGACTGCTTTTTAATTACCTTAGCTTCAGGAAAAAAAAAAAGAGATCCATTAAGAAATGAAAGCTTCCTAACAGCTTGTTATAGCATTGTTTGTTCACAACTACTAGCAAATGTATTTTGCCGAGTGCTTCAAATCCAGTTTCTAAAGACTGAGCCACATCTAGTAATCATTTCATAAATATTAATGGAGAACATGCAAGTGGAAAGTTAAATTAAAATGCTACCAAATGGCCAGCAGGCAGCAGAAAATGAGCAGGAATCTCTAATCAGTGGAATTCATGGTTGTATAACTTTTATCCTCCCATTAGAGTACAAAACAGAAGTTGATTTTTCTCCCACTTAAAATAAGTTCATGTTGAAGGGAAAATGCAAATCAACTCAATTACTGAGAGATTTAGAAGGAGCTATTCTTTAGGACAAGTCTCCTTTCCCTGGTCTTGGGTAGATGCATTTGGCTGGACTCATAGACTTCATGACTGACTGTGGTCTTCTCATTGGGTTGCATGGAGAAACTTCAGAAGATCTTGGGAAATGAGAGAATAAGCCACATTTTACATTCATTATTAGTTTATCATTTTTAAATTCTGGAGTTTTTGTGAAACTGTATTTTAATCAGTGTGTTGAAAATAAGATTGATAAAAAGATTTCAAATTGGGATACAGGAAGAATATAGAGTTCTGATTAACTGGGCTCAGTGTTGCTGTAGCATTTAATTTTAGATTATTTTTAGTATCAGCATCAGATATCCCATATTATATTCATTCACTCATTTGTCCACCTATTTTACAAATGTTCACTGAGTGCCTACTATGGACCGTGTCTTGTGCTAGGCATTGAGAACGAAAAGTTGAGTAAGACATGGTCACATGGTTTCTTCTCATACAGATTTCTTAGTCTAATAAGCAATTATTGCATAGATTTGTCTTGGTATTGAAGAATTTATTAGAAGTAAAGCATTTAGAACAGTTTTGACATACAGTATTGACTTACAAGCATTGTGTGGTGGTAAGGGCAGGGCAATCACAATAGGAGGGAATAGTGTAGAATGAAAATGCATACACTGGGAAGAATCAGACCATGATGGCTTCATATTCTGTGCATATTTTTCTTATGAGAAAAGAGGAATGATTGGAGAATGGAAAGCAGGAGAGTGAGGGTATCATTCAAGTGTTCCAGAAAGTTCCATAAAGACCTGTATGGAGGATGAAATTAAGCTGACAAAGGCCAAAAGGCTCAGGACTATAAGGCAATTAAGTTAGGTGAGGAGAAAGAAGGCAGGGGACTGAACAAAGAGAATAGCATGCAAGAGGAATGATGAGGAAAATAGTTGAGATTTTTAGGATGGGAATTGGTAAATATTAGTAATTCATCAAAAATGAAAGGCAGTGGGGGAAGTTGTGGATTCACTATAGATGCCAAGTTTCTAGAATAAGCGGATGGTAGGCAGTAGAGCATTAAAAGAAAAAAAGTGAAAGTGAAAAAAGGGTGTTTTTGATAATCATGTCAAAAAATGGGAAGAAGACATGAACAGACACTTCTCCAATGAGGACATACAAATGGCTAACAGACACATGAAAAAATGTTCATCGTCATTAGCCATCAGGGAGATTCAAATCAAAATCACATTGAGAGACCATTTACACCAGTTAGAATGACCAAAATTAACAGAACAGGAAACAACAAGTGTTGGAAAGGATGTGGAGAAAGGGAAACCTTCTTACACTATTGGTGGGAATGCAAGTTGGTGCAGCCATTTTGGAAAACAGTGTGGAGATTCCTTAAGAAATTAAAAATGGAGCTACCCTATGACCCTGCAATTATACTACTGGGTATTTACCCCAAAGATACAGATGTAGTGAAAAGGGGGCCATCTGGGGGCACCTGGGTAGTTCAGTGGGTTGGGGCCTCTGCCTTTGGCTCAGGTCATGATCCCGGGGTCCTGGGATCGAGCCTTGCATAGGGCTCTCTGCTCAACAGAGAGCCTGCTTCCTCCTCTCTCTGCCTGCCTCTCTGCCTACTTGTGACCTCTCTCTGTCAAATAAATAAATAAAATCTTTAAAAAAAAAGAGGGGCCATCTGTACCCCAATGTTCATAGCAGCAGTGGCCACAGTCGCCAAACTGTGGAAAGAACCAAGATGCCCTTCAACAGAGGAATGGACAAAGAAGATATGGTCCATATATACAATGGAGTCTTATGCCTCCATCAGAAAGGATGAATACCCAAATTTTGTACCAACATGGATGGGACAGGAAGAGATTATGCTGAGTGAAATAAATCAAGCAGAGAGTCAAGTATCATATGGTTTCACTTACTTGTGGAGCATAAGAAATAACACAGAGGACATTGGGAGATGGAGAGGAGAAGTGAGTTGGGGGAAATCAGAGGGGGAGACAAACCATGAGAGACTACGGACTCTGAGAAACAAATGGAGGGTTTTAGAGGGGAAGGAGGTGGAGGTCTGGGTGAACCCAGTGATGGGTATTAAGGAGGGCACATATTGCATGGATCACTGGGTGTGGTGGATAAACAATGAATTATGGATCACTGAAAAAAACTTAATTTAATTTAAATTTAAAAAATAAAGGAAGTGATGAAAATAATTTATGTACACCTATATAAAGATGTGAGAAACAAGGCATATCCAAAATTAAGGAATTTGTTAAATATATTACAATAAACTCATACAGTGGAATGGTTTTGGAAGGGAGGGTTGTGGGAGGATGGGTGAGCCTGGTGGTGGGTATTAAGGAGGCATATATTGCATGGATCACTGGGTGTGGTGCATAAACAATGAATCTCAGAACACTGAAAAAATAAAATAAAAAAAAGAGGGGTGTGTTTTGGTGAAAAGACTGAGTTCACAGCTTTCCTAAGAATTGTATTACTAAATAGAAAATGCACTCGGCTGGATTCAAATTCTGCCAAACCAGCTGTGTAATTTTTGGATGAGACAATTTACCTTTTTGGATTTCCATTCCCAAACTCACAAAGTGGGGTTAATGCTATCCTAATTCAAAGGCTGTTGAGAAAGTGGATGGAGATAATGTATATGACAGAACTTCGTATGTGCTAGTGGATCTGACTCTGAGGAGTGATGAAGATTTCACACTGAATAATTTGTTATTTGGGAGAATTGTCCCAAAAGGCAAGAGTTACTCATATACTTACTCATTCAGACACCCTAGTATTCATTTATTTATTCATTCATCTATTTGGCAAGAATTGGCTGAAACTTATCTGTGGATAGCTAATATGTCAGGAACTTTGACAAGAAGGATTTGCTTTGATAAGGAAGGATCTCTTTGGGTGCCAAATGTATCTTTGTCCTAAAACCACTATCAGATTTACTTTGATGTTATCTGTAACCCTCCTTAGTAGGATGAGAATGTAACAAAGATGTCCCTCAGGATTTCAAAGGATCCAACACTGACCCTTCACATAGCTATTATGACAACAGAAGGTAGCACTGGATGGGTCCCAATGAGTCAATATTCCTTTTCAATTTGAATGGAATTAATTGGTGGAAGAATTGTTATTAATAACAATAATACTACTAGTAACTAAAATCTATTAGTTATTTTCCAATGAATAATTCTTACATCTACTATCTCAATTAATTCTGTGAGATAGGTTCATCCTGTCTAGTCCCCAGAATTTACAGATGAGGAAACTGGGACTAATAGAGATTAAATATCTTGGTCAAAATCATGTATTTATTAAGCAATAGAGCTGAGACTGATGCCTAGGTTTGTAAGAATGCAACTACTATTATACTAGCTTGTAATGTATTCATTTTTTAAAAGATTTTATTTATTTATTTGACAGAGAGAGAGAGAGGGAAGACACAAACAGGATGGAGCAGCAGCAGCAGCAGAGAGAGAGAGAGAGAGAAGCAGGCTCTGCACTTAGCAAGGAGCCTGATGCAGGCTCATTCCTGGAACCCAGGAATCAGACATCTGACTGAAGTCAGGCACTTGACAGACTGAACCACCCAGGGGCTCCAGTTGGTAATGTATTCCAATTGAGTCAAATATTAATGGAGTATGTTGCACTTATTTCAATATGTTTAGAAAGTAATATTATCTTGATCTCCCTAATCTGGGTCAATTTCCTCTTCTGTATATATATTTTGTACATACCTCTCTTTTTAGCATATAGCATACTCTTCTGTAGTTCAATTGACTTACTTCTTTGTATCCTTTCCTGTAATATGAACTTTTTGGAGGCAGGGACCATGTCTCATGATCTTGTACTTGGCAAACAATGAACAGTTGGAACATATTTGAGGAATGAATGTGTGTGTGTGTGTGTGTATATATATATATATATACACATACATACATATACATATATACTACAGATTAAAACAATTTTCTATCACTCATCAAAAGCTTTTTGCCTTTGGTACAACTAAGGATTTATGTAGATGGTTATATTTTAACTGACATAGAATTACTTATTTAGGTTTCAAAGTCTTTTCAAAAGCTGTCTAGTCTGGAAAGCCCATGATGCACAATTATTAACTATATCCTTTATATTTCCACATCATAGCCTATATTGCTGTATTATTTATTTTACAAAATTGTAATTATTTATCTTTTCTCATTTCATGTATCTAGATTTAGCTGTACTGATATTGACCTCAGCTGACAGAGCTGCATGGAGACTGTGTGGTTGTGCCTTCCCAGGAATAAAGATGCTGCATCCCTTTCAGCCAGTGCCCTTTTCTCCACCTTCAGGTGAAAGCCTTTCCCCACTGAAGCCAGTATGAAAAGGCTGGAAAAGGTGAATGTACCATCATATGCACAGACAGCAGTGCAAAGCCATAAGAAAGATGAAAAGACATAACACCAGCAAAGGAACATAACAATTTTCCTGTAAATGACCCTAATGAAATGGAGATCTGCAAGTAACCTGAAAAATAAATCAAAATAAATTTTAAGAAAGCTCAGTGAGATTCAAGAGTACACGGATAGACATTTCAATGAACTCAGGAAAACTATATCTGAGCAAAATGAGAAGTTCAACAAAGAGACACATATCATAATAAAGAACCAAACAGAAATTTTAGATCTGAAGAATACAATAAATAAAATGAAGCAATAAAGTAGAGAGCTTTAGTATCTGGCTCAATAAGGCAAAAGAAAGAATCTGTGAACTTGAAGAATTACTTAATATCTTTTGATATCTAGTCAGAGGAGAAAAGCAAAAATTAGAATTAAAAAGAAGAAAGCCTATGAATATTATGGGATACAAGAAGGAGAACAATATCCACATTATGGGAGTCCCAGAAGGAGAAGAGAGAGAGAGAAAGGGACAGAAAATTTATTTAAGGGAATAATGCCTATGAACTCCCCAAATCTGGGGAAAGATATGGCCATGCAGGCACATAAAGTTCAAAGAGTCCCAAACAGAGATTTTCACCAAGACACAGTATAATCAAGCTCTCAAAAATCAAAGAAAAGAGAAAATTTTGAAAACAAAAAGAGAAAGAATATTCATCAAATATAAGGGAATACCAATAAAGCTTTCAGCAGTTTCTCAGCAGAAACGTTGTAGGCCAGGAGAGAATGGGATGATATGTTCAAAGTGCTCAAAAAAACAAAACAAAACAAAAACAACAAAATACCCTGCCAACCAAAAATACTTTACTCAGAGCCCTTTAAAATTTTTTTTTAAATTTTTTTCCCATTTTATTTATTTTTTTCAGCATAACAGTATTCATTGTTTTTGCACAACACCCAGTGCTCCATGCAAAACGTGCCCTCCCCATCACCCACCACCTGTTCCCCCAACCTCCCACCCCTGACCCTTCAAAACCCTCAGGTTGTTTTTCAGAGTCCATAGTCTCTTATGGTTCACCTCCACTCCCCAATGTCCATAGCCCCCTCCCCCTCTCCCAATCCCACCTCCCCCCAGCAACCCCCAGTTTGTTTTGTGAGATTAAGAGTCACTTACGGTTTGTCTCCCTCCCAATCCCATCTTGCTTCATTTATTCTTCTCCTATCTCCCTAACCCCCCATGTTGCTTCTCCATGTCCTCATATCAGGGAGATCATATGATAGTTGTCTTTCTCCGATTGACTTATTTCACTAAGCATGATACGCTCTAGTTCCATCCACGTCGTCGCAAATGGCAAGATTTCATTTCTTTTGATGGCTGCATAGTATTCCATTGTGTATATATACCACATCTTCTTTATCCAGTCATCTGTTGATGGACATCTAGGTTCTTTCCATAGTTTGGCTATTGTAGACATTGCTGCTATAAACATTTGGGTACACGTGCCCCTTCGGACCACTATGTCTGTATCTTTAGGGTAAATACCCAGTAGTGCAATTGCTGGGTCATAGGGTAGTTCTATTTTCAACATTTTGAGGAACCTCCATGCTGTTTTCCAGAGTGGTTGCACCAGCTTGCATTCCAACCAACAGTGGAGGAGGGTTCCCCTTTCTCCGCATCCTCGCCAGCATCTGTCATTTCCTGACTTGTTAATTTTAGCCATTCTGACTGGTGTGAGGTGATATCTCATTGTGGTTTTGATTTGTATTTCCCTGATGCCGAGTGACGTGGAGCACTTTTTCATGTGTCTGTTGGCCATCTGAATGTCTTCTTTGCAGAAATGTCTGTTCATGTCCTCTGCCCATTTCTTGATTGGATTGTTTGTTCTTTGGGTGTTGAGTTTGCTAAGTTCCTTATAGATTTTGGATACTAGCCCTTTAAAATTTTTATTTTATTTTTGCCATTTGTTTTTCAGCCTAGAACCCTTGGCCAAATGGATTGGATTCTCTGTTACAGTTTCCTCATCACTTTCCAAAAATATAGTGGATATGAACTCTACTGGATCATGATGTTCAATGACCAAAATTTGATTTTTCATATATTTAGTATTTTTCATATATTTTCATATATATTTCATTATATTTTTCATATATTTAAATCTGCAGAATCAGAAAGAAGTCATCTGAAGTAGTCCCTGAAAAGTCAGACAAAGTTAGGAAACACAGAAGAAATTTCTAATTCTTCTACCAAGGCCAGGCATTTGGGGAGCATAATCATTGTGTTCTGTGATGGGGATCAGGAATGCAAGGCCCTGGACTTCAGCTGCTATTCTCAGTAGATATTCCTGCTTCCCTTCTGGATTCTGTGAAACTTCTCTATGACTCTGAAAACAAATCCAGAATTTTGCTTATGTTAGTGTGAGTAAGTGTCTATCTCTTGCAATAGGAATAGTCTCTGACTAGTATACACTCTTAGTCATTGTTCTTCCACCTATAAAATTTCCAAAAAATAAGTGCTTTTGAAATGTACTAAATGGGATAACATGTATAGATGTCCACTACAGAACTTGGCACTTGGGAGTCATCTTTAGCTATTGAATCTTTTCTTCCTGATAGAAGGTAGAGCTAGAAGGTATTTAATATATCTACAAGCCCAAACTTCTACTGTCTAAAGGGAAAACTGAGGCCCAAGGAGGTGAAATAACATACAGATCTAGGACTACTGCCTCCAGGTCTATAAACTTATTCTCCACTTTTTCCAGGTGTTAATTTTCTTAGTATGAAAAGTGAATTCTCTGGTGGCAGTGATAAAAATGAAAAAAATAATGTAATAGAGACTTATACATCCAAGCCTCCTGCATAGGTATCCTTACAACACAACTATTCATCAAATATTCATCAAGCCCCTGCTTTGTTAGGACATGGGTTGTCCAAAAGTGTTAAGCATGGATTCTGCTCCCAATCTATAATGAAAATAAATAAGTAAATGAGAGCAGTGTTTGCCAGTCACTTCTTATTTTATCTTTTAGTGTTTAGGGCAAGCAGAGAAGTATTTCTTTATATTATCATCATAACGACCTTATAAGATAAGTTGTATTAACCCGTTTTATAGAAGAAAAATTATGGTTTTAGTGAATTTAGGCAAAATAAATCTAGTAAGTGTCAGAGCTGGTGGGAAGGAGAGCAAGAGGCAAGTCTCATTCTGCCTCCTGTGCTTGTGCCCACTACTTTCCGACTTGGAAAAGACTCCATAGGACTGCAACGGAAAAACATTTTCTCAGATATCTTGCTCCCATGGAGACAACCCGAGGAGCCTGACTCAGCTTTCTTCACCTGATTTCCCCAAATGCCAACAGCTTCAAAAATCTGCCCTTCTAACACCCCCAGCTCTGTGAGTCAACTTCATTAAATTCAAAGAATCCCTGAGCTGTCGTGTGTCTGTACATTGAATTTTAACACTCAAGTGAGCAGTGATTGGAATTCACCCTCTATTCTGGATACAGGCCCTTGGTGTGATGAATGCTTGAAAGTTGCAATTTGGTATAGAAATCCAAATGCACCTCTGGACTGCTTCTACCACATCAGGAGATGGTGGGATCAAAACTGCATTTAGGGCGGATGATTGAAATGCATTATTAAAGATAATTTTTTGGAAAGCAGTGGCAATTATCTCAGCATTAACATTTATAATTTAATTTAGCCCTGATTGAACTTTTCTTTCAAAAGGAGGAAATTGATCCATTCATCTGTTGATGGACATCTAGGTTCTTTCCATAGTCTGGCTATTGTAGACATTGCTGCTATAAACATTCGGGTACACGTGCCCCTTCGGATCACTATGTTTGTATCTTTAGGGTAAATACCCAGTAGTGCAATTGCTGGGTCATAGGGTAGTTCTATTTTCAACATTTTGAGGAACCTCCATGCTGTTTTCCAGAAGATGTGGTATATATACACAATGGAATACTATGCAGCCATCAAAAGAAATGAAATCTTGCCATTTGCGACGACGTGGATGGAACTAGAGCGTATCATGCTTAGTGAAATAAGTCAATCGGAGAAAGACAACTATCATATGATCTCCCTGATATGAGGACATGGAGAAGCAACATGGGGGGGTAGGGGGATAGGAGAAGAATAAATGAAACAAGATGGGATTGGGAGGGAGACAAACCATAAATGACTCTTAATCTCACAAAACAAACTGGGGGTTGCTGGGGGGAGGTGGGATTGGGAGAGGGGGTGCGGGCTATGGACATTGGGGAGGGGAGGCGAACCATAAGAGACTATGGACTCTGAAAAACAACCTGAGGGTTTTGAAGGGTCAGGGGTGGGAGGTTGGGGGAACAGGTGGTGGGTGATGGGGAGGGCACGTTTTGCATGGAGCACTGGGTGTTGTGCAAAAAGAATGAATACTGTTACGCTGAAAAAAAAATAAATAAATAAAAAGGGAAAAAAAAATGAAAAAAAAAAAAAAGGAGGAAATTGAAAAGTGTGAAGCAGACATCCGTTGGAAAGATGGTCTCTATCACTTACACATAGTGCTGAGTTGTGCACACTTTATAATGCACACCAGGTGATAGCTGGACAACAACCTCCACCTTACCTAATCAGTTCTCACTCCAACATTCTTTCTTTCATTTTTTTAAAGATTTTATTTATTTATTTGAGGGAGAGAGAGAGAGAAGTAGTAGGAGAAGGGGCAGAGGGAGAAGCAGACTCCATGCTGAGCAGGGAGCCCAACCTGGGCTCCATCCTGAGACTTTGGGCAGAAGGCAGACGCTTGACTGAGCCACCTGGGTGCCCCTCCAACATTCTTTCAAGAGGTGGGTTTAAGGACAGGACACCCGGGTAGCTCAGTTAGTTAAGTGTCCAGCTCTTTATTTCACCCCGGGTCATGATCTCTGGGTCATAGATTGAGACCCTCACTGGGCTCCGTACTCAGTGGGGAGTCTGCTTGAGGTTCTCTCTCTCCTGCTCCCTCTCTCTCTGCCCCTTCCTCCTGTGTGGGTGCACAGACACACACACACACACACACACTCTCTCTCTCTCTCTTTCTCTCAAATAAATAAATAAATAAATAAATAAATAAATAAATCTTTAAAAAGAAGGGGGATTTAAGGGATGTCAATATTGAATTTAATATTATGTGACTTTTCCCCTGACTCTGCAGGCTGGGCTAATTCTTCCCTCTGTCCTTTGAAGTTGGAATTGTCTGGTTACCTGCACTTTTCCCTCACTAGTCACAGCCCCTCAGGGACAGGGACAATGATGTAAGTACCTTTATATCCTCTACAACAAGCATAATGCTTGGCACAGAGTAAAAACCCAATACATGATTGAACAAACGAAATGACTGAAGGGCTGATTAATCTGAATAGCTTCTGTTTTCATTTACTTGCATCCTTACATCAGTCCTTTACACTCCCAAATAATTTATTCATTTTTTAACCTGAGAGCAAAAGGCTTTAGCAAAGCACTTGGGGTGGGGTGGAATGGAGGTTAAAGAAAAGAAAACAACCAACTGAGAATATGAAAATGCAAACTTATATGTCCTGAATTTCAGAATGAAAGGTGGTGTTTCAGATCCTATTTCCCTTGAGAATTTTTGGCTTGCTTTTTCTAACAGTAAAGCTAAAAAAGGATCTTTTCACAAAAGAAGTATTTTTCTTGGCCTGGAAAATCAATTTCAATGTTAATCTTGCTCCTTGGAATGTCTTCGCCCACCCTTTTCCACCTAGCAAAATACTCTTCGCTTTCAGAGCCCAGCTCAAATGTCAGCTCTTCAAATGATAATAATCACAGCTAATACCTAAAGAGTGTTAGCTCTGGGATGGGGCTGTGCTGTTTTACAGAAATTATGTCCCTTGCTGTTCGCACATCTCCATCAAATCAGGACTATTGTTCATTATAAATTTACAGATGAGGAAGCTAAAGACTTCAGAGCTGACATAGTCGCTGTAGCTCCAACATTAAGTGATTCATAGGGTAGAACCCTGGAGGCTTGACTTCCGTGGGACTTTGACCATGAGGACACACTGTCTGCCTCTGAGGCCACGTGTGACTCTCTCCAGACACAGCCAGCTCTTCTCTTTATTAAGGCCCAGCACCTGCCCTGGCCAATTCTTAATCTGCAAACCCTCCAGTGACTACCACAGCCACATCCCCATGACTCCAGCTCAGAACCTGCAAGAACAACTTAACGAACAATGCCAGGCCGATCTTCTAGGAAAAAAAAAAAAATCTCTGCTTCTCTCACTCCTTAGTACTTTGAACTCCCCAGCCTTTGGTCATTGCCTTTGTAGTTTCTTTTGTTCCACTCTGCCTCATCTCTGCCAATCCAACATTTTACTCACCCTTAGTTTTTACTTTCTTTCGACATGCTCTCCATCAAGAAAGGAGTACACCACCATCTTCGGTTCTCTCTGCCTAACAGAGTGTCAGGCATAGAACACATACACATGCAGCATTGTCCTAGAAAGAGTGATGAGTGTATTTTATTTTTTATTAATTGCAAGTCATGATTGCAATAGAGTAAATTCAAGCATACTGCCAGAGCTCTGATAGAACACAAGAGGGAATTAGAGCTCATGTTCAAGGTGTAATCTTCCTGCCTGACCCTGACTTTTCTGACAAGGGATGCATATCAATCCTGAAAGGTGTTTCAGGTTCATCTTCCTTTTCTCAAATCACCTTTTCTTCTTAGAAGAATCCTTTCATATATGATCTCACAATAGATACATCTGAGGTAGTCAAAGATAAAGGCATCAACATATAAATCACATCCAACCAAAGTGCTACTGGGGATGCCCATGGGATGTGGAAGGCTAAAACAAGAGAGAAATCATTCAGAGTTTTGTTGTGCTGTTTCCAGTGAAGACAAATGTTAAACTTCCCTGAAATTAGTATAAATTCTCACTTGATAATTTTGAAATTTAAATATTTCAAAATTCAAAATATTTCAAAATGCAAAAAAAGTTTTGAAAATTTCATTGCAATTACATTGAAAATTTAAGAATGAATTGAAAATTAAATAATGAAATAGCACTCTTCTCAGTGAAGATAAACTTATATCTTGCAAAAGTTGCATAGGCATATTTTCCTTCTATCGCAGATATATCACATAGGTTGACCATGTATTTTTTTTGACCATGTAATTTTCTGCATACACTACTGCTATAGAAGACAATTCAGAGGATCTATGAAATAATGATTAAGAAAACAGATAATCGCTTGCCAGCTATGACTTTGAGCAGTGCCTAAACTCCCCATGCCTCAGTGTTTTCATCGGAAAACAGAGTTAATAATAGCAACAACTATTTTATTGGACTGTTGTAAAGACTTAAAAAATTTAATGCATGTAATATCTTATCGTAACTACCAATACTTGTTCGCCATTATTATTACCCAGCAGAGATAGCGCTGACTTGGGAGAAAGAAGACTTAAGTCTCATCTCTGTTAACCAGCCAAGTGGCCTTGGATAAATCACTTAATCTTGCTGGACCCAAGAAACCTCCAATCTGAGCCTTGCCAGCAGGTGCAGCTTCCTGTGATTCTACTCTTAAGACCATACTTGGTTTTCCAGCAACTCAGGCTACCTATCATTTACTGTTGTTGCCTCTAACCACAAATATACTCTTCTTCTTCCCATGAGGCTTGTACTATGTGGGCATGTGTGCATGCTTGAGCACATGTGCACCTTTTCACTCCCAACAGTGCTGTCTCCCACTTTGTACCTTTGCTTATGGTATTCTCTCTGCCTTGTTATTGTATAGCTAACTCCTCTGCTCAGAAGGCACTTCACAGAGGGCATTCTGACTCCCTGAGCCTGATTAGAAGCCCTTCCTTAGCATTCGCTTTACACAAACTAGCATCATCATGGCCCATTTTCATGTCTGAATCTTTCACAAACTGGGCACTTATGTAGGAAGACTGTATCTTTCACATTTTTTAAAATTTTATTTTTATTATTATTATTTTTTTAAATTTTATTTATTTTTATTTTTTTATTTGTTTATTTACAGCATAACAGTGTTCATTGTTTTGGCATCACACCCAGTGCTCCATGCAGTACGTGCCCTCCCTATTACCCACCACCTGATTCCTCAACCTCCCACCCCCCTGCCCCTTCAAAACCCTCTGGTTGTTTTTCAGAGTCCATAGTCTCTCATGGTTTATCTCCCTTTCCAGTTTCCCTCAACTCCCTCTCCTCTCCATCTCCCCATGTCCTCCATGTTATTTGTTATGCTCCACAAATAAGTGAGACCATATGATACTTGGCTCTCTCTGCTTGACTTATTTCACTCAGCATAATCTCTTCCAGTCCTGTCCATGTTGCTACAAAAGTTGGGTATTCATCCTTTCTGATGGAGGCATCATACTCCATTGTGTATATGGATCACATCTTCTTTATCCATTCACCCGTTGAAGGGCATCTTGGTTCTTTCCACAGTTTGGCGACCGTAGCCATTGCTGCAATAAACATTGGGGTACAGATGGCCCTTCTTTTCAGTACATCTGTATCTTTGGGGTAAATACCCAGCAGTGCAATTGTAGGGTCATAGGGAAGCTCTATTCTTAATTTCTTGAGGAATCTCCACACTGTTGTATCTTGTTAAAGTGTCTCATGTCCAGCATGTCCTGAACACATAGTATGAGCTTCACAAATGTTTGTCAAAACACTGGCTCCATGGGAGAATCTTTGTTTTCTCATTTATCAAGAAAAAAATGTAGGGGGAGTTGATGTTCCTGGGTGTGGGTGTGGTGGGCACAGCTTTTGAAAATAACCTATTGGGCTTCTAGTTCTACACATGTCTGCCAACAGCCGTTAAGAAGCCCAGACCTAGTTTCTTAATTTCACTTTCGTGTCCATGAAAGTCATATGGGGGTGGGGATGGCAGGGAGAGAGCAGGAGATTCATGAGGTATTTCTCATATTTCTGAAAGATGGGAGGAATTGCTATACTTCTTCATTAAGAATCTATCTAAAATAAGTTGATTGCATCTCTCTTTGCTTTTGGGTATAACCATGTTATTTCCAGGTGGTCTCCCTTGTTTTTCATGTTGACCAGATATTCTGATGGCACTTAGTTTTGTCTTTATTATAGAATGATAATAAAATTTGGTTATTATTTCACACATACATTAGTACAGGTAGGGAGAATTATTTGAAAACTGATCAAGAGAAGAAGCAATTCAGGAAAGAATTTGTTTGGAAGTTCAAAGTAAGGACACCTGCAGAAGAGATGGCAGCCATTTTGTTCCTTTTCTGGCATTTCCAGAAGATTGGCGTATTCGTTTTTTAGGCCTTCTACAGCAAAGCACCACACAGAGTGGTTTAGACAACAAATTTATTGTCTCAGTTTTGGAGGCTGGAAGTCTGAGAACAAGGTTTCAGCAGGGTTACTTTGGAGGGCTGGAAGGGAGGAACTTGTAGTTGGCTGTGCTCTCCCTATATTTTTTTCACAACAGCTTTTCTCTCTGAGTGTTTGCATGTAAACGTTCATTTTTATGAGACCATCAGCCATGTTGGATCAGAACTCTGCCTAATGGCCTCACTTTAACTTGAATGCTGCTGTTAAAAACCCTATACCCAAGTAGGGTCACATTCTGTGGTGCTGGGGGTTCGGAATGCACCATATGAACCTCAGAAGGGGCACAACTCAAACTGTAATGCTTGGGGACTACTCAGACCTGGGGTCTTGCAACTTCCAGTGATGCTTGGTGCTTTCAATATTGACCATTTACCATGTACCCTCCACCCTGACTTCATTCCTCATGCATTTAGAGAGCAGCACATGGATAACATTTCCTGAATTCTAATTCCTCTTTTCATGCTGCAAAGCTGTTATTCTCTTCGGTATCTCCTTTCATCAACCTGGCTGCCAACCAAAGTCTAAAAAAAAAAAAAAAAAAATCCCAACACTGCAAGCTGAGTTCCTGCCTCGGGTCGATGTGGGTTTATTGATATTCCAGCATGGTTTGCTTCACGATTTATGCTCTGCAGTTTGTGAACCACAGACCCAAGGGGAAAAGAGGTAGTGAAAGAAGGGATTTTTCGATCACTTTATATGCAGTAAGTGAATCTCAATTTCCTGCTATGTTATTTCAGAGTCCTTAAATATCCTTTTCTCTGCCTGGACATTAGAAATTACATAGGCTCTACATTCTTCAGGATGAAATGTGAGTCCTGTAAGATCTATAACCAGAGCAACCTCTTAATAATGCAAATGTAGCTACAGACATATGCATCCCTCTGATTTGGGATGAGGGGAAGATGACTTCGTTGGGATCTGAAATGATAAGAACAGCCTCAGATCTATGAGATACCTTATTATTCCTGTATCTTGAAGGCAGGAACCATAACATGGATCCTCACTTCCCATCGTGTAGGCACAAAGTGAAGAACCGTGAAAGAAATAAGGATAGTTATTTTGAGTGTTAATCTCTGCTCAGAATGGGACTTCTGAAATGTGCAAATCATGATGGGGTAATGAGATCTGCAGGCCCAGATTTAGAATAGAAGAAACACAATGGGAGAGCTGGAGGAGAATTTAGGAATTGTTTATATGAGAAAAAACAGAAACATACCTCTCTTTTTAATGTGTATTGGTTTCATTGTACGACAAAAACCAGGCCATTATCTATAAGAATAAAGTAACTTCTAACATTCTATTTGGGGCAAGTGTAGAAATAATCATAGGCGGCTTGCACAAACATAGAGAGAGACAGAGAGGAATGGGACTGGGTAAGGGAGACATGGAGGGGAGAGGATGGTGGAAGTTTCCATCCTGGGCTCACCGGCCCATTGGCTATACAAGCTTCCAAATGGTTTGATTTAGTAACAAGAGCTCATGAGAAAGAAAATGTGATATTGCTGAAGGGTTCTGCTCCAGAAGCTACAGGCAGTCTGTTTCCAAGCCTGAGACTTGCAGAGGAATAATGAATGATTCATAGGAGAAGTATTTCAGATGTGCAGCTTGTGGGTGCACCTGTACCACTTGTTGGACTCTGAAGCAGTCTTTCGAGGTGAGGGTGGGGAGCTTCACTGACAGGCCAATTTCCTCCTATTGTGAAGAGTCCATGGTAAAGAATCTGAAGGTCCAGGTCCATTTTCCTTGTCCATTCCTGACTGGTGGACCCTGAGTGGATTGGTAAAGTGCTCCAAGACAGGACTAGAACTCAGCTTTCTTTGGCAGCAGCCTGACATTGTGTTCACGTCACCTTTTCCTTTTCCTCCCAGCAGGACTATGAATTTTCTTTGATCGGATCTGCCCTGTGACTTCCTCAATTTGGGGAAGTCTGTCTTATCTGTGGCAGGTTTTGCATGGTGACTAGCTAAAGAGATGACAGAGAAATTGCACAACTTGAAAGAATTACTATTTTTCAGTCTGTTGCCCTTAGGATGTTCTCCTATTTGTAGCCCAAATACAAAGACCATGTCCTTCAACTAATCTCTAGTTATCAGCTCAGCTGAACTATTCCAAGGACAATCCCTTCTCTTCTTGGCTTCCTTCCTTCCACATTTATTTACTAAGTATACATTAATGAGGTAAAAGCATTGTGCACTCCTGATGGTGGTCTATGCTATGAGTTTCAATCTGGTCTGCAGTGGTCCACCTAAATCCACCAAATCTAATCATGCCATAAACAAAACCTTTCATTGGCCCCTCTGCCTAAAAACCAAAGCCCAAGTTCCTGAAGCTGCTGAGGGGGATGTGGATCGGGGCAAGGACGGGAGATGAAGCTGGAATGAAGTAGGGGCAAGCCGTAGACCACCACATGTGCCTGCTTAAGGACCTTGGAACTTGGGAGCAAATGAATCTTTAAAGAAAGGAGCCGAGCTAATGATCTCTAGCACCCATTTTACTCTACATTCTGTGATTCGATTCATATCATAAGCCCAGTGTCCCTATACTCAGCAAACCACCATGGGGTGTATTATTATTAACTTGCTGCTTTTTGCAAGTATCAATTCAGTACTCCGAATTACTCCCCTTCCCTGTAATGGGTGTTAAAAACCACCAAAGTAATATATGACATGGTTCCTATCTTCTAGTAATGCACAGTTGTGGAAATTACGAGATGTGCTATTGTTGCTTTTCATATTTATTTGCTGGGAACATGTTTATTCGATGTCATAGCTCTGAATTAGAATCAGAGGATCATGGACTCTAGAATCAGACAGTATGGATTCAAACCCCGACTATATCACTTACTGTGTGACTTTAGGCAAGTCACTTAACCTCCTGTTTTCTCATCTATAAAGTGGGGAGAGTCATTACCCCTTAGCTTTGTGGTGAGTCTGCGAGAGGCGATGCTGCTGAAGTGCATGGAGCCTGGCCCATGGCCCGCACTTGGAAACTTTATCTCACCGCGTCTGTCATGGCAGGTGGCCCTGGAGACATGACAGCAACCCTGGTAGACACACATCACACCACCAAGGGATGGTGAATGATAAACAAATGACAAAAAAAGGTAATTTCTATTGCAATAGCACTGCAAAAGAAATGGGCACAATGCTATCACAGATGCAAGACAGATTCTACTTTGGAAGGAAAGTTGACGCTGGGAAAGCGTCTCTGGAAAGGTGACATTTAAACTCCCATTTGACATATGAGAAGAGTCATTCATTGGAAATGCCAGGGAGCGTGAGTCCCAGCTGAGGGACAAGTAAGCATAAAGCCTTTGCAGCAAAACAGAGCTTGGCGCGCTCTAGGAACTAACAGAGGACCAACTGTCCTGCAGCTCAGTGCACAGAGAGGTGGGGTGGCAGGAGATGCAGCTGGAGAGGGTTCAGGGACAGATCCTGCTGGGTTTGCAGGCTGGAGTTTGGATGGCATTCCGAATGGAAAGGACAAAGCAGCAAAGTGGCATGATGTGATTTTCATGGCTTCGCTTAATATGTACAAATGGTTGAGCTAATATCTCCCAGTCCCTCTGAATCGAGTAGTGGGTGCAGATTTTAAAAGGCAGGATACCAAACTGCAAGCTCTGGTATCAAATTGGAATGCACTACTGGGAATGAAAATGTTCTTCATTTCTAGAAATGTTATAGGAAAACAGGGGCCTTCCTTCAGAGGCATCCGACAAGGCAATCCCACTTCGGAAGGGCAGACACACAGCCATGGTTGGTTGCATTTGGCAGAGTGTGAATTAATTCTAAGTGCATGCACTGGGAGAATGCAGCTTTCTATTTAGTATGCCAGGTCCTGTACTGGGGTGAGGACATAAAGATAAATCAGAAGCACAGAGGTACCTGCTCCTGAAGAGCTCCCTCCTCTGCTGCTGGAGGCTGGCTTGTGGCAGATTGTCCCCTGTCCCCCACTGTATAGGAAGTGAAGTATAGGAAGGAACTTGCTGACCAATTCCATGCTGGCACAGAGAGGGGGGAACTCTGGTCTCTGGAGAGCACAGGAAATGTGTGACGAAGAAGGTTATTAGGGGAGTTCACCTTCTCTGGATGTCTCTCACCTCCATCTATCTCGGCCAAATGGATTTCCCTCAGTTTCATTTCCCTGGACTCCCGTTTTCTCCCAAGGTGAGAAAGTGCTAATTTGAGACCCTGACCCACGTGATAAAGGAGAATGGGCTCTGAGAGTGTCATGCATTCTCCCATGCAAACAGAATATTTCAGTCTGAACTGGGGTTACCACAGAGACATCTTCACTTAAAGATCCCCAATTTTTATTTTTGAGAGTTTTTGACCTCCATTGAATAGTCATGAGAAGAGAGGATTATGAGAAGTTCGAGGATATGAATAGTACTTACAAATACTGTTTCTACTTTCGGGTAGCATAGTTCTTCAGGCACACATTCCATAGTCTTACCACCTGCACACCCATCAATTCAGCCAACACTTATTGAGCTTATTGTATATTAGTCATTGTGCTAAATTCTGGGGATTCCACATGAACCAGGCACCACCCTCATCCTTAAGGACCTCACAGTTCCAGGGAAAATCATATAAATGAATATGCGCCATTGAAGTGGAAGCTGGCATTTTCTGTATGACTCAAAAGGGTAAAACTAAGACCAATGGATGCATATTAACAGCAGATGGATTTCAGTTTGATGTTAAAACCACTTTCTAATGGCTGAGGTGGTCAAGGGCAAGCAAAGTTTCCTGCTCCCATACAGGAGCCTTTCCCCCAAGATGGCAGGCATGAGGCAAGTATCAGTGGGTGCTGCAGCTGGACCATGCGGAGGACACTATAGGAGGAACTGTATGGTTCACCTTCAGGTCCAGCCATGCTTAGACCAAATCTTTGTTTAGGTAAGAAAGAGACTTCTTGCAATTTAGCAGATGGGGTTGAGAGACCCTTAAAGGACAGATGGGCAAGGACCCATAGCTCTGCCAAAGGATTTGCCGGGAAATTTTGACCTTCCACTCATGGGCCAAGAACACCCATGAGTGGAATGGGATCCTTTAAAAATCTGATAAAGTGTAAACCCAGAGAGAAGCCACAGGACTCATAATTATTCCTCATATGTGAGAATAAAGTGAGCACAGAACAGAGACATGCCCAAATGAATTTTCTCCTTAGAACCTTTCAGGAGTTCCTTAATATCCTTCAGGAGAAATCTTGGGCCCTTGTTATCAATCAGGTTTTTCATGATCGGCCCTATTTCTCTGTCCCCATTCCCTCTGTTCCCACATCACTCTTTCTGCCCCCCATAAGGATGTGCTGCCTTGTTTCTAGTCTCCATTTGTCCCAGAAACAGGGGGCTTCCCCAGGCCACGGGACAATTTCATGCTTCTTTCCCCCTACAGTGCCTGGAACAGTGATTAACAGAGTATGTACCAACAGTGTTTTCCTACCGAAATTTAGGAAGGGATGAAGTTAGATCTCACCCCGTCATTCAGTCATGGGGAGGGCTGCAACTGTGAATACATTTCTCTCTGAAGTGGACATTGTTGGTTTTTTACCACTGAGGTTTGCACTGTCTGTTCCAATTGAGATGACCCAGATTTCTTCTCAATGGGCTCAGGGCTATTTAGTAGATCTTGGCTTTTTCTCTAATGGGGGAAAAATAAGAGCTGGCATTCACTGAAGGTGCGTTGCTGGGTGCTCTGAGTGCCTACGCCATCCCTGTGATGACAGTGCTACTCACAGGCTCCTTGAGAAAAGGGTTTCCAGAATCCAAGCCCTAGGGAACAGGGTCAGTGGGCTGGATTTCAGGAGAACCTTACCTGGAGTGGACAGGATAGCAGTTTTCTTTTTTCCTTTCCTTTCCTCTCTTTTCCTCGCCTCTCCTCTCCTTTCCTTTATTTTTGCTCTCTCTCTCTCTCTCTTTTTTTTTTTTCCTGGAAGTATGTGCTGAGATAACATTCAAATTGATGTATTGGCCACACATCTGGCTATATTAAGATTCTGTCCTCAAACGAATGCCAAGATACAAAAGTAGTGTACAAAATCTTGTGTCAAGTGGCTATGGAGGATGCTTCTGAAGGACTATCCAGACCCTATCACATAATGAAAGCTTCAAACAGAATTTGGTTTAGGCCACTTGGAAGCTTTGTTGTTAGGGGAGATGCCTGTGTTCCATGATCTGTCAGGTGGAAGGAAGAGCACGTGGTACAGGAATTAGAGGTGAGGCCTTGGTGACAGGGAATACCAGGCATCCAGCATGGGCTGTGGGGTGGGGGCAGGGCCCCACGTGCTGCCTCCCTTGCCTTCCCTGCCCCCTTGCACTCCACTGTGCAGGTCCAAAAGTTTATGTTTTGAAGATTCAATGAGTTTTCTTCATGAAAAATTTGAGTTCTTTTTCAACAGGTGAGAAGTCCTTGCATCCTGACATGGGATGTGTCTCCTTTCCTCAGCTGTGGAATTGCTGTATTGTGAGGCTAGGAAAACAACATGTCAGTTCTTTTCTAACATTGATGGGTTGCAGAGAAATGGAAGCTGTTGATTAATTGAATCGTGTAGACAGCAGAGATACACGCACACAGTGGCACTCAGTACGGGATGGCTGTTTTCACTTTACCTTTATGGAGCCCCTAGAAACTTTGGAGGCTCTGCTTTGCATGTGAGATCTGCTCATTGGCTATGTCCCCATTTTACAGAAAAGAGAAAAGTTGTGACCCAAGCATTACACAGCCAGTAAGTAACAGATGTGATTTGAACCAAGTAAAGGACTTTTCCTTCCTAATTAAAAGTAGCTCATTGGTATAAATCTAATTTAGAATTGGAAAAGATAAATAATCCACCCTCCCCTTATCAGAAGGGAAACAGTCCCAGGAAAGGGGTCTGTGCAAGGTCATATGGTGTGTTAACAGAGGACAGAGACCAGAATCCAGGTCATGTGACTCTTTCTTTCTGGTCTCCTCAAAGATGTGTGCCTCTGTCCCTTATAACACTTGCCTTCAAATGTCCTTCTGGGTCATAGTCAAAGTCCTATCCAAACCCTCAAAGTTACTATGTTAGATATGTAAGCAGTGTGTTCCGGACATGCATATCCCATATTAGCAACAAGTTATTTATTGTTTAATTAGTCTATCTCAAAGGTGGTCCAGGTTATATATGGGGCAGGAAAAGCAAAAGCTCCAATGCGTATTGAAACTTTGTACAAGATATGTGTTCATCTGGCTGCCATTTTAATAAGTATCATAAATAAAAGTAGCAGAAAAATTCAATCCTCTAAAACATCTCATGCATAGGTCACTAACTGACTACCAGCTGGCCTCCCTGTTTGGGGGATGGCTCATGTGTTTTCTGGGTGGGCACAGGGACACTGCTGAGCAATCCAGTGCACTTATTCAGACTGAGGGACTGGAGGGGTTCAGCTACGTAGACTGCTGTTTCAGTTTGCCTTGTTTGAACAAAAGGGGAATGTGAATCTAACTCAAGCTTAGGGTCACTGAGGACTAGGAACGTATTAGAGTCAAGTCCTTTAGGCTTATCCTAATGTTTTCCAAATATGCTTTTTGAATAATACGATTCTTATGGCTCTTTGACCTTTACAAATCTTATAGACAATCTCTCAGAAGGATGGCGATCGTTTCCACTGGTGACGTAAGAGAGTTGAAATCTAAAGCACTACTTTGCAAGTCTGGCTACATCTTAAAATTACCTGGGAAGATTTATAAAAACTTCTGGTACTTGAATCCTACAGAAACTATTTGAATATAATTGCTCAGAGGTGGGACCTTTCTCCCTCCCTCCTGCCCTCCCTCCCTCCGTCTCTCCTTCCCTCTTTCTTTCTCTTTCTTTTCCTTCCTTCCTTCCTTCTTTCCTTCCTTCCTTATTTTTGTGCCTCCCCATCTATAATGTGAGCCCATGCAGCTTTGAGAACCACGCTCCGTGACAAGGTAAGAATAAGCCAGATGCAAGGCAAAGGGGTGCCCTGGAGGGGAGGGATGCTCTTTATGAGAAAAAAACTGTCTCCTCTCATCCATGGCTAGAACTGGGAAACAGAATAATTGTCTGGACAAGGTCATGACCCATTGCTCCCTTCCAGTTGGATAAAACCCAAGCTCTTGGTGTGGTCTTCAAAGCTCTCCACAGCTGGTTACCACCTGCATTCTGCCTCACCGCCCACCAATGACCCCCACATCTTGTAAGTAAATTACAGAGGAAATTCCGTGCACCCCAAACAGAATCACATGAATAGTATGCCACCTGCTTAAGACTTCTGTCTTCGAGCTTTGCATGGTGAGCACTTATTGACCATTTGAAGACTATGTCAATCATCTCTTGTTCCTGGAAGCCTTCTCTACAACCTCAAGCCAGGAATTAACCGGTCTGTGAATGTTCCCAGTAACTGGCTTATGCCTTTGTTAGAGCACTTGGTTGGTGTGAAGGCTATGTCCCCCTTGCACATGTATACTCCTTGAGCTAGTTTTTTCAGTCACATCTGTTATGGGCTTGTCACAGAGTAGGTGCTTAATAAATGCATGCCAACTGAGTGAATGCCAACCACATAGCTCCAGTTCAGAACTGTATCTGGGAGAATTATTTTTTTCTAATCTATTTTCCAACAGTCCCATCACACATTTTACAAGCCACTCAGTTCCTAGAAGGGCTCTTTGTCTCCCTTCACAGATAGAGAAACTGAGCTTCCAAGAGGACATGTGGAAACCTCGGTGATGTTAGAAAGAGGAATGGTGAATGGTTTCTTCTACAGTGTCACGTGTCCTCCTGCAGTGGAGCTCCTGACCATGACTTGTCCACAGAGCAGGATGTGCACTGTGTCTGCAGCATGGGGCTGTTGCCAGTAATCCGAGGGTTTAAGGATTCCAGCTCACTTTAATCCATTCCCAGAGCTTCAACTTTCACATACCTACTCACCTCCTGCATCCAAAAACCTAATCCGGTCTTTGCTCACATAGTCAACTGCCTATTAGACACCTTCAGTCACATTTTCCATGGGGGCCTTGAGGGCCAACATGGAATTCATCTTTTCCTTAAAATTTTCTCATTCACTATGAAGAAATGAGGCAGAAACAAGGGACTCATTCTCATCCCTTCCTTCCCTTCACCAGCTACATCTAGCTGCTCACATGGTCTTGCTGATATCACTTCAGAAAACTCTTTTCTTGATTGTGGACTTGGTTTCTTCATTTGGTCTTTTAGAGCCTAGACCAATCTCTCATTTGGAGTTGCCTGTCATTCTTCCAAAAAAGAGACTTTCAAAAAGTTTTTTTTTAAAAAATGGTGCTTCTTCCCTGGGTTCACAGATGATTTTAAAAATGATAATTACCTCTTCCATCCTCAGTTATGATTCTATTTTAGAATCCTCTTCCTCTAATTAAAAAAAATCACCAACTCTTAGTGCTATTTGAGTCTGAGTCATTTGTGCAGGAAAATCAACAAAGTTGCACATATAACTTTCCAAGGCAGGAATCAGGCTCTCCGGGCGTCTCCTTGGGATTGGGCATCTGCACAAGACGCACACCCCAGCTCTCCTGCCACGCTGTTCAGATGGTGCATGCCAAAGACAGTGCATTTTGGGATAATTTCCACCCAAGTTTCCCTTTTAAACACTAAGGAGAGCCCCTGGCATGTGTTTGAATTCAATCAATATTATCTATTATGATGTTTCTGTCCTTGCATATATTATTTAGGGACTTAAAAATATGCATCAATCCTGCTCATGATATGACTAATCCCCCAGGGTGATGACCGATAACCAATTTTTCACTCTCACAAGCATACAGATATGTCCCTCATCTTCTTCAATTTCATTAGCCATCAAAGATTCATAAAAGCTGGAGTGGGAAAACCCAGAGGGATCACCAAGAATGACCCCTGATTTTCCATTGCTGAGCTGAGGTCACACATCTCATCAACATCAGTTATAATGGGCACCAGGTTTTAGAAGTACACAGCACACATTAAATCTAGATTCTCCCTGGAAGAGATAACTGCAGACTATTGCATGTGGGGTCAGTGAACAGACAAGTTACTCTGGAAGCATCTAGATGCATTCTGAATTGCCAGCCATGGCTGCAGAGATGAGGGAGAGAGAACTGGTCTTGTTAGCTAGTCAGTTAAGGGAGAGAAGGGTTAAGGAGAGGCTGGTGCAGGGGCACTGGGGGCTCACCAGGTCTGACATGTCCCTGAAGTGTGGACAAGATGAGTAGGGGTGAGGTAAGAGTGGGACATGCTGAACATTAGGCTGTGGCAAGATGGTGAAGGAACCTAAATGTCATGCTAAAGACTCTGGATGTATCCATCAACTACAGAGGAGGCAGCAACAGGGTTTCAGCAGCAGACAATCTGTCATCCTGTGTTCCCCTGGAGTGGCCATGTTGTTTGGCTTCCCCACCTTGGCCTTCCTCTCTGGGTATTATCGTTTAAATGATCAACTGCAATGCTGGGGTTCCTTTGGATTCATGCTCCTTTCACTTTCCTACATCCAAATCATCCCATCTCTCCCTCACCCCGCCTAAGCTTACCCCACCTTTACTTGGCTCATCACCACTGCCCCTTCCTCATGAGAACCACTGTCTTTTCTCACCTGAACTCCGTCCAGCAACTGTCTTCCAGTGGGTTTTCCTGCTTTCACTCATACCTCCCAAGCTCCCCTTTTACCCAGCAGTCAAAGACACATCCTGAAAAAGGCAAATCCCATCACACTGACACATCATCCTGGTTAAAAACATGTTAGTGGAGGTGTGCCTGGGTGGATCAGTGGGTTAAAGCCTCTGCCTTTGGGGCGCCTGGGTGGCTCAGCGGGTTAAAGCCTCTGCCTTCAGCTCAGGTCATGATCCCGGGGTGCTGGGATCGAGCCCCGCATCGGGCTCTTTGCTTAGCTGGGAGCCTGCTTCCTCCTCTCTCTCTGCCTGCCTCTCTGCCTACTTGTAATCTCTATCTGTCAAATAAATAAATCTTAAAAAAAAAAAAAAAAAAAAGCCTCTGCCTTTGGCTCAGGTCTTGATCCCAGGGTCCTGGTATTGAGCCTGCATCAGGCTCTCTGCTCAGCAGGGATCTTGCTTCCTCCTCTCTCTCTGCCTGCTTCTCTGACTACTTGTGATCTCTTTCTGTCAAATAAATAAATAAAATCTTAAAAAAAATGTTAGTGGATTCTAGCTAATAATTTCAAAGTCCTTCTGTAGCCCATAGCATCCTGTCTGGTCTGGACCTTGCTGGTGGCTGCAGGCTCAGGGCCTGAGGCACACTATCTCCTCCTGTCCTCCAATTCCACCTTCTTCCCACTTCAGGACATTCATAGGCACCTTTCTTGGGCCACACAGGCTTCTCTCGGACTCTTGCACTGATGACTCCTTTCACCTCTTCGATCTCAGTACATCTTCCCCCCAAAACCTTCCCCGACTCCACCCCTTATTTTTCCAGTCTTATTTTGCACTGAACATTTCTTTTCCTCTGTAACACTCTCACACTGTGTGTTAGTGGTTTTTTTTTTTTTAAGTTTATTTCCAATTCCAAGTAAAATATTTGCCACCTAGTAGGTGCTCAATAAATACTTATAATATGAGTGACTTGCTCATATACCTTGCTAAAGACCAGGTTTTAGTGACCTGATTTAGGGCACACAACCCTGCCCTCAGAATTAGGAATGATCATGAGGACCAAGCCAAGCCAATTCATTGGCTGATCACCCACCAATCAGATCTCTCTCTCTCAAAAATTTAAGAGATGTGGAGACTCTAGTCAATTATGATGAGTATGTTGGGTCTGTAGGGCCTCATTGTCTTGAAATGGAAGCTGTTTCGGAATATTGCAAGCAGAGGAGAGAAAAATGGGGAAAAGCATCAATAATGAGAGTGAGCACACAGATTCCAAAATCAGTGGGAGAGAGGCTCAAATCCTGGCTATCTTTTCCTATAAGGCTGTGGCCCTTCTGTTCTTGTGTTCCATTGTAAATTTTAAAAGATTCCTTTTATTCTAACCAGTTGGAGTGGGGTTATGTGTCTTAAAACAGATGTTGTTGACTGAGACATTTAGAAAAGTCACTCTGGCTGTAGTGGGGAGAGTGGTCTGGAGCAGAGAGCCACAGAGAGGACACAAAGTAGGTGGCTTTGGCAGTGAAGTCGGTGAGAGACGACTAGGTCTAAGAAAAGTAGAGGTGATTGGAAGGGATAGATTCAAAAGACATTCCATGGGTAGAGTTGACATAGTGACAATAGGATGTGTGAGTGAAGGAAAGGGAGTCCAGATAATGTCCAGGTTTCTAGCTTGAGCCACTCATGATGATCTTACTATGAGTTGAGCTCTTGAGTGTGGAAGAGCAGATACTGGGTTGAGGAGAACTCATCTGCACTTTCTGTGACCTACCCTGAAACCATTCGTATGAACCAGGTAGTCTGCCAGCCACACTGGATCCCCCTCGAGGAGGCCAATGATGTCCATCTCTAAAGCTAAAGCTCTTCTGTAGTTGCTTTCTTCAGTCTCACCATTCGCATCCATTTAGACCCCTGGACATCTGCCTCATTTTTCAAGGTTATTTCAAGTTCTATCCTCTTTGCTAGCAAGAATTGCCCACCTCACCAAGTCCTCTGATGTGTTGCCCAAGCCCACATAGTGCACCACACATGGTGTATAGAACTTTAGGACCTGATCTATCACTCATGTATTCATGTCCCCTAATGGAGACTCTTGAGAAAACTGAATTGTCCTTTGGATATGCCCTTGCTCCAACACCACACAAAAATGGATGATTCTCTATTCTCTTGAGTCTTGGATAGACTTGTAAACTTTCACAAATGGTTGATGGCCCCACTATTTGCTTATTTGGGCTTTTCCTTCAATCATGACACAGAACAATGACATGTCAGGCCTGTGAATTAAACTTCAGTCCTCTGCTGCCATATCAAAAGCCTGGATAATGGAAGTGATATTTATGAGGACTTACTTGAAGGGCACGCTATTTATCCCTTCCTCTAGTGTGCTAATTTTTATTCCTGCATCAAGCTGTGCACTTGGACCATATGTTCTTAGTCCCCAGCAGAATTTTCATGCATTTTAATGTTATTTCCTTGGCTTACATCCAGGGATATTATACATAATGGCTTTATAAAAACTATTACTGTAGGGATGTCTTTGAAGTAGTATGCATTAGGTCATTCAGCTCCTTCTATATGGATCCTACAGCAAAAAACTCTTTTGTAAAAATAAGGGTCAGGAAAAGTTTGGCCCCCTTTTAGGAGCTAGAGCAATTATTCTTTTTTGGTAACAAGGCTGTATCTTTCTTCTTGGATTGACCATCAGGAAGCTCAGAGTCAGATACACAGGTGGATACACAGGAAAATGAAAATCCTGGAGCAGACAGTGACATTGAATTTTTATGGTTTTCTGAACACTGCCTGTGTAATCCTGCCTCTGGGTCTTTACTCCTGCCTGGAAGGCCCTCTAAGCGCTCACGTAGGGTGACAGCTTCTCATCATCCAAGACTCAACACAGAAAGTCTCTTCTTAGGCTAAGCTTCTTGCTGCACCTGTAGGGCCACTTCCATCCTGCGCTCTGTTGTACTCATTGCTTGAATGTGTGCTTATCTGCATAATGTCAGCATTCAGCACATTGCCAGGCAGGGGATGAGAATTCAGTGAGCCAAAGTTAAATGAAACAAAATGAATGATTTATCACAGATTTCCCTTCTTGGTGTTTTCTGATTTTCATCCGTAAAGACAGATGATGGTTAGATACCACGCTGATAACCAGAGTACTGAATCCTAGTTTCCTTTGTAACCCAAAGCTATGAACAGAAATAATGCATCACCCTGAGGTTTTCTATCCTTTGTCAGCCTCCAACCTGAGCTGGAAGGTGGTAGGTTGCCTTCCAATAGCTGGAAGCCTGCATGTGAATCCCCGCTGGGAGACCCAGGTTTAGAAATCCCTCCGTGCCCTGGTGTAGGGAGCCTCAGCTGCAGATATTCTCATGAACTTGGGAGGACTGTCTGCCAGAGGACACCAACTGTCTGCCCTCAACTTGCCAAGTCAGAGGTGCCCGCCTGGCTCCTATTAGGTGCGGTTGGTTTCTGATGAACTGACAACTCATGATTAACACTCCTACCTTACAGGAAAATGACATTTGCTATCCTGTGATTCAAAGCACATTTGTTAATTATCGTATTTTTAGCTGATACATAACAACCATTTTTAGAACATTCAGAAAAAATGTCATGTCTTTGAAGACATGTCTAGGTAATGAAACTCAGGGCCGTCGCATGTGAGAGTTTTCTTTCATTCTTTCTCCCCACCCTACCCCCATTTTTGCAGATTATGAGCTGGCATGAAAGGATACAGTTCATATTAAAATGGTGATGGCTTACTCACAAGGAGAGTTGCCTCATCACACCCCCTTCCTTCCCAGGATGTGCAAGGGATTATGATGACTGAGCACATGGCTTCTGGTATGCTTTCTTGACCTCATGTCAAGGATGGGAACTGTGTTTGAAAACGGGTGGATGTAGCCAACCATATATTTCAGATAAGGTATATTTCATATATTTCAGAACTGGTAGTTTGATCCAGACAGAAAAAAAATGAAAATTTCATCTGTGTGTTATGTGTTGAAGTTCGATTTACATGTTTGATGTCATAATTTATTTCCTGCTTTAAATGGGATCATTAATAGTAAAGCATAGATCAAACTCTGAGTTTTCACAAAGAAGACTGGGTGTTTCCTCTTTTTAAGGCTTAAAACTGAAACACAGACTTCCAGAACTGGTTAGTGCAGAAAACGATGTTGCTTTATTTCTTCTTACAAACATGCATTTCCTGTTCATTTTCTGCAGGTCATAGGAAAGGTGGTGTGGCTTAAATCTTCCCATGGCCCTTCACTGGAGGGTCAGCCCACACTGGGCCTGGATGCTGGCCAAAGGTGTGCTGTTGACTTTTAATCAACTTTCTCTGTGTCATGTGTTTGGGCCTCTTTCCTTCCAGGAAGCCCTACTGGGTTAACAGAGAAACTTCAAGCATGAAGGCTGACTTCATGGTACTTCTTTTTTTTTTTTTTTTCATGGTACTTCTATGACAGTGCTCAACTCCCAGGATGGGTCCAGCCCCTCAGACCTGCTATACAATTCCCTGCTCATCTCATAGGTTTGTGCATGGGCTAGTGCTCTAGACAGCACCTGACACATGGATACATTCTTTTTTTTTTTTAGCAAGAGAAAAAACACATTTTTATTTACATGTTACTGGGAGTTCACAGAAAAATTTGACTGAAAGAGGCGGTTAGATTGGGGGCTTAGATATTAATAGTGGAAGTAGAGGGAGAGAAGGCACGCTTATAAGAAAACAAAAGGATTTTAAGAAAGATAAATAAGCTTTTTAGAGAATAGATGGGGTTATAATAGTTTGTGACAATGTCTACTTTGGTGATTTCTTATCTGGATTTATCACTGGTGATAGAAGTCTATCTTCCCTGGTTGTGAATTTTAGGGAAGGGACTTATGACAGTTCAGTTCTTGAAGGAGACTCTGCTTTTAGGCAGATAAGGGAAGTAAAGGAAAAAGACAAAGTCTTCATAGTGATACATTCTGTATCTCTTCAGTATTCATGTAATTAAAATGAATAAACTATTCATATGATCTCCCTGATATGAGGACATGGAGAAGCAACATGGGGGGGTAGGGGGATAGGAGAAGAATAAATGAAACAAGATGGGATTGGGAGGGAGACAAACCATAAATGACTCTTAATCTCACAAAACAAACTGGGGGTTGCTGGGGGGAGGTGGGATTGGGAGAGGGGGAGCGGGCTATGGACATTGGGGAGGGGAGGCGAACCATAAGAGACTATGGACTCTGAAAAACAACCTGAGGGTTTTGAAGGGTCAGGGGTGGGAGGTTGGGGGAACAGGTGGTGGGTGATGGGGAGGGCACGTTTTGCATGGAGCACTGGGTGTTGTGCAAAAAGAATGAATACTGTTACGCTGAAAAAATAAATAAATAAATAAAAAGGGGAAAAAAAATGTTCAAATTGGTTCCCCTTTTTTTCACTGAAAAATATATATTTAAGACTCAAAACTTTTAAAAATATACTCTGCTGTTATACTATTGCATGTTCAATTAAAAGCATCTTGACATCCATTCCTAAAAACAAAAGTATGCTACTCTACATTTCTTACATGCCTAACAGCCTTATTACAAGTATCAAATTTATAATTTTACTTATTCCATTTTTGGTACTAATTGTTACACTGTAAAATATGGACAGAATAGTGCATAGATTATGTAGTGTAGTTCAGCAAACTTCTCAAAAAGGACACATATGTAAAACATGGATACATTCTTGGTAAGGTGAGAAAGAAAGCCCCTCAGGAACTTAATCTGGAACGTGCAAAAAACATACAAAATAATTTTAAAAAGATAAGCCAATCCTTCATGTTTAGAGAAGTAAACCACAAACTTAGGATAAGAATCTGGTTTTAGGGGACGCCTGGGTGGTTTAGTGGGTTAAAGCCTCTGCCTTCAGCTCAGGTCATGAGATCAGGGTCCTGGGATCAAGCCCCGCATCGCAGCAGGCTCTCTGCTCAGCGGGGAGCCTGCTTCCCCCTCTATCTCTGCCTGCCTCTCTGCCTGCTTGTGATCTCTCTCTGTGTCAAATAAATAAATAAAATCTTAAAAAAAAAGAATCTGGTTTTAGGTTGGAGCAGAGAGTAGAAACTGATCTGCGTGATAAAGTAACAAGAATTTGCAGAAGTTTGGAGTCTTTCTTAGCATAAGAATGGTGGAGAGAGCAGGTGTGTGCAGGTGTGTGTGTGTGGGGGGAGGTGTGCAAGAAATAGTGGAAAAAGGAACAGAGAAAAGGACTTGGTAATGATAGGAGGCCCATCTATTCAAGGTTAATGAGTCACCCAATTCTTTAGCAAGGATGGCAGATGACAGCCCCCTGATAGCCAATATGAGTTTGAACTGTGTGCCATTCTGAGCATGCTGCAGGTTACTTTCAATATTGAGCAAATGCCCAATTCCCAGGAAGCCTGGGGTTAGAGTTATTCTGAATAAACAAAGGAGAGAGACTGGGTTATACACTGACGGGGCTGAGCTGAAGAGGGAGGAGGCTGCAGCCTAAGGAAATGAGACACCCAGGAAGTCTTGGAATCTCTAGGAAGCAGGTCTGGGCAACCAGGGAGTGAGCATGAAATGGCCTTGGGGATCTTTGGAAATCTGGGGGAGGGTGCATGTAGAATGGGGTCTAGCCATTTTTTTTTTTTTTTTTTTGATATGCTAAGAAAGATTGAGTCCAATGAATTAGAATCTTTGCAGACATGTAGGTTAAACTCCAGATATGAAGAGATTGACCAAGGTTCATACGTATAGTCATAGGTAATACCTAAAAACCATTTGCTAAATGCCAGGAATTTTCCTAAGAACTTGTTAACCCATTTCCTGCTACTGGTGAGGCAGGTGATTTTATTATCCACACCTTTAAAACAGGAAGAAACTGGAGCTCCTAGAAGCTAAGGAAATTGCCTAAGCTCACACATAGAGCTGGTGAGTAGGAGTTGGTATCAACCCTCCGGGCATGTCTCTGAAACTGTGCTCTAACCACCACTGTTTGCTCCTTCTCCTGGAGACCCTAGCTCACCAAGCCATCTGGAGGGATGGTCTCTTACCCTCAGGGCCTACTTTCCTCCTCTTTAAAATGAAAGGCTTAGACTAGTTGATTGACACATTCATTCACTCACTCATTCATTCAAGACGCAAAATGGGAGATTGGCATACTCCTGTAAGACCGTTTCCGTCTGTTTTGGGGTTTCCCGCAGAATTCTGGCAGGGGTGTTCCTGGCCAGCCTCTTTCCCCTTTCCCCCCAACATCTGCTCTGTCCCACCACTTCTTATATATGTCACTTTGAGTGCCCACCTCAGCTCTTAGTCCCCAGAAATGTCTGTAATATTGCTTTCTGATTTTCTCCAAATTTTCCCACCTCCTGTAACTTGCCTTGTGATCTTTGGAATATATGGGCAGTCATCAAAAATCCTCTCTAGTGTCCCTCTTCCCTGATTTCTTTTACTTCTTACTGCCTTAAATATGGCTTTCCCAAATGGACACCTCCTCCCTGCCAGTGCTGATGTCCTTCCCAAACTCTCACATTCTTGGGTTTATATGTGGGGAGACAGGTGTCCTTTCTTCTTGCAGATTCCACACCTTCCTTCTTTCCTTTTTTTTCTTTTTCTTCTTTCTTTTTTTCTTCCTTCTTTCCTTCCTTCCTTCCTTTCTCTCTTTCTCTCCTTCCTTCCTTCCTCCCTCCCTGTTTCCCTCCCTTCCTGTCTCTCTCTTTCTTTTCCTTCCTTCCTCCCTCTCTTTCTTTTCTTTACTTTTCCTTCCTTTCCTTTCTTTTCTTCTTTCTTTCTTTCTGCTATCCTAACACTCTCCTCAGTTTTCGGTTTCAATAGTTTGTACCCCATTACCTTTCTTGTTGAAGCCATCCACAAACTCCTAGGTCACTTTCCATCATCATATTTGCTCCTGACTCACTTTTCATATGTCAACTGCCAACATCTCCATGATGCACCGGTACCCATCCAGATGACCCTGTTAAAACTTGGTCCCGATTCTTTAGGCTTTTCTGCTCATTCTTCCTCCTTTTCCTCCACTTGTTTCCACCACTCACTTCCACAATCAAGTCTGATCACTGCCAGCAACAGCTGTTACTTGTCCTCACCAACTTGAAGCATCCTGCTTTCTGTTCTTGGCCACCCTTTCAGCTCTTCTTGTATCCAACTTTCCAGCGATCCTCCAATGGCTCCAGGAGTTTATGAATCCCATCATTGTTTTTTCACCATCTCTCCTTCTTATATTGCCACTGCCCTACTTTCCCAACTGAAATTCCATGGCCCATCCATATTATCTGCTGGAAAAAATTCTGGTCTCACTTTTAAATTCGTGATTGTTAATTTCAAGTAGATCAGTAAAGGAACCCAGTAAACATGCTGCAATCTTCTTGCCTCATCACTGACCCACTGTCCTTCACAACTATTTCACTGTCCTTTACCTCTCTCCTTAAATCTGATGACTTCTCTCCAATGCTCAACCAGCTGGTGATCTTGCTGGAAAAAAAAAAAAAAAAAAAAAGGAAGTTTCCAGAATTTCTGCAAAAATTAATCCACTTAACAACCTGTATCTGTGCCTGTATATACCACTTCCTCTCCTATTGCAGAGATGAATTGCCTGTGCTCCTAGCCAATGCCATTTCTGGTAAATGTATTCCAGATTCCATTTACTCTCCCTTCCAGAGGATGTTGCTTGGACACTCCTCTGGTCTCTGACCTCACCATTAGTTTTTCTTGTCTACCAGATCTTTCCTATAAGCATACATTCCATCATTTTCCTTATCACACACAAAACAAAACAAATAAACAAACAACTCTCTTTTTATACCACCCCTCTATTATTCCATTTATCTCCTTCCTTTATAACAAAAATCCTCAAAGAAATTGTCTTTATTCATTGCTTTCATTCTCCCTTTTTGTATTATCAGCATAGTGTCTGCAATGAATTATTTGGGTGATAAAACAGTAAATGTGTATTTCTTTTTCACATCTTGGTCAGTGTAGGTTGACTGGCTCTCCTGTGTGTTTCATCTCATGCGTGGACCCCAATCAGCCTGTCAGTTGGGTCTTCTGCTATGACACCTCTATCTTCAATATTCAATCTCCAGATTGACCACAAAGTGAAGAGCATGAGCAGGGTTTCACAGGATGTTTTGGGTGGAACTGCTTAGAGTTGGCACATATCCTTCTTCTCGCATTCTTTTCTCTGAAATCTGGGTCCCAGAGCCCCAACAGAACTTTAAGGGAGGCTGAAAAATATCCCAGTGTGCCCAGAAAAAGGGTATGGATAAGACTTTGTTTTGCTAAATCACTGAGATTTGGAAGACTTTTGTTATAGCCTCTAGTACTACTTATCCTGACTAATACAGAAATTGGTATTAGTTCTTTTTCTGTAACAAAAACCTAAAACACATGGCCCTGACTTAGTGGATATTTTAGAGATGAGAAAAGTTAGAGATACAGCTATGTAGCAACAAATTATTTGGTAAAACCCCATTTTTGTTGAGATCATAGCTCTATGATTAAGTTGAAGTGTAGGCTGTCAGTGATGCATGGAGGCCATTATTGCCTGTGTGTGCAAGATATTACACAATTACACACAAGAGATGTGTTCAATATGAACTAGATAATTTGTAAACAAAAATGAAAGCAAAAAGAGTCAAGAAATATAGAGTCTTACAGAATTGGAAAGGCCCGCTGCTTCAGTCTCTGAACAACAAGATAAAGGATTTACTGAGGCTTTGAGTAAAACATTCTTAGAACACTTCAGAATTGAATAAAGGGACACAGTAAAGATCAGATTAAGGGTCTGGCATTCCCACTAAAGTTTGATAGTAGGAGAAGGAGAGAAAGATAGAAAGGGGGAGAGACAGAAGAAGAGAGAGTAAGGGAGGAAGAGAGAGAAAGGGAGGGTGAGAGGGAAAGAGAGAAAGGAGGGGGACAGAAGGAGAGGGAGAGAGAAAGGGAATGAAGGATAGAGGGAGGGAGAGGAGAGGGAAAGGGAGAAAGTGAGAGAGGGAGAGGAGAGAGAGAGGAAAAAAAGGAAGAGAGGTGGGGGAGAGACAAAGATAGGGAGGGAGAAGAAGGGAAAGAGAGAAAGGGAGAGAGAGAAGGAGGGAGATTGTAGAGCTGAGGTGAGGAGGCAGAGGGATCATTTAAGAATCATGAGTCTAGGAATAAGTTCAGGTGTGTTCCTGACAGAAGACCCTGATGGAACTGATCAGCACAAGTAGACATGATCCTCCTCCTGCCCAGGGAAATGGGATTGATGAGCATCTCATCAGCTCTATCACATGGCTCTGATTCTGCTCTTGCTTCCACTCCTCCACTGAAGTGGCTCTCATTGAGGTCACTAACAAGAGGACACCCAAGTTGCTAAATCAAATGGCCAGTAGTCATTCTGCATCCTACTTGACCTCTCTGAACCTTAGACATTGTTGTTTGCCTCCCTTTTTTATGAAACACTTTCTGCACTTGGATTGTTCCTCTGCTCATTTCCTTTCTCTGTAGTGTCCTCACATCCTTGGTTTTCCTTTCCATCATCTCCTCATCTCCTTAATCTTCTCATGTTAAGACCACCATGCCCAGTCCTCAGACCTCTGCTCTTTCGGCCTACTACCAGGGTGATGTCATTAAGTGTCATGGAATTAAATGCCACCTACACACAGACACTTCACAGACTTGTGCATCCAACAGAATCTTCTCTCCTGGCCCTGATCAGATTCACCCATCCATTCATCTCCTTGTCATCTTCACTTACATTAGTCACTGCAAACCCTACGTGCCTAACATTGAATTCCCCATTTCTCCCCCAGAGGTGCTCTTTACATTGTTTCCCCAGCTCAGGAAATGACAGTTACATCCTTTGAGGTTCTCAGATAAATGAGCTCAGGGTCACCTATACACTTCATATCCCCTGTGCCACTCACTAGCAAATCTTGCTGTCTCTGCTTCCCAAAGATTCTGTCCATCCACTCTCAACACATGATGACATGATGACCAAAAATAAGTCTGGTCATGTCATTTCCCTGTTCCTCCTGTGACAGCATCCTCCTAAGACCAATCCAAAGAACTTCAGGTAGTCTACATACCTCATAGACACTGGCTGTCTCCCACTTCTCTGGCATCTACGATCTCCCTCTCAACTCACTCCTTTCTGGTTACCCAGGCCTTCCTGCCATCCCTGAATGTTCTAGGCATGCACCCACTTCAGCATTGTAGCAGATGTCACCCTTTCAGAATTTACCTCTATGCTTCTTCTGCAGGGAGGCCTTTCCTCTCACACCTCAGTCACCTATTGCCCTCCCTTATTCCAGCATTTCCTAGTTCTGTCTTGACTCCTTCCTTGCATTACCTTCTTCCTTAGCCTTTCTACCTTCTATGCTGGCAAATACATTGCCAACTGATTATATTTACTCCCTGTTTCTTCCCCATAAAATAAAGATTCAAAGTGGTAGAGATCTTTGCTGTTGTGTTGTGTCCCAAGCACCTAGATCACTGCTCAGAGTGGACATGCAACACATATGTATCAAATATTGCATAAAGGAATAAACTCATGCATGCATGTGAACGGCGAGAAACACAGAAGGAAAAGGTGAGCCAGTCTGGCAGGAGAAGAAAATGTCACACAAGCCTGCTAAAGCCTGGGCTCTCTCTCTCTGGGAAGGTAGAGGGGCCTTCCAGCTGCCCAGGCTCCACTGATGTACCTTGTCATTCTGTCCAGCTCTCTCCTGTGGTCTGACCTCAGCCTCCCTGCTCTGATACTTCCTGCCCTCTGCAAACCCACTGCACTGACACCTCTGTCTGTTCTGCATGGTGGGAATGAGGAAGTAAATTGGTCCCCATGGGAATTTGGGCTCACAGTGCTGGGAGGCTGGCATATATCCTTTCCCATCTCCCTCTTCAACCCTTATCCCTCTGCAGAGTCTTCCCCATTCTAAAAGGAAGCTAGCATCAGGACCCTCACCACTGTCTGAGCATCACTTTCTGTCCATTCTTCTTTGCTTCCTCCTTTGCATTTCTCATGCAGGGAGCTTTGAGACAAAGATTTTGGCATATGGATATCCCAGGGAAGGACGCTTCTAAAGTTGTGATAGCACACTCAGTCTCAAGGTATCAGTTGACTGCATGACCCAAGTGTGAGTACTCACAAACAAATACAGCTTCTGTCCTGGAGAAGAAAGAATGATGAAGTTACTGCTTTGCAGTGAAGAAGCACAGGCTTTGAGAAAGGTGTGCCTTTTCGTGTATTTGTGTGTATGTGCATGTGTGCAGTGAGGGAAACCAATCTAAGTCTCCTGCACATCTGTTCACCTATGGGTTCTACTTGGCATGTCTGGCACATTGGTGTGACCCAAGACTTCTGGAGAAACATAACCTATAGAAGAGGAAGCTAGGGACAAAAAGCCCAGCTGGAAAGATATTCTGAGTATAGTGGGGTGTGTGTCACTCAGATTGCCCCAAATAGAAAGAGCTTATCTTAGTCTCACCTCTGTAAGGTACTGGGTCCCAGGAGCTCTGCTTCAGTTCCCCTGCTGCAAACTATGACACTGATGAGACGAGGAAGGTCTTTTTCGCCCTATTGGCACAGAACACACCCAGATACCTGGGCCACCCAGAAGGCTGAACTTGGAGGTGCCCAGCCCTTGTATGTCCCTTGTAAGATGCCAGCATGGTGGCCACCCCAGCCATGTGGTCCACTCCAGTGATGCCTTGGAAACATCGCACTGGGAAGGAGGAGGAAAATGGTGGACCACATGAGATCACTGACAGAACACATCCAAGATATGATCTGGGGAGCCTGGAAATAATGCTAACAAGGTTAGCCTTGTAGGCAGATAAGGATCTTCATCTAAGAAGTGGAAACACAGGGCTGTGAAATGAGAATACTATGTTCAGCCCAGGAGCTGGGTGGGTAGAGCTACCTTCTGCCACGTGACACTGTGTGATGTTGAATTCCCTGCTTCCCTGAGCCCTAGTTTCTTTAGCTGGAAAATGGAGACAGTGAATCCCTTCTTTGAAGTGGCATTTTAAGATTTAGAGCTAATGAATTTAAGGATACATGCTTTAACACGTGTGGCCATTTTCATTGTTGTCAGTACACCATCGTTACAGAAGAGCAAGGGCAACATGTGATTTATATCTGAATTCCCGGTGCATGGTTTAGTGCTCGAGCAGACTCACCTGACTGCACATTTATGAACGAATACCTAAATATAGAGACTTACAAATAGGAAGCACCTGGTCTCCTCATGAATGTACTTTCCTAGGAACAAGGTTGCTGTGAGCCGTGTTACTTCCCTTTCCTGACCTAATCTTGGTTTGGGCCCCTTGGCTGGCTGCCTTGGGCTCTCCCAGTGTGCTGCTGGGCAAAGTCAGAGGTGGGCTGGGCACACATTCTTGCTTTGGTGATTTTTATCTTTTGCCACTGGTTCACAGAAGCTGTAAGTGTCCTTCAAGGTGTTCTCGGATTCCCTGGATTTGTGACTTCCTTTAACCTTTCTGGGCCCAACTAGTTTCATGTGAAGGAACTTCTTGGTAATTCTTTTTGTCCAACAGCATCTGTTGTGCAGATAAGATCAGATTAGCCTGAATTATCAGCCAAGCACTCCTCTGGCCTGAGGACAAAGCTGGGTTCGCCTATGTGGGTATGCGTGTGCAAGGGGTTGAGAAGAGCGTGTTGAAAGACCATTACCTAAGAGGGAACAACCATGTCCATAGGCCTTCTCACATTCGCCGCAAGCCCACGGGACATGCAATTCTCCAGTTCTCAAAATCAAACCAGATGGAGAAGGATGATCCAGAATTTGTGATTGCTGCCAGGTTTTTGTCCTTTAGAAAGCATCCCCCCATAAAATGCAACACCCATTAAGATGCATTCATGCGATGCTTGTCCTTAAGCACCCCTACATATGTTTATCCCGTCCATAGTTCTAAATGCTGCTTATGTCTTTTGAGGAACAAACTAGAACATTAATAATGCATCCACACTTTCATCTGATCAGTAACATTTAATATCCAATTTTTTAAGCTTATAATATAATGCACTGAAAATGAAAAATAAGATTAGATATGGTGATTTCACCCACTTTTTTTTTTTTTCAGAGTATGGAAAATCTGATGGTGCCAGAAAGCTCCAGCCTTTTAGGGTACATTCTATTTCTAGAGTTGCTGTCTCTTTGGCCATTGTTTTCAGGTCTTTAGATCAGTATCACGTATATGAACTGTTCTTGTTTAAGACACTGGCTTGTCATTTGGTGTCCCCAGCTTATCTGAGGCTAAGTGTACTAGGATTTTTTGTTTGTTTGTTTGTTTTGTACTAGGACATTTATGTGCTGGAAAGAAAACTTAAGTAAAGATTATCGGGACACCTGGGTGGCTCAGTTGGTTAAGTGACTGCCTTCGGCTCAGGTCATGATCCTAGAGTCCTGGGATCAAGTCCTGCATAGGGCTTCTTGCTCAGCAGGAAGTCTGCTTCTCTCTCTGACCCTCTGACCCTCTCCCCTCTCATGCTCTTTCTCATGCTCTCTCTGTCGTTCTCTCTCTCAAGTAAAAAAAAAAAAAAATCTTAAATCTGATGTTCACGGTTTTCTTTCAGCCCTTGGCATCTCAATGCCCCCTTAAAGAGAAATAAGAAGTAAAATCAAATTTAAAAGCATAGACTAGGGAAATAGACTCTCTAAAGGGACAGCTGATGTCTTGTGCACGAAGAGTATACAGAAGCAAGGTGATTTCAGTAGGGAGACTTTGGTGGCTAATTATCATTGATTGATGGGGACTGTCCATCTGGAAGTCAAGGTTCTTAAGCTGTGACCTTACCTTGGTGTTCCCTCGAGTCTGAAAAAAACATTGCTCCTTACGGCTCCTGTGCTCACCTGCTGGTGCCATGCTGGCAGGACTAGGACGAGGGCTCCAGGTCTCCACAACACCTGTCTGCCCTCATCCTTAACAAGAATGTTAACAGTAGAACATAAGACGTCCCTTTGCCCCTTGGGAAAACTTTCCTTCTCAGGGTCTAAGTGACCAAAATTTGTTTTAACTCTGTCTTGTCTGAGGACCAGGGCAATGATCTAAATCATTCAACAATAACAACAACAAAAAAATTCTTAATTATCTGGGTTAGTGGCAGTTAAACGTTTTTGGGGTTCAGGGACCCTTCTGTGAACATAATAAACTCTGCATAAAAAGAAAAATGTTCTGGATGCCCAGGACACATTTCACATGTAATTCCTGAGGAAACCTTCCTAGAACCAGAGACCATCTGTGACACATCTGTGGTAAGTGCAGGTATTATAAGACATATGAGTGTGAGCTGCCCAGAGAGGTGATCCCTAAAGAGGGAGCCTGTACACAGGCTGACCCACCAGCCTGTGGGCAGAGCATGTCAGGACTTCCAATATAATACATGCTTTGAATACATGTTTGAAAAAGTAAGAGAAATAAAGCTTTACAAATATGTAGAAGACAAGGTAACATTGAGGATTTCTAACCTATGTTTCTCAGCTTGAGATGGGTTCCAAGGGGCACATGAGTGTCCTGAGGGAAGTATGGGTCTAGCACTGTCTCTGGTTCATTCGTTGGTCAGAGACTTGCGATGTACCTACCGCAGCTCACTGGTGACAGATGTCATACTCGATGCAGTAGATGTCACGAAGACAATACCTTTAAATAATATTCTCAACCCTTTGCACTGAGATGTGAGTGGTCATTTTAATCTTTTGTGTCATACAGATTTATGATTTTCTCCTGGCCAAAATCTTAAATGTCTCTTGGAATCTAAAGGTAGCAACAAAACACATACTCAAAATTCCCGGAACTTCTCATGGGATGACAAGTGAGAGTCATGTCGGTATTTAATTTGTCCCCCAAAGGAAATGGGCTGTTTAAAAAGTGAGTTTAAGAGCTGATTTTAATCTCAATGAGAAGAGAACATTTTGGACATGAGCGGTTGAGGACGTTTTAATTGTTTTGTGATTTGTTGCAAGAATTAATGAATCACTTTTAAAAACGCTCATGCCTCTACCCTTAGAAAAGTAAAACTTGCTAACACAATTTACTAACAAGTTAAAACTTTCCCAGATGAAGGGTTGGAAAGTGGGGTTTGAAAGCACTTACTCAAACCCGTTTATTGACAGCATATTTGTTGTCTCAAACAAATGGTCCATGTACATGTGTATTTGTGCATACAAATCAAGTTACTGTAACTGCCAATTGACATCAGCTGTTATTTCAATAAATTCTTTGCATAATTGGTAGAAAAAGCTGGAAAATCAGTAACACAATTTATTAATCATACATGACAATGCACTTCTTTGCTTTGTAGATATTTCTCTTTTGAGGGATCTTTTTCATCTATGGCAGTTGTTGAACCCAAGGATTAAGATAAACCTGAATCAAAACCAGTTCTTTTAATTTCTGCATAAAAGATTTAAACCAATATTTTCAAGAAAGGAATAAAGTTTATTGATCATATACATTTGTCTAAAATATTGATTATATTTATATGCTGATAATTGTACTGACAATACTGATAATATAAACCTTTTATTCTATTAATGAATGAAACAAAATAAAAATTCAGCATTTTTTTCAGTTCTCACTTAACAATGTTCTAGTTTTTTATTTTTTTAATTTTTTAAATGATTTTATCTATTTATTTGAGACAGAGAGGGCAAGCATGAGTGGGAGTTGGGGGGGAGGTGGAGAGGGGCAGAGGGAGAGGGAGAAGCAGACTCCCTGCTGAGCAGGGAGTCCAAGGATCATGGACTGAGGATAATGACCTGAGCTGAAGGCAGACATTTAACCGACTGAACCACCCAGGCACCCCCAAAAATGTTATAGTTTTTAAATGTTTCATTATTTATATCTAAGATTTATATAGATATAGATGTACAAATATGCACACAAACTTTTAATTTAAGTAAATTTTCATATATCAAGGAGTCTGTGATCAAAATATTTTTCCTGAGGGGAATTTTCAAAAAGGCTTGGAATCGATTGATTTGAACTGTTGGGGCGCCTGCGTGGCTCAGTGGGTTAAAACCTCTGCCTTCAGCTCAGGTCATGATCTCAGGGTCCTGGGATCGAGCCCCGCATTGGGTTCTCTGCTCAGCGGGGAGCCTGCTTCCTCCTCTCTCTCTCTGCCTGCCTCTCTGCCTACTTGTAATCTCTGTCTGTCAAATAAATAAATAAATAAAATCTTTTAAAAAAAAAGAAGAACTGTTTTGGGGCAGCAGGGAGCATTTAGCATGTGCAGGTTTTTATTTTTATTATATTTATTTGTTTATTTTTATTAAATTTGTAATTTGAATTCCATTTGCTAATATGTAGTGTATTATTAGTTTCAGGGTAGAATTCAGTGATTCCTCAATTACGTATAACACCCAGTGCTCATTCCATCCCATGCCCTTCTTAATGCCCATCCCCCAATTACCCCATCTCCTGACACCCGTCCCCTCCAGCAACCCTCAGTTTGTTCACTAGAGTTAAGGATGTGCAGGTTTTTAGAAGCTGATTTTGAACTCTGAGCTAACTGCACTCTCTGTATGTCTGCAGAGTCTTAGAAGATCAAAATACTAATGATTTCACCAAGGTCTCTGGTACAGGGAAAACAGATACAGCTGTAAGAATAAGGCAGGAACCTAGGTGTGTGTGCGTGTGTTTAAGTTGTGGGAAATGCCTTTTGAGCCGTGGTAAAATTATCCCTGTATGCTATAAACCAGATAATGTGATGGGGGAAGAGGAGGAAAAAGAGGAGGAAGGGGTGGAAGGGGGACGAGGGGGCTCATCAGAAATAGCCCTGGTATCTGGCTGTTACATGGTGAAGTGCGGTACAGCAGGGTGACTGGAGGGTGAGTCCCAGGCACAAAGCCCACAGAGATATTTTGTCCCATCCATGACTTTGTGGAGTTCATGGGATTTCTTTCATTTCAATGTGTTCTCAAATTGTTCCTGTTTCCCTCGTGGATTTATGGACAAAGCACACAATGGGAAGGTGGTTTATAAACTCTGGAGTGCTGTACACATGCTCAGGACTAAATAAACCAAACATCTTTCTAATTAGATGGATGCTGTTCTCTCTTCTCTGGTTGGAGCTTAATCATCTCAGTCAGTGTGGGACACCAGTAAGACAGCTGAATGACAGACATAATCTTTGGCTAGATGATTGAATGTAACACAGTTTGAAGCAACTGCAAACCCCCAAGGATCTGGCACAGTGATGTATCAGTTCTTGCGGGATATTACATGTACTTGCTTTGGAATTCTTTAGGACACCTTGGATTTTGAGATAATTTCATATTGTCCATGATGTCTAGGACAACATGCCAGGGTCAGTAGATGATTGCTAATTTAAATTGACTTGGGGGGGCACCTGGGTGTTGCAGTTGGTAAAGTGTCTGACTCTTGGTTTTGGCTCAGGCGTTGAGCTCAGGGTCATGAGATCGAGAGTCTGCTTGAGTTTCTCTCTCCCTTTCCCTCTGCTTCTCTCTCCCACCCTCTCTTTCTCTCTCTCTCATGAATAAATAAATAAATCTTTTAAAAAATTGACTTGGTGCCTTTTCTGATTTTCCCAGAAGGTTATTGGTTAGCAATTAACCCAATGGATCTACTAGGCCCTACACTCTTGACAATGTTAGGTCACTGCAATCACACCATATTGGCGTGACAGTGTCCAGTGGTAGATATTCTTGGTCCAATTTATGGACAAGAACACTGAAGTACAGAGTTCTGAGCCAAGAGTTTTAGCTGATCTTATAAAACATACGATACATATTTTTAACAGACATTCACATAAATATACTTCCAAAATCAAGCATTATTCTCTATATGTCAATGGACTTGCTTATTGCCATAACCACTATCTTCTTCTTAAGGTCTTTACATATTATTCATATCTTTCTTCCAACAGCACACAGTTCAGCTAATTAGGCATTAGACAGGAAGTGGCAAAGTCAGGGAAAAATTGTTATTCCTAATTATGTCTGATCCTTCTGAGACACTCCAACAAAGAGAAATACCGCCCTTGTGCAGACAGGGGACTTGCATTTCTTTTTTCTTTTCTTTCTCTCTCTTTTTAATTTATGGCTTAACCCAGGGCCATTTTCTGCAGGGCTCCTGCCAAGCTACAGCTTTCCCCCTGGAAATCTTTTGTTTCCGTTTTCTGTCCTCACTCCAGACTCTGCATGCCTCTTCTTGAATCTTCACCTTCTGATGTCAGAGCTTCTAGGTGCTCGGTAGGATCTGCGGGGAAGTTCTGAGGACTTCAGAGTTGAGTGTGAAGAAAACATTCCATGTTAAAACAGTGGCATGGGGGATGTCCAGTACTTGAAAAACCTCCCGACTCTGAGAATTACAAGCAGGTGCCACAAATGCTGTGTCAGGCCTTGGCTGTACCTGGCATGTTGGTCGGAAGGGCTTCCCTTCAAAGGTCATGTTGCCTGCCCAGCTTGCTTCTCCCTGGAGCAACACAAGAGAGAAGAGTCCAAAGAAGAAAGAGAGAAGATGAAGAAGATGTTCTCTTGTCCTGTTCTGGACATCCAGTTCTGGGGAATGTCTTGAAAGCATGAAATTCATCATTTTAAGCACATCATGACTTGGCAGCTATTCAAAAATTACTACTGTGTGTCTACATGTGCCAAACACACCGCCAGACCAGCAGACACAAGGATGAATAGCAGCTGGGCTTAATCTGGAGGACTGCATGGAAAGGAATGATCAGAAGGTATGTAACTCTTGTTTTTTTTTTTTTTAAAGATTTTATTTATTTATTTGACAGACAGAGATCACAAGTAGACAGAGAGGCAGGCAGAGAGAGAGAGAGAGGGAAGCAGGCTCGCTGTTGAGCAGAGAGCCCAATGCGGGACTCGATCCCAGGACCCTGAGATCATGACCTGAACCGAAGGCAGCGGCTTAACCCACTGAGCCCCCCAGGCGCCTGTAACTCTTGTTTTATATGAGGTATTCATTGACTGCAAGGGAAATCTGTAAGGAGGGAAGAAATTACTTCATTCTGGGGAGTTTCAAACAATTTCACTACAGAGATAAGCTTTCAAAGACACTGTTATTCCACTGGGATGGAGAGAACAGAGTCCTGAGAAGGTCACAGCTTAAGGCATTGGGGTCTCAGAAAGCTTTTCAAGCTGAGACCTAGGAAGTGGTGGTGGGGGGGGAGAGGACATCAGACAAAGAGGCTGAAGAAGAGGTGGGGGTCACAGTGCAAGGGACAACAGTGGCCAAATTACAGAGTCTCAGCTTCATTTTGAAGGTTATAGGGAGTTTCTCAAGGTAGACAAAGGCAGAGCACGAAGTTCCTTCTACAGCTGTGGTCACTTGGATTATTTGTGCTATGGAGGGCTCCAGGTAAGGCAGTCCTTAGCCCCGGTGAAGGCGCTGTGTGCAGGCATTGGATCAGACTTTCCCAACTTTGCTTTCTCCACCTCAAGATACTCAGAGATCTGGCTGATGAATATCTGTACTCAGAGAACAGCAATGAAAGAGGAGACTTGTCCTTTTTGATAGAAATGTCAGGAGCATACATAGAAGTTACCTTGCCAAATATCACACTCCACAGCAGGTCAGGTGAGAGTCCTGGGCCAGTTTCTCAGTCTTTATAATTTCAGAAGGTAGGATGTTTTTACAATCTATGGATTAAAATGAAGGCTTTAAAGGGCTGATAAAAATAGTGAGCCTGTTTCTGGCGTTTCCTTAGTGAATTTTGTTCAGCAGAACCCTTCAATGTTGGGTTCAGGGTGACAGAGTGAACCCAGAATAGAGTACCTCACTTGGAATGTATTTCCAATTCTCCATTTTGTTCTTAGAATCACACTAGGCTTTCAGTTAAAATATGTCCAACATAAAATGTGGAGTACACACCAGTCTCCACTTGTTTCTGCACCAGTGATCTGACAGCCCTGAGTGCCACCCCTCTTACACATGCTCTTCCGTGGAGACTGGCTTAAGGAACTTGCTCATTAGTGGGAGTGAGTTTCAGGACAACTTGGTAGCTGGAGCAAGGAAGAAGCTGGCTGGGCTCAGGAACCCAAGGGAAATCGTCCTGCCACTTCCCAGTCAATGGTGTGACAGAGCCAAGTGTTTCGGTTCTCTGAGCCACAGTTCCTCACAGGCAAACTGGGCTGGTGACACCAAAATTTCATGGTGTAAGGGGCTCAGAAGAAGAGGGCATGTCTGGGGCGCCAACCCAGGAATCTATCTGATTGTGAGATGCTGTTTCCATGGCTCCCACCTTGCAGTCTCTTGCTCTGCCTCTTTCCTGACTTCCTTTTGCCATGGAAACTTGTCTTTTTTTCTAAGTCACTCAGTAGAGATGAGACAAGGATGCACTTGAGAAGAACTGTATCAGCTTGACTTGTAAATGAGGTTCCTATATGCGGGCTGATCAGACCATGTCTTAAATTTCACTGGCATCCTGATGTTAGGAAGTGTTCAGCCATTACAGTGGAACATAATTGACCTCCCTGAGGTTGTTAACCTTCTGGATTTAAATGAAGATGTTGCCCCACAAGGCTGAGAGATGCAATGTAGACACCTGCTTGGTTAAGCCAAGTGAGGGAAAAGGCAGAGGTGGAATCTGTCTGGAGAATTTAACTGAGGGACAAGCTCCACAATGCCCGCTCTCTCCCAACCCCGCAAGGTGATGTTGGCTGTGCTTTAATGCAGAGTGGCTGAAAAATCAATGAGATGATTTTAAAAAGTTGGTTTCTACTTTTGAGCTTTGTTACTCTGTCCTGGCTGGATGAATGCTTCTTAACTGGTCTTCCTGGTTACCTGGTCTACCTCTAGTCTCTTTCTGTCCAAAGTGTCTGTCAGTTTTCAGTCGGGAAATTCAGCTACTTGATGTACTCCACATGGAAGGGTTTTCATACAGGGAACTGGAGGCTTCTGGACCATGTGAGTCTGAAAGAACAAGTCAGGGAGGTCATGCCAAAGCCATCAGTCTGCAGGAGTAAAGAATGAGCTTCCTAGGAAACTCACTCAGCCTTTGCCTTGACCCTGCCTCCTGCACACTTACTGGATGGTGTTGCCCCTCCAGAATCATGAGAACCTCCTTCTTTTCTAGCTTCCGTGTTTCTCTGGAGTGCCCCTCCCTAATACCTGACACCCAGGAACCATAAGGAGAAAGGGGATCTGGAAAATGTTGTTCCTGATTCCTCTCCTGCCATGTAGAGGCTATAAGAAGGGTTCCAGGGATTCCAGGGTCACACTAAACAGTCTTGCAAACCACCCCATACACAAGTGGGGAATACTAGTAATATTCCAAACTTTAACAATGTAGCCTGTGCAGCCTCCATTGTTTGTCTCTGAGAGCACAATGAGAGGGCTTCTGTAACAAAAACAAAGTCTTGAACTCCAGACTCACCTGCCACCAGCTTCCTCTACTGTGAGTTGCCTACCCTACTACAGCTCTGCTTGTGTGGTTCCCCTGGGCCCAAACCCCTCCCTTAACCACACTAACTTTTTGAAATACTATCACGTTTTCAAGGAGAGCTCAAATGTCACTTCAACCTTGGATTAATTATACTGTGAAGTAATAAGAATTCTTTGATTAGTCTGTTCTTAAGAACCCTGACAGCACCAATTGTGCAAGCATTTATGTGGACCCGGCCCTTTGCTAACCTTAACAGTTCATGATTCCCTGAATGTAAACTTTTTATCATGTCTTTCTAAATGTTGAGACTGTAGGGAAAGTAGTTCGCAATGAAATCACTCAGTGTTTGAGTCTGGGAAATGTTTTCAGAAAGTCTAACCAGATGGTCACCTGCGTGGCACAGTTGATTAAGCATCTTACTTTTTGTTTCAGGCCAAGTCATGATCTCAGGGTGGGGTTGATCCCCATGTCTGACTCTGTGCTTAGAGGGGAGTCTGCTTGAAGATTCTCTTTCCCTCTCCATCTGCCCCCTACACCTTGCTCATGTTCTCTCTCTCTCTAAGATAAATAAATAAATCTTTAAAAAAAAGAAAGTCTTGTAAGAGATAAATCTCTATCTCTGTTAATTCAGAAAAACACTGAATATTTAAAGGAAACACCAATGTACCAAAAGGCAATCCAACCATCAGTTAAAAAACATATACAGATAGAAATATAAATGTAAAGTAGTTGTGCTAAATTAATTTTTACTGAGCTATGATATGGTTAACTAGTATAGAGTGTTATTCATACTGTCTTCTATGTTTGTGTCCAGTTTCATTTTAATGACTACAGTCATGTTTCTGAAGACTTTTAGAGATTCACTTCCAACCGTTATTCTCTATTTCACTCATAAGACCTTAGGTTTCTTAATTCTTGCAGATTCTCAGAGATAGGATGTCTCTGACTTTGAGAGGGATTATATATATATCCTGAAGCTTGGAAGAGAACATGCATATATCACAAGGGAAATGTGACTCTGACATTAGAGAAGTGATTACTCCCCAAATTCCCAGAGCCTTCTGGGACCCTATTTGTCAATGTCTCACTAGGTGCCCACTCAGGGACTGAGAGCCAGTCAGCCCAGTATACAAAGGTCATGGTCACAAAGCACCTCTGGAATGTACATCATATGGGCATTTGTGTGGACTTGATTCACAACTGTAACTTGGCTTGGAACACAAATAGAACTTTCTATTCTCCTGACTATATTTTTGTATAAATCAAGCTAGTGTGAAATCACATTTTAAAAACATGTGTAAATAAAAAGAAAGGATGTGATGAGTAAAAGTCTCTGGCAATCCATCAAGTCCAATGTGTCTGAAGAGCTGGTGGATTCAAACCGTGTATCCCTTTCACTGGGCATAGGAGAGGGTTAACTCCAATTGTTATGAGCAGTCTCTGAAATAGTGGGTGACAAAGACTTCAAGAAATAGACGCACATGTATATATATTAGATATATACATATTTCATCATACATACATTCTATAATTTCCACATGGAATCAATTAATTAATAATCACCTAATTAATTAAAGTGAAGTCACTCCACCTAAGTCTTCTCATTCTCCTATACCAGGATCAGAAAAGGGAAATACCAAATTGTAGGATATACATAATGAGACCTCAGGTCAAGGTTACCTGTATGGGATTAAATATTTTTTTCCCTCAGATATGGAAGAGGGCAAGTCTGTCAGTTTAGTATAGCCATGTGAAGTGCAGCCTGTACCAGAATAATCTAGTGTCTTGATCAAGAAGACATGGCACCTTCCATGTTGGGTTCTCAATCTTGACTCTCTCTGAGTCTCAATTTCCTCATCAGAGGACTTCAGCCTTCCAGGCTCACCGTGGGAATCAAAGGAATAAAGTCAGTGGAGATGCTCTTTAAATTGTGAAAGTGCTTGCAAACATTAGCTATTATATCCAAGATTTGATGACACATCTCATTTAAACTCCCTTTGTTTTATGGTTGTGTTAACAGAGACCCGTCTTCTTCTCCTAGGACAGCTTAGAGACACCCCCTGAGCTGCGTCGGATTCCTTCTGGAAATCACAACACTGTCATATGGAAGTGAGTATTCCTGCTGATCTCATGGACACACCCCTTCCTGGGAAGTTGGTAAATATCAAAAAGTAATTCCTAAAATAATTGCAAATGAGAGTCAATCTGTGTTTCCTGGCACACCCCACAGCTTTGGGCGCATTACTGATACAGGAGGTAATCCTTAATAGGATGGCTGTGTATTCTGAATTCTCAACTTCTCTCTTGTCTCTGGGACGATTCGAGCCCTGTAATTGAAGTTCCAAGAAAATTGAAGTCATTCATCTCTTTTATCTTTAATGTAAAAAATATAGAAATATTGTAAGTTTTGCAGAAAAAGCCCTACAACTGCACAAAATTATAATAATGGACTCTGTTTGTCTTCATTTAACCAGCTGGGGAGATCGTCTGGTGGAACACAGCAATTTGCTACATTCAGAAATAGTTAATTCACGAGAACATCTGTTGCCCAGTCCAGTGTTAGCTTGTTTATTTCATACGAGAAACTGAGGGGACAATAGGCCGCCCCAACACTAGGCAGCAGGGCTCCAGTCCACGTTCTGCTGAGATGAATCACCTTCTCAATATTCCCCAAGAAGTTACCCTGGCTGAAGGATGTCTGAGAAGGTCTTGGGATCACCAGGAGAGGAGACAGGAGAGGGTTGTGGAAGACAGTCCTGTCGTGTTTTTAGATAGTAGCAGGGACTTCTGTCTGAATTAAGTTCCAGTGGGAGTCACCCAGGCAGACATGACAATGTTTTGAAAATGTTTTAATTTAATTTTCTTTGAAAGGATGTTCTGAAACTTTTGGTGTGTGTGTGTGTGTGTGTGTGTGTGTGTATAAACATCCTGAAAAATGTTTAAAATGCAGAGTCCTGGGCCATTGTCTCTTAGGTCCTGAATCAGTAGGTCTGGGGTGAGCCAGGGAAACTGCACATTCATATATGTGCCCCAAGTGATTCTGATGCTGGTGTCTAATGAGCAGGTGGAGTGGGTCTCCCCATGCACTTAAATTCCCCTCAGACACTAAGCTTTGGGTGCAGGGTTGTGCCTTCTGGCCTTGAAGGCACCAGCTCACCCCAGGTAAATTTCACCTGCTCTGTTCTTTGCTTGGAATGCTCACTACCTGTATCTTTATGTGGCTGCCTTCTCAACATTCAGGTTTTGGCCCAAGTGACACCCTCCTACAAAGGCTTTCCTTCCCTAAATCCCCTATTTGTAAAGTACTCCTCTCCCACCTCCAGAGTGATATGTCTCGTTACTCTCTCTGTTCCTCCTTGGGGGTCAGCACTGTGTGTCCTCTTGTTTCACCTGATTGCAAACACCATGACACCTGGGGATCTCATCTGACACATCACTGTGTAGGACTGTGTAGTCCTAATGCCCGTGAATGGAACAGTGCCTGGCATAGATTAGGAGTCTAGCAAACATTTGGTCATGGAGACAGGAAGAAATGAAATGTTGTCTTTGGCAGGAGAAAGTAGGTGTCTGCAGGTAGGAAAGCCAAGCATTTACTGCTTTTGGAATTTTTCTTTGAAATTATTTCTTTCATATTTAAAGATTATCACAATGAATTTCCCCCCACCATTCCATAACATAATTCTATTTGTTTTAATATAGAATAATTCTTAAGGAGCACTTGGGTGGCTCAGTCCGTTAAGTGCCAGACTCTTGGTTTAGGCTCAGGTCATGGTCTCAGGGTCGTGAGATCGAGCCTCACATGAAGCTCCATGCTCAGCTTAGAGTCTGAGATTCTCTTTCTTCCTCTGCCTCTGCTCTCCCCTCTGCCCTTACTCCCTACTTGCATGCTTCCTAAATAAATTCATAAATAAAATTTTAAAAAAGAATCATTCTTTTTTTTTTTTTTTAAATAAAGAGAGCAACCAAGCAGTGGGAGGAGGGGCAGAGACAGTAGGACAGGCAGACTCCCCACTGAGCAGGGAGCCCAACACAGGGCAAAAAAGAATTCTTAAAATTACCAATAAATAAAATCGACACTCTAGGAAGACAGGCCACATGGATTTTCTAAGTCCCGGCAGTACTGGCAGAACTCCAAGTGCATTCAGGAATATGAATAAGTCAGTGTTAGACTCACTGTGTAAGAATAGGGATACTCTTATTAAAGCAGAACACAGACTCCCCCAGGAACAGGACAGCCTTTTAGAGGGACATTTAGCTGCAGAGGAGCTAGTGACCCTGAAGACTGACTGCCCTCTGGGACCCCCCCTCTCTTGATAGAGGTTCTCGGGGTCCCTGTGTCTTGCTGATGCTCTTACTGCACAGAGGGGCCCAGTGCACACTGCTTTTCAAACCCATTTATGCAGTTGCCAGTCAGAACTGCTGAGACACACCACGTTTTCCCATCCCTATGTTCAGGGAGAAAATAAAACTGAACCAGATAAAGAACATTTTGAAGAAAGTCTTTTCTGTTTTACTGGTTGCAGGTTTCCTACAGTTGTGTGGCACAGATGCCTGGCAGGTCGGGCCCCTGGCTTCCTTCCTGTTTCTGCCTCTGGACAGAAGTACATTGTCCCTGCTAAGGGCTCACCCTCCTTCTGTGGCTGTTCCTGACTCTCTGTTCTAATATCTCATTCCAAGAGAATTCAAGCACTGTGTGGGGAAAGTGTTTCAGGATTTGACTCATGCACTTAGCTCCTCGTATTTCTTCACGTCTGGGATGGGTTCATAGAATCTGCATCTTATCATCATCAGCCAGAAAAAGTAATCACCTTCCACGGTCGTCAACCAAGGTTGATAAATGATGACATTCCCTTTCCAAAATGTTGCCCACGCAAGAACTTCCCATTCAGCGCTCAACTGAGGGATGCTAGTTCTTCTGAGTGATCGGATTGAGGGCTGGCCCCAAACTATGCCCTGCCCTTCAGGTTAGACCTGGCTTTGGGGAATGGTCTTATCACTTATAGATGAAGCCTGCATTCAATAAACATGGGATTCCCATAGCACAAGGAAGTACATCTTTTCTGGATGGTAATTTATAACCCAATATTTGAGTTGAGGACAAATGGATTCTAGGTATCTTTTTGGACACTGATTAGTGGTGTGATCATAGAACAATTATTTATTCATTCTTCTCTCATCTGCTAAGAGGTGTCAATAATGATCTAATAGCATTGTTCTAAGTATTAAATGAAATAATGCATGGAAATCACTTACATCAGAACCTGGAAAGCAGCAACTCTCCCAAAGCCATCATTAGTGTGACTAGCAGTTGGAGTGGTGTTTTCTTAAAATCTGAATATGGATTTGTCTGCTGGACACTTGGTAAGAACATCTGAATCAGTCAATATCAATCAGTAAATGTTTATTGAGAATCTGCAACATTATTAACGTAAGGTGTTTGCCTAGAAATAACTAGTTGAGACTGTGTGACTGACCCTACCTTCAGGAGTTGCTGTAGTCATCCCAGAAACACGTTTTCTGTGATTCTAGGGAGAAAACTCAGTATTTGAGAGGGGCCAACTGGCCTTGTGAAAACAGAAGGGAAAAAGAAACTGAATTTCCCTTACTGGTGACATTTTGAATATAAACATTTACCTCGGCTTCGCGCTGTAGCCCTGTGAAACTGGCATTAATCACGAGAAGTGACACAATGGGAAAGGAGCATACAGCAAAGACTCTTGGAAGCTGGAAAGCTGATATACAAGTGATAACTGAATTTAACAGATTTTTAAAAAGCTTCATCCTAGGGAAGAAGTGGGAAAAGAAAAAGAGTTTGCATTTCAGAGCCTCAGGAAGGCTCATGAATCAGGGATATTAGGTATTTCTGAAGATGTGGATAAAAACGGGACTGAAAACCGGCAGATAGGTGGAAAGGCTGCGACTGTCCACACTGGCTGTTCTCTGGGCCACATCACGGATCAACCTGTCCTCCTCCCTTCCCCAAAGCCTTCTCTGTATCTGCATAGCTCACCTCCATTTTTTGTCTCCCCTCCTATCATTTCTTCCGTGCTAAAGGCTGACAGCGAGCCTGAGTCTTTCTCATCCCTCATTCTTCAGGAGTTGTTCTCATTTCCTTCCCATTCTTGCTGTTCTATTAAATGAGTGACTCCAAATAAACATAGGGAAGAGCCAGCTCTGGAGGAGTGTGCGGTCTTTCTTGGGCACTAACATGTGGACAACTGTACTGCATTGAAAACAGAAATGTTATGAGTAATGGATCTGTGATGTTCCATAGGATAGAGAGAAGGAAGTGACTGATTTCTGGCTGGAGAGCAAAGTTTTGCAAAGTTTTCAGAGAGATTCCATTGCTGTTGAAGCTTAAATAAAGCATAAACGTTTTTAGAAGCAGCAGCAGGTGTAAGATCCCCTGAGTGCCGGGCAACGTCCCACGGACACGAGTGACTTCTTTAGAGACAGATGAGACATTTGACCCCAGACTGTCACTTGCACCAGGAGCCCTGAGCCTTGTAGTGAGGCTTCCATCAAAACGTGGCTGATGAGGTGGGTGCCAGGCTTGGGTGACTAGACTTAGCCCAGAGGCAGAGAGAGCTCACAATGACTAATGAGCAGGGAAGAGGTTAAATTTTTGGAAGATTATTCTGACAGTGGTGAGAAGAAGGCTGGAGGAGCCCAAGACAAGCTGGAGAATTTGAGGAATTATGGAAAGTGTGCTGAGGTCAGGTGGGTTCTTTTGAAGACTTAACATCTCTGATGAAATAAGGCGGATGAGGGCAGATGTGATATGCTGATTATGATTTAAATGGAGTCATTTTTTATTTTGGACTCTATTTTCTTTGACTTGAACTAGAGCACAGTATCTGTTCTTGGCCGCTGTGCAAGGACACACATTTGAAAAGAAGACAATGTCCTTTTCATGTTTAAAAGGCTTTCGAATTAGCATGGGGATCTCTACCAAAGCTTCCTGAAGCTTTCTGCTGTGGGCTTTACAGATCAGAATCTCAGAATCCAGGACAGATTTAGGCTCTGCTGTAACAGTCTCTGTGTGCTTTAAGGACAAATCCATTCCCAGAGGACATTAAGGTCCAGAAAGGAGAACTGCCCCGCAAATTAGAGTGGGAAGTGGACCCATGGTCCTGCTTCTCCACAAAGCTTCAGATTCTTACAGAATCCGTGTTCAAGGAGCCATTTCAGCCCAAATTCAAACTCAGTTCTAAATTAGCTCTTTTGCTAAAGGGTTTCCTTGCCTCGAGGCATTTGGGAAATGGAGAACGTGGCCCCGGTATTGCCAAGAAAAAAAAAAAAGCCTTATCTGAAAATACCAGAGCATTTTCTTCTCTTTTAAATTGGGTCAAATGCACTCAATTTAATTGGTAAATTTTTATAACAGAAAATAGATAGCTCCTCTACGAGCAGGACTTCCTGCTTAAAAATGCAGCTGAAAGCATTATCAGACTATAAAAGAGTTATTGTGTAGGTCAGTCTGAGGATGGGCTCGGCTTGTACCTGGCAGCGGGAAAGAGCCACATACAAGAGGTAGTGTGTGACCTGCATAAATTATGGGCTGCAAAAGGAGGTGAGTGTTGCCTAGCAAATGCAAGCAAAAAGTTCAGGGAACACTTAGCACAGGATTCTCCCCGAACTGGAAAGTCTCAGATCTCAGAGAACTGACTGGATAGAACTGGGACTCAGGGTCTCAGATGCAAGGAGCATTATATTCACAAAGTATATTCAGCAGTGTGCAAGTGGAGGGCTTTTTGGTGGCTTGTGTGTGTGTATGTGTTTCTACAGCATCGAATGTGCTTTTTCAAAGCTTTATTTAAATTAGCATTCCATGAAATTCACCTACTGCGAGAGTACAATTCAGCGTTTTGGAAAATTTATAGGGTGGCACAACCATCACCAAAATCCAGTTTCAGAACATTTCCATCACCCCCTAACATTCCTTTAAGCCTGCTTGTTGTAAATCCTCACTCCCAGCCCCAGACAGAAACTAATTTGCTTTTGGTGATAATAAGGTTAGTCTTCTTTAGGTATTTGATCTAAGTGAATAATAAGTAGTCTTTTGTTCTGGCTTCTTTACACTTGGCATAATAATTTTGAGGTTTGTTGGTGCTGCGACACGAATCAGTGTTTGGTTTGCTTTATGTTCCTGAGCAGCACGCTATTCCAAGGCTGCACCGCGCTTCTTTGCCCATTGGCTGGGTGATGGACCTCTGGGTTGTGTCCAGGTTTGCCTATGATGAATAATGATTCTATAGACGCTCACACACACGTCTTTGTGCAGATGTATGTTTTCGTTTCTCTTTGGTAGATTCCTAGGTGTAGAATTGCTTGCGCTCATGATTGAGTTGCTGGGTCTGTTGAACATTTTAAGAAACTTCCAAACTGTTCTCCAAAGTGGCTGTGCCATTTTATATTCCCACTGGCAGTGTGTGGAGGTTCCATTCACTCCATGTCCTTGTCAACATTCGGTACTGTCTGCTCCCCCCCTACCGTTTGTTTTAATACCCGCTCTAATGGCTGTGCAGCTTGCCCAGTTACCAATGATAGATACCTTTCCACGGGTTTATTAGTCGTTTGTATGTTTGATTTGTTGAAATGTCTGTTTAAGTGTTCTTTCTGGTGCCCAGTTTTTATGTTTTAAAAACTGGATTGTTCAGTATCTTATTATTGAGTTAAAAAAGTTTTTATATATTCTGGATACAAGCCCTTCGTCAGATACATGATTCACAAATTTTTTTTTTCAATTTGTGTTTTTTTTTCATTTTCTTAATGATGTCATTTGAAGTACAGACAATCTTCATTTTAACGGAGTCTAATTTATCATTTTGTTTCCTGTGACAGCTCGCACATTTGGTATTATGTCTAAGGCTTCTTTGCCCAGCCCAGTGTCACGAAGGTTTTCTCCCATGTGTCCTTATAGAAGTTTTGACATTTAAGCTCTTATGTTTAGCATATGGTCTGTTTGAAGTGAAATTTGTGTGTGGTGTGAAATAATGGTCTCAGGCTTTTGTTTTGTTTTTTTGCATATGCTGCTCCAATCTTCCTGGCATCATTTGTTGAAAAAAAAAAATCATTCTTTCACCACTTAGTTGCTTTGTTGAAAATCAATTGATGATCAATGCAAGCATTTATTTCTAGACACTCAATTTCATTTCACAGATCAATACACTTATCCTTCCTTTAACACTGCACTGTTGATGACTGTAGGAATATAGTAAGTTTTGAAATTTGGTGGTAATAGCCAACTTTTTTATTTTCAAAGTTGTTCCAGCTTTTCTTAGCATTTCCATACAAATGTAGGTCTTTTCACGTCAGTTTCTACTGATAAGTCTGCTAGAATATTGATAGAGATTGTGTTGAATCTGTAGATCAATTCAGAGAAAAGTGTATTTTCTCCAATATTCATTCTTTGAATCGATGGACATGGAATGGCTTTGTCCTCATTTAATTCTTCTTTACTTCTTCTCAGCAATATTTTGTAGTTTTTAGAGTATAAATCATGCACTCATTTTGTTAGAATTGTTTCTAAAATTGTATTCTCCCTAATGCCATTGTGAATTATATTATCTTCTTATTTCATTGCTAGTGCATACTGAAATCACACTAAACTCACTTATTAGTTATAGAAGTTTTGTTGTGGATTCCTTAAAGCTTTTTACATATGGGATTGTGTCAAACTTGAAAGACAGTTTTACTTCTTCCTTTCTGATTTGTCATTTTGTGTCCCCACGTTTTCCTTCCCTTCCTCCCTTTCTTCCTTCATTTTCCTCTTTTATTTTGTATGTCAGTCTAGCTAAGAGCTTGCCAACCTTATTGATCCAGCCAAAATCTGGCCAAGTGTTGTTTTCAATAGATTTCTGCTTTTATTTCATTGATTTCCGCTTTACTCTTCCTTCTATTTGATCTGTTCTTAATTTTCTCTTCCTTGTCTTTCTTAAAATGGAGGCTTAGTTTATTGCTATACATGTTTTTCTGATATAAGTATTTAATTTTCATATAATTTATCCTTAAGGAATGCTTCATCTGCATTCCTTACATTACATTTTATTATAAACTTTTTATTTCTTTGAAAATATATTTCAATTACCTTTATAATTTCTTTTTGACCCATGGGCTTTATAGTATTATGTTACTTTTTGAAATACTGGAGATTTTTCTAGATATCTTTCTTTTGTCAGTCTCTAATTTAATTTCATCATTGTCAGAGGATGGACTTTATATGGTTTTCATCAGCTTAAATTAATTTGGACCTGTTTTGTGGCCCAGCATGTGGTCGATCCTATGGATGTGTATGTGTGTGCTGTATCTGGGCTGGAAAGTGCATATTTTCAAGTCTGTTCTACTTTTGCTTTTGGTGGGGCTTCCTCACCTCTTACATTTCCACCACACAAATGAGCACACAGTCTTGGAAGGTCAGAAATGTATGGGTGCCTTAGGCTTGCTCCTGTCTCTGCTCCAAACATGCCAGACACGTGGGCAACCCAGGATATGCGGGAGCTTGTCAAGGCCCATCATGATTACCCCACCTCCTGCAATTCTCTGTGAAAGCCTTGGCTGTCTCACCAATTTATTGCTGGACTTGGTGGCGGGCCAGTGCTTGCTCCAGGATGCCCTTAGCCACCTGCTCTTCCTATTTTCTTGTCACCTGCTATGTCCCAAATACAATGAGGCCCTTTGGGAGAGGTAGTGGATTTTCTTATCATCCCAGCCTGTGCTGACCTGGTTGAACTATTGGCAGAGTGGAGAGTGGGGATGGCAGAAGCTCTGGGCAGAAGCACCCTAGATTCCTGCTGCTCTTACAAGAAGTACAGTCATTTTTCTGAAGAAATGCTCCTCAGTTTGCTGTCTAACTTTGGTTGATTTCCAGAGGACTGAGATGTTGTTTGGGGCAGGTTTGTCCAACCTCATTGATGCTTTTTGGAAAAGTGTTGGTGACATGATGGACATTGGATTCTTGTTTTTTTGTTTTAGTTTTTGTTTTGCTTCCATTTTAGCTTGAGATGGCCTCCTTGGTTACCTTTAAATCTTCTCTGGAAGATAAGATCCCACCCAAACAGATGGGCACGGTGTCGCTTATGTTGAAGATGGTGAGCTTCCAAAACTGCCCTCCTTTACAACCTGCCTTCCAGTTGTGCACCTGCTCCCCACCATGAAGCTCCTGCCCCATGGTTTGAATACCACTCACTTTAATTCAGATACTTCCTATAATTTGGGAAAGTGAGGCCCAGAAAGGGAAGGGGCTGCTTCAATTTCCGTTTCAGAGAGGCTGAGAAGAGGGCATCACATCAGGACATGGGCCCTTGGCAGCAGCAGTTGGAATTGGGCCTCCCCTTGCCATGAAAGGTCTTCACCTTCAGCTGTTGTTGGGAGGGGGGATGCTTCCAGCCTCATGTCTTGTCCTGTTGGGGTGGGAGCTCTCAGACCCCTAACTCTGGGACATGGTAGTGAATGGAATGTGAGCACTCCTGGCCTTTGTTCCCTCTCCTCGCAGCTCTGCCGCCCTCCCCTGCCCACCATAATCCCCACGAATGAGGATAACACAAAGCGTGCATTGTTGTCTTCAACACATGGTGGTTTGAGGAGCACCTACTATGTGATAGATGGGTGTCCTCAGCCTATTCTATGAAGGACCTACTGGGTGTCAGTTTTTGAGATACATTTTTTCATTTTACCCTTACAACAACCCTCTAAGAGTTAGTTCCCTACAGTCTGTGGATGTGATACTCAAGGCTCACAAAGGTTAAATAACAAGTCTGATCTCACACAGGTAGGGATGGAGCTGGACTCTGACCTCAAGTCTATGTGTTTCCAAAGCCTGTGGTTTATTCCATCAGAACGCATGCTCTTCATAATGTGAAAGCCCCATCAAGATGGTGGGACCTCCAACCTGAGCCAAAATTTAGGAATGTGACTGGATTTATCACTACACTGTGGCTAATGCAAAGGGAAGGTACCCCATAACACACATACTGCGCACACACACACACACGATGCATCACACACACACACCACACAACACATGGGATACACACACACACACACACACACACACACACACGCACCCTGTCTCCCACCTATAGCTATTACAGCACTTTGGGTCAGCCTCTAACTTTTTGAGCTCAGGTAGAATAGTACAAAGATCTCAAAGACATAGTTTTCTACCAAGGTGCATTTCAAAAATGCCCTGGGGAGTAGTATTTTTTTTTTTTTAAAGACAGAACAACCATTCTTCACAGCTTTTCTGCCGTGGGAAGAGCGAGCAGGTTGGTGGAGGAGTTTAGCAGATTTATTGACATGAACATAGTTTTGAGACAGAAGGCAAGCTGTCATAGCCTGACATGCAGGAAACTCGGGATAAATATTTCTGTTGATGCCCCATGCATTCCTTATCCCCGCATGCCCTTGCACTGGGCTCTCATGTCAGAATGAACTTGTAAAAAGGTTTGTTCTTGTCCCAAAAGAGATGAGTGGGGGTAGCGGGGGCAGGGAAGTTCATGAGAATTACTGGTAGAGAAATCAGAGGTGGATAAAATAATAAGATAGAAGTCCCTTCTTATAGGCAGGGGATATTTGCCAAGACACCCCTCTACCCGTGGGCGTCTGAAATCACAGATCTTACTGTATACGATCTATGCATACTGTATTTTTCCTATACAGACGTACTTATGATAAGTTTAATTTATAAAATAGCCACACTGAGAGATTAACAATGATAACTTATAATAAAATAGAATAATAATAACAAGAGGCTGTAATTGAAGTCCCTGTAGATCTTAGCAACCCTGGCATACAAGAGTTTTTCTTTACTTACTATGTCAAGAACTTTCACTTTTTTACTTAAAGGGATCACTTTATGGCTTCTTTTTGGCATCTCTGAGTTGCTAGCTTTGCTACTCTTGCACTTTGGGGCCCTGGTGGATTAAGTAAAATAAAGGTTACTTCACACAAGCACTGCAATACTGGGAAAGCCGATCTGACAACTGAGAGCCCAAGTGACTCACGGTGGGTGACACAGTGTGGGTACGCTGGACACGGGGATGATTCACATCTGCGCGGAGTGGCCTTGGACCGCGTGAGATTTCATCGTGCTACTCAGAACGGTGCACACACTTAAAACTGATGAGTTGTTTATTTCTAGAATTTTCCATTTAATATTTTTAGACCTCTCCTGAAACCGTGCAAATTGAAACCACGGAGCGGGGACTACAGTAGTCAGGTCTGCAGGTCTACTTCTCTTCCCCAAACAGGCCCAGGATGCATTTTAGAGCATAAGTGACCGATTACAGTTGAAGGAAGAACCAGTAAGAGCTGACATTGAAACACTGGAACATGCTTCTGTGCCATTAGTGAGCCTTCATTCAGCAAATTTTATTGAACACCTGCTATATGCTAGGTTTGGTCATGGGAACTTGGGATTTATCAGTAAATAAAATTCCCGTGGAACTTCCATTCTTGAGGGAAGTGGAAAAAGACAACACTGGACATGGTGGAAAGCTAAGTTCGTTGCCATGTTGGGAGAAGAACCAGACGCTCATGGGAACAAAGTCCAAGTTTGGCAGAGTGCCTGGGAGCTGCCACATGCAGACTCTGTCTAGGCTAGGTCTTCTTTCCATTTCAGGCTCTTCCTCTTCCTTTGGTGGCAAACCTACCTTCATTCCTCACTCTCAGTTCCAGTGTATCCTCTGCTGAGGCTGTGGCTCTGCCTTGGATGGGTCCTGCCACAAAGTTGCTGGGTCTTCTTGTCACCTGCATGGCATGCCGTGCTCTGCTCTCTAATGACAAGTGTTTTGCTTTGTTCTGCTGCCAACCTGGTACCGTCGGTGAACTCTGTGCTTGAAGGGATCTCAGAGATGCAAGAACAAGGTCTTGGACTTTCCACCAGACCAGTAGTCTTTTTCAAGGAAGCAAAGTTTTAACTCCAAAATTTGAGCACTCTGTAGCAGGTTGATAGAAGTTCCGTGAATATTTCTGGAATAAATCACCATGTAGATAATCTAAAATTTACATTGTCAGTGCCACAAAACCAGGGTCTACTTTATTCTCACCTCTGAATCCCTGGTATATTTGCTTACTATTCACCAAGGGCCTAAAATGTGCCAAACCCATTCTGGCTCTGAGGGCAGAGAGACCTATGAAAACACCATCTGCCAAGAAGGAGGGCCTTGGATGGGGCAGGAAGGCCGGCATGCAGGCGTTAGAAGAGAACCCGGTACTAACTGAGATTTGTATGCTATGGAGAGAGAGGCTCTTCTTTTGTGGTGTGGTCAGGAAAGGATTCACACAAGAGAAGACCCTTCAGCTTTGTTTTGAAACACAGGTGGGAGAAAGGGTCTTGGCTTCTTTTTTTTTTTTTTCCCATTTTATTTATTTTTTCAGCATAACAGTATTCATTCTTTTTGCACAACACCCAGTGCTCCATGCAAAACGTGCCCTCCCCATTACCCACCACCTGGTCCCCCAACCTCCCACCCCTGACCCTTCAAAACCCTCAGGTTGCCCCAACCTCCCACCCCTGACCCTTCAAAACCCTCAGGTTGTTTTTCAGAGTCCATAGTCTCTTATGGTTCGCCTCCCCTCCCCAATGTCCATAACCCGCTCCCCCTCTCCCAATCCCACCTCCCCCCAGCAACCCCCAGTTTGTTTTGTGAGATTAAGAGTCATTTATGGTTTGTCTCCCTCCCAATCCCATCTTGTTTCATTGATTCTTCTCCTATCCCCTTACCCCCCCATGTTGCTTCTCCATGTCCTCATATCAGGGAGATCATATGATAGTTGTCTTTCTCCGATTGACTTATTTCACTAAGCATGATACGCTCTAGTTCCATCCACGTCGTCGCAAATGGCAAGATTTCATTTCTTTTGATGGCTGCATAGTATTCCATTGTGTATATATACCACCTCTTCTTTATCCAGTCATCTGTTGATGGACATCTAGGTTCTTCCCATAGTTTGGCTATTGTAGACATTGCTGCTATAAACATTCGGGTACACGTGCCCCTTCGGATCACTATGTTTGTATCTTTAGGGTAAATACCCAGTAGTGCAATTGCTGGGTCATAGGGTAGTTCTATTTTCAACACTTTGAGGAACCTCCATGCTGTTTTCCAGAGTGGTTGCACCAGCTTGCATTCCCACCAACAGTGTGGGAGGGTTCCCCTTTCTCCACATCCTCGCCAGCATCTGTCATTTCCTGACTTGTTAATTTTAGCCATTCTGACTGGTGTGAGGTGATATCTCATTGTGGTTTTGATTTGTATTTCCCTGATGCCGAGTGACGTGGAGCACTTTTTCATGTGTCTGTTGGCCATCTGGATGTCTTCTTTGCAGAAATGTCTGTTCATGTCCTCTGCCCATTTCTTGATTGGATTGTTTGTTCTTTGGGTGTTGAGTTTGCTAAATTCCTTATAGATTTTGGATACTAGCCCTTTATCTGATATGTCGTTTGCAAATATCTTCTCCCATTCTGTCAGTTGTCTTTTGGTTTTGTTAACTGTTTCCTTTGCTGTGCAAAAGCTTTTGATCTTGATGAAGTCCCAATAGTTCATTTTTGCCCTTGCTTCCCTTGCCTTTGCCATTGTTCCTAGGAAGATGTTGCTGCGGCTGAGGTCGAAGAGGTTGCTGCCTGAATTCTCCTCAAGGATTTTGATGGATTCCTTTCTCACATTGAGGTCCTTCATCCATTTGGAGTCTATTTTCGTGTGTGGTGTAAGGAAGTGGTCCAATTTCATTTTTCGGCATGTGGCTGTCCAATTTTCCCAGCACCATTTATTGAAGAGGCTGTCTTTTTTCCATTGGACATACTTTCCTGCTTTGTCGAAGATTAGTTGACCATAGAGTTGAGGGTCGATTTCTGGGCTCTCTATTCTGTTCCACTGATCTATGTGTCTGTTTTTGTGCCAGTACCATGCTGTCTTGATGATGACAGCTTTGTAATAGAGCTTGAAGTCCGGAATTGTGATGCCACCAACTTTGGCTTTCTTTTTCAATATTCCTTTGGCTATTCGAGGTCTTTTCTGGTTCCATATAAATTTTAGGATTATTTGTTCCATTTCTTTGAAAAAAATGGATGGTATTTTGATAGGGATTGCATTAAATGTGTAGATAGCTTTAAGTAGCATAGACATTTTCACAATATTTATTCTTCCAATCCAGGAGCATGGAACATTTTTCCATTTTTTTGTGTCTTCCTCAATTTCTTTCATGAGTACTTTATAATTTTCTGTGTATAGATTCTTAGTCTCTTTGGTTAGGTTTATTCCTAGGTATCTTATAGTTTTGGGTACAATTGTAAATGGGATTGACTCCTTAATTTCTCTTTCTTCAGTCTTGTTGTTGGTGTACAGAAATGCAACTGATTTCTGTGCATTGATTTTATATCCTGACACTTTACTGAATTCCTGGACAAGTTCTAGCAGTTTTGGAGTGGAGTCTTTTGGGTTTTCCACATATAGTATCATATCATCTGTGAAGAGTGATAGTTTGACTTCTTCTTTACCAATTGGATGCCTTTAATTTCTTTTTGTTGTCTGATTGCTGAGGCTAGGACTTCTAGTACTATGTTGAATAGCAGTGGTGATAATGGACATCCCTGCCGTGTTCCTGACCTTAACGGAAAAGCTTTCAGTTTTTCTCCATTGAGAATGATATTTGCGGTGGGTTTTTCATAGATGGCTTTGATAATATTGAGGTATGTGCCCTCTATCCCCACATTTTGAAGAGTTTTGATCAGGAAGGGATGCTGTACTTTGTCAAATGCTTTTTCAGCATCTATTGAGAGTATCATATGGTTCTTGTTCTTTCTTTTATTAATGTGTTCTATCACATTGATTGATTTGCGGATGTTGAACCAACCCTGCAGCCCTGGAATAAATCCCACTTGATCGTGGTGAATAATCCTTTTAATGTACTGTTGAATCCTATTGGCTAGTATTTTGGCGAGAATTTTTGCGTCTGTGTTCATCAAGGATATTGGTCTGTAGTTCTCTTTTTTGGTGGGATCCTGGTCTGGTTTGGGGATCAAGGTGATGCTGGCCTCATAAAATGAGTTTGGAAGTTTTCCTTCCATTTCTATTTTTTGGAACAGTTTCGGGAGAATAGGAATTAGTTCTTCTTTAAATGTTTGGTAGAATTCTCCTGGGAAGCCATCTGGCCCTGGGCTTTTGTTTGTTTGGAGATTTTTGATGACTGTTTCAATCTCCTTACTGGTTATGGGCCCGTTCATGTTTTCTGTTTCTTCCTGGTTCAGTTGTGGTAGTTTATATGTCTCTAGGAATGCATCCATTTCTTCCAGATTGTCCAATTTGTTGGCGTAGAGTTGCTCATAGTATGTTCTTATAATTGTCTGTATTTCTTTGGTGTTAGTTGTGATCTCTCCTCTTTCATTCATGATTTTATTTATTTGGGTCCTTTCTCTTTTCTTTTTGATGAGTCTGGCCAGGGGTTTATCAATCTTATTGATTCTTTCAAAGAACCAGCTCCTAGTTTCATTGATTTTTTCTATTGTTTTTTTGGTTTCTATTTCATTGATTTCTGCTCTGATCTTTATGATTTCTCTTCTCCTGCTGGGTTTAGGGTTTCTTTCTTGTTCTTTCTCCAGCTCCTTTACGTGTAGGGTTAGGTTGTGTACTTGAGACCTTTCTTGTTTCTTGAGAAAGGCTTGTACCGCTATATATTTTCCTCTCAGGACTGCCTTTGCTGTGTCCCATAGATTTTGAACTGTTGTGTTTTCATTATCATTTGTTTCCATGAATTTTTTCAGTTCTTCTTTAATTTCCTGGTTGACCCATTCATTCTTTAGAAGGATGCTGTTTAGTCTCCATGTATTTGGGTTCTTTCCAAATTTCCTCCTGTGATTGAGTTCTAGCTTCAGAGCATTGTGGTCTGAAAATATGCATGGAATGATCCCAATCTTTTGATACCGGTTGAGACATGATTTGTGACCCAGGATGTGATCTATTCTGGAGAAGGTTCCATGTGCACTAGAGAAGAATGTGTATTCTGTTGCTTTGGGATGAAATGTTCTGAATAGATCTGTGATGTCCATCTGGTCCAGTGTGTCATTTAAGGCCTTTATTTCCTTGTTGATCTTTTGCTTGGATGATCTGTCCATTTCAGTGAGGGGAGTGTTAAAGTCCCCTACTATTATTGTATTATTATTGATGTGTTTCTTTGATTTTGTTATTAATTGGTTGATATAATTGGCTGCTCCCACGTTAGGGGCATAGATATTTAAAATTGTTAGATCTTCTTGTTGGACAGACCCTTTGAGTAGGATATAGTGTCCTTCCTCATCTCTTATTATAGTCGTTGGCTTAAAATCTAATTGATCTGATATAAGGATTGCCACCCCAGCTTTCTTCTGATGCCCATTAGCATGGTAAATTGTTTTCCACCCCCTCACTTTAAATCTGGAGGTGTCTTCGCGTCTAAAATGAGTTTCTTGTAGGCAACATACTGATGGGTTTTGTTTTTTTATCCATTCTGATACCCTGTGTCTTTTGATTGGGGCATTTAGCCCATTAACATTCAGGGTAACTATTGAGAGATATGAATTTATTGCCATTATGAGTCTGTAAGGTGACTGTTACTGTATATTTTCTCTGTACCTTTCTGATCTACTACTTTTAGGCTCTCTCTTTGCTTAGAGGACCCCTTTCAATATTTCCTGTAGAGCTGGTTTGGTGTTTGCAAATTCTTTCAGTTTTTGTTTGTCCTGGAAGTTTTTGATCTCTCCTTCTATTTTCAATGATAGCCTAGCTGGATAGAGTATTCTTGGCTGCATGTTTTTCTCGTTTAGTGCTCTGAATATATCATGCCAGCTCTTTCTGGCCTGCCAGGTCTCTGTGGATAAGTCTGCCGCCAATCTAATATTTTTACCATTGTATGTTACAGACTTCTTTTCTCGGGCTGCTTTCAGGATTTTCTCTTTGTCACTAAGACTTGTCAATTTTACTATTAGGTGACGGGGTGTGGACCTATTCTTGTTGACTTTGAGGGGGGTTCTCTGCATCTCCTGGATTTTAATGCTTGTTCCCTTTGCCATATTAGGGAAATTCTCTCCAATGATTCTCTCCAATAGACCTTCTGCTCCCCTCTCTGTTTCTTCTTCTTCTGGAATCCCAATTATTCTAATGTTGTTTCGTCTTATGGTGTCACTTATCTCTCGAATTCTCCCCTCATGGTCCAGTAGCTGTTTGTCCCTCTTTTGCTCGGCTTCCTTATTCTCTGTCATTTGGTCTTCTATATCACTAATTCTTTCTTCTGCCTCATTTATCCTAGCAGTGAGAGCCTCCATTTTTGATTGCACCTCATTAATAGCTTTTTTGATTTCAACTTGGTTAGATTTTAGTTCTTTAATTTCTCCAGAAAGGGCTTTAATATCTCCAGAGAGGGTTTCTCTAATATCTTCCATGCCTTTTTCGAGCCCGGCTAGAATGTTCAGAATCGTCATTCTGAACTCTTGATCTGACATAGTACCAATGTCTGTGTTGATTAGATCCCTAGCCTTCGGTACTGTCTCTTGTTCTTTTGTTTGTGGTGATTTTTTCCGCCTTGTCATTTTGTCCAGATAAGAGGATATGAAGGAGCAAATAAACTACTAAAAGGGTGGCAAAGACCCCAGAAAAATGCGCTGTAACCAAATCAGAAGAGACCCCAAATTGTGGGGGGGAGAAAGGGGATAAAAACAGGTTCTGAAAAAAAAAGAAAAAAAATTTAAAAAATAAAACAAATAAAAAAATATAAAAAAGAAAGAAAAAATATATATATTTAGATGAACTAGTCAAAAAACGTTAAAAAAGAAGAGGGTAAACGTTTTAAAAAATTTTGCAGAAGAAGAAAAAAGAAAAAAGAAAAGAGAAATTGAAAAAAGAAAAAAAAATTGAAAAAAGAAAAAAAAAAATTGAAGTAGCCGCAAGACTAAAGAATCATGGGGAGAAAGCCATGAGTTCCGTGCTTTGCTTTCTCCTCCTCTGGAATTGCTCTGCTGTCTTAGGAATTGAACCTGCTTTCTCCTTGATAGATGAACTTCGTCCTGGCTGGATATTTTGTTGATCTTCTGTGGGAGGGGCCTGTTGTAGTGACTCTCAAGTGTCTTTGCCCGAGGCAGGATTGCACCGCCCTTACTGGTGGCCGGACTAAGTAATCGGCTCGGGTTCACTTTTGGGAGCTTCTGTTCCCTGAACGCTTTCCGTAGAGTTCCGGAGGACGGGAATGAAAATGGCGGCCTCCCAGTCTCCGGCCCGGAGGAGCCGAGAGCCTGGGGCCCCACTCCTCAGTGCGCCCCCAGAGGACAGCACCCAATCACTCCCGTATCCCCAGCCTCTAGCCGCGCTCCGAGCTCACCCAGCCCGCGACCAGTTCAAGGTAACCCCGAGCTGAGAGTTCAGTCCTCGGCTCTGTCTCTGCAGCCAGCTTCTCCGTTCTAATACCTGCGAGCTCTGCGACACTCTGACACCCCCGATCCTTCTGTGAACCTGCGGGGCTTGGGGCCACGCTGACCCCGCATGGGCTTCACCCTGGTTTAGCCTCTGGAGCAATGTCCCTCAGTGGAACAGACTTTTAAAAGTCCTGATTTTGTGCTCCGTTGCTCCGCCGCTTGCCGGGAGCCGGCCCCTCCCCCCTCGGTCTATCTTCCCGTCGTTTTAGATTCACTTCTCCGCCAGTCCTACCTTTCAGAAAGTGGTTGATTTTCTGTTTCTAGAGTTGCTGTTCTTCTTCTCTTCGCTCTCCTGTTGGATTTGTAGGTGTTTGCAATGTTTAGATAAGCTACCAAGCTGATCTCCTGCTACCTGATGTAGTCTCAGGCTGCTACTTCTCCGCCATCTTGACTCTTCCCCGGGTCTTGGCTTCTTACCCTGGATGCTGACTCTGTGGCGCCATTTTTATTCTTATAGAAAACATTTACTGAGTTCTTACAGAGTGGCAGCTAAGCATGCTCTAGGAATATCTCATTTCCTCCTCATGCTGCCCTGTAAGGAAGGCTCTTATCCCCATTTTGCTAGGAAACAGGGAAGTTAGGTTATCTGTTCATGTCACAGTTCATGTCAATGCCAGCGAGTGGGAGAAGTTGGAGACATTTATTCTTCCCATACAATGACCTTGAATCCCATGGTCTCTGCAAAGCCTTCTGTAACTATGGCACGTCTTTGGGATTTCCCATTCTTTTGAGTTACCACAGGACCCCTAAACTTTATTACATGTCAGTCCTTCAATAACTGCCTCTAGTCAGACTTCTCTTGTAGCTCAGCAGTGGCTAGTCCTACTACTCATTCTCTTAACATTATTAAAAAGAAGGAAACAAAACCACCCATAGATGAGTGCTGTCACCAAGGCTATTCCTCTCTCCACGTCCAGCAGAGTAGCTATGGTAGATGTTATGGTGATCAGGCATCCTGATGGATGGATGTGTGTTCCCCTTCTTTGGTCCTGGACAACTTATACTATTTCTTTAATACTTGACTTACTTATCTGTACAAAGAGGATGCTCTCTCCAATTAGAATGATTTTGGAATGGGCAGATATGGTACATAAGAAACCACTTTGTTTTATGAACAGAAGTTTCTCCAAAGAAGATATACAGATGACCAACAGACACGTGAAAAGGTGCTCAACATCACTGATCATCAGGAAAATTAAAATCGAAACTACAATGAGATACCACTTCATACCTGTCAGAATGGCTGAAATCAAAAACACAAGAAACAATAAGTGCTGTCAAGGAAGTGGATACAAAGGAACCCTCATGCAGTTCTGGTGGGAATGCATGCTGGTGCAACCACTGTGGAAAATGGCATGAAGTCGCCTAAAAAAATTAAAAAATAAAATTATTATATGACCCAGTAATTTCACTACTGGATATCTACCCAAAGAATATGAAAACACTAATTTGAAAAGATGCAGGCACCCCTATGTTTATTGCAGCATTTTCTACAACAGCCAAAGTCTGGAAGCAGCCCAAGTGTCCACTGATAGATGAGTGGATAAAGAAGATGAGGTATGTCTATACAATGGAATATTACTCAGTCATAAAAAAATAAGATCTTGCCATTTGTAACAACATGGATGGATCTAGATGGTATAATGCTAAGTGAAATAAGTTAGTCAGAGAAAGATGACCTATGATTTCATTCATATATGGAATTTAAAAAACAAAGCTAAAGAAAAAGAGACAAACAAAAAACCAGACTCTTAACTATAAAGAACAAACAGGTAGTGACCAGAGGGGAGGCAGGAGGGAGGATGGTGTTGGGGATAAGAGTGCATTTAACCTTAGTGAACACTGAGTCGTGCATAGAAATTTTGAATTGCTATCTTGTACACCTGTACTGGAATTAAAATAATAAGAATGAGAAAACACTTTGTTGGAGTCTCCTGACTCCCTCCCCTTGAGGCAGTTTTAAGAATATGTGCTGGTAATAATGAGGATAAAGGGTCTTGCAGTTTATAAAACAGTTTATAAAACAGAACTGGATCTGTGGATCAGGAACATAATTAGGCTTCCGTCAAGAAACCAGGGCTCAATTCCTAGCTTTTGCACCCATTAGCTGTGCTATTTGGGACAGGTAATGCAATCTGTGTGTACCTCTCACTCTTGCATTCATAAGATATTTATGACTGGCTTCGGTTTTGGAAGTGTCCAAGGCCTGGACAGAGAGCAGAGGGTGGACAGAAACCCTGCCTCATGGAACTTCCACTTCCTGGAGCTTCCACGGGGACACGGGCAGGATGCTGCTTCCCGGGGTGGTTTGGAGAGCTAGGGAAAGCATCCTGAAAACAGAGCAGTGTCTTTCAAATGTCCCTGATGGAAAGAACATGGTATGCCGCTGGAGGAACTACCTTCAGATTCCGATTCTGTCTTCCTGAGCTAGTGGCTTTGGACTGAATGACACTCAGGAACCTCGTGAGTAGCGCACTTTAATTCTCATCATCTGTTAAGCCGAAATGACACTCCTCTGCTCACAGCAGGTTCTCCTATCATGGTTCAATGCAATAATGTGTATGAGGTCCTTTGTGAATAGGAAAACGTTTTGTGAATATTAGTCATTTGTTATCAGTTATTTAAAATGAAACAGGCATATCTTTTGTCTGGGGAAGTAAAATATATCTGAAGTCAACAATACTCAGAGGAGGAGGGCTGTGTGGCAGAATGATAGAGCCTGTTCGACAAGTGGCCAAACTGGCCGCAGGCTCTGGATGTCCACTAGGGCAGATTGCCTATGGAATCGACACAACTCGTCTGTCTTTCCCTGGTAGTATGATGTCTCCATTTGATGCTGATCCATGGGCTCTCCCAGAGCCCTTTGCTACAACTATGGACTCCCCCAAATGCCCAGATGCTTCATATGTTTCCCACTGATGCCCCTATAAGAAGACCAGGTGGAGAGTCCACATGGAGAACACCAAGTTAGAAGTCCTGTTCCTCAGTGGAGAGGGAGCAGTTTGTACCAGGCACCTGTTTTATTGTGTTTTGTCTCAACTGCCCATGAGTTAGGTGTGTCCCAGTCATCTAGCATGTCCTGTTCAGGAAAGAGTCACTTTCTCAAATACTCAACACTGGGGACCAGTGCCAGTTGTGGGTCCTGCCTGTTCTAGCCCACTGGATACCATCTCTCACTGCTTCAGTCAGTGGTCCAGGGGGCAGCAGAGTCCAGCTGACAAAGTGCAAACAGTGTCCTTGTCTGCAGAGACAAGGCCTCATTGTATGTCTTAGAGGATTATAATTCAGTGGCCTAATGCATTCCAGGCTCTAGGGCTGCAAGGAGCTAGTGGTTGTTGCTCAAATGTTCATACATATGAATGGCAAAGTGGCTATGAGGGTGGGTGCTTGAGGATACTGAGGGAGAGACCCAGAAAGCCTGTGACTCGCACAAAGTGCGACCACTGAAGCAAGGTGAGCCTTTCTGAATGCACAGCCCTTGTTTTATATGTTATCTCAAGTGGGATCTTCCGGAAGCTGTGAGAGATACAAGAGAGGGTAAGAGAGTGGAAGGAGCTCCCAGCTCACAGGGACCCACCAGGACATAGGCAATGTGGTAAGTGCTGTGCAAGAAGCAGATGTTGCAGATCAAGGAGCAGAGGTGCCATCTGCTGAGCATGCCAGTCAGACTTCCTGGAGGAAGGAGCAAGAACCTGAGCCCCAAAGGATGAGTCTGCCTGGAGGAGGAGAGTTGCTGGTGAGGCAGACAGAAGGAACAGTGTAAACAGAAGCCCAGCAGTGTGAAACCTGCACCCGAGGGGAGACTATATGCAGAATATATGCAAACGCTTATCACTTTCCTTTGAGGAACATATTCTAAGAATGCAAGGTGGGTGGAAAAACACAGCCAGCAGCACATTAACACATCAGTAGCAGCATATCTACCCCCAAGAAAAATAAGAGTGCAGGGAACATGAGTCAAGTTCGAAGGATGAAGACCACAGGAGGCCCAGAAGGAAGGAAGTGGGTTTTAGGCCTTGGCTTCCGTCCCCTGGCCAGCTGGTGCCTGGGACAAGGGACAGGAGGTGGGATCTGGAGTTGAACAGACCTACCAGCTCATCACTTGTGTAGGCTTAGGTAAGTCTAAGCTCTTGGAACTACAGTATCCTTATTTCTAAAATGAAGATAATGATTCTGCCTTTCAGACTCGATGTCAGGATTGTCTAAAGTAACAACAGCAAAATCAGCCAGCATGGCGCCTAGTCAGTGGTCGTGCTTGGGAAAGCATTAGTTCTTTCACTGCCTCCTGAAGAGTTAGAATGGGGCCATCATTTAAAAAAATTATGAGAACTTCCCTTACCCCCACACATTTAAGTTCCCTTAGAGTGGAATGTGATTGTTTTTAACTGGATGATAGGAATCCCAGCTGACGTCAGTCTTGTGAACCTAACTGAAAGCCATCCAGCCCTTCTTGCTGTGAACTGGAGGACAGCAGGCTGATCTGAACTCTCTGTGACCTTGGCCCAGATCTCTGCTTCATCAACTCTGCTCAGGGAGGAGATTCAGGGGCATGCAAGGTAGACATGGGCAAGGGTGTCCAAGGAGCTTGTTTCCTTCTGGGTTTGGCAATTTAGTCAAGAACATTTTAGTTATTCAACAATGAGTTCCTAGAACCCTGGAGGCAAAATGGGCCTTACGCTTCCCCACAAGATATCCTCAGTCTTACGGATGATCTCCATTTTATTGTCTGGCGTTTTCGAGTTTATCTTTGTATGGTTTCCAACTACTAATTGCATTGGAACAGCATGCCATGGAACATTCCAGTTGTTTTCAGGTGCCCGTGAGTGGTATCAGTTTCCTGGGTCTGAGACACAACCTCCTATCTTTATCTCCTTGGCAGTAGGGTCTTAGCCCAGAGCGGGAGAAAGAAACCAGGCTATGGATTCTAAATAACTCTGCAGTTGTCATTCTTCACCTACCTAAGATGAAAATCTGGGACTCCTGTTTTCATCAGAACAAGCTTAAAATGGTGCCATGAGGGTGGAGAGATGCCAGGATGGCGGACGCTATTAAGTACCAAGGTCTAGTAGATAAACTGAGGCCTGGAGAAGTTGTGTGGTATGACTGATCACTTAATCACAGACGAACGATCATGCACACAGATAGAAAGGGGCTGTGGGAAGCAGGTCAGGTCTCTGGGACTCCTCATCCAGTGCTCTTTGGCCCATTTCTCATCTGCTTAGAGGGCCTTCCCTGGGGGGTGACAGAGGTAAGGGAAACGGGACGTGAATTTAAGAGGTGCTCAATGTTCTAGAATTCACTGTGGCGTGACAGCTACGAAGTGCTACCTACCAGCCTCCTTGATGCTAAATGGCTGTGAACAAACTGACAACTACCATGTTATAAACCCTAGACAACGCCAGGGCAACCTCATGACTTGGATTCTCCACAGAGAGAAAGCCTTTGGCTCTGAGACAAAGGCTTTAAATCCCTCATGCTTAAAATGTGCCCTAAATTTGCATTTGAGCTCTGTTTCTCAGGTTCTTTTGTGATTTAACATCGAAATGAAAACACTGAGTTCCTGAAGGGGGGTGGTGGTGGTGTGGATTTTTCTAATCTGGTTGCAAATAGCAGATGACCAAATTCACTAGCTTCTGTAATTCACTAGACCTGGTAATCACAGCCTCCAGATCCCTCCAAATCCCACTGCAGGGACACAGGCAAAAATAGCAAGTGAGGTCAGCCCCCAAAGGGGGGAAGAGGGCCCTTGTCATCTAAATAAGAGGAATCAAACCATCTTTTAAATGCAAGGTTAAGAATGCCTTCCTCTTGCTCCTATCTTTGTGGTGTGCCACTTAATCTCTCTCTCCCTCACTAGCAGGTCTGAATGTCTGCAGAGGGCCAGATGCCAGGGAGGAATTTGATGCCAGAGTGAATTTGTCCCAGGCTCATGAGGCTAAGTTTCAGGGCCCCTCCTGCACACCGGAGAGGCCCAGGTAGGGGCCCCAGCAATGTGTTCACATTACGTGGTCATGTGGTTTTATAAAATGCACATATGCAAAGAGGGTCCCTCCACATTGTAAAGGCTTATATTGGAGGAAACAGGAATCTGCCCCAAGAACAACTTCAGTCTTGTGGGCGGGATGTCCGTGTAAACAACCGTCAACCATATTACAGAAACCAGGGTGGAAGTCAGTGTACAGTGGGATGGAGAGGAGAGAACACTGATCTGCTGAGGAGATTATGGGGGAGTTAGAACTTATGAGAGGGGTGTCTCTTCTCTTTCGCCAACTGGGTATATAGTGATTTAGAACTTAGGAGGGGGTCTCTTCTGTATATAGCAGTTTTGATGCCAACCCTGGAGTTAGCATCAGACTCCACCAGTTAAGGACTCGGACCTCCATAGTTCTGACCTTATTTCAAAAGTCAGCTGTGCCTTGGGGGTCTCCCCTGTCCTGGCCACTTGCCTTTCTGAATGACTGACTATAAATTTGGGAGATCCCATGAACCTCTCATATTTGAAAATTCAATAGAACAACTCCCAAAACTCAGGAAAGCACTAAACTTATGATGACCATTTTATTATAGAGAATACATTAGGATGAAATCCAGGAGGGAGTGCAGAGCCTCTGTTCCTTCTCCTTGTGCATCAGGGCACATCAGTGTGCTCACCACCCAGGAAGTCCCCCTTCCATTTCCTGATTCCTCCTTACCCCTTGGTGAGGAGTGTCTGTGGTTTGGCAGAAGGGAGCTCTGGACTTCTTGAGTTGGAGTTTTAGTACCTAAGTGTCATCTCTGTGCTCCTGGTAGCTACTTTCCATGCTGGTGTTCTCTGTCCCATTCTGCACTGATGTAATCCAATAAGGATCAAGGAGAACCAACTCAGGGTTCCCCATTCCCTGGCTACAGTCAGCTTCAAAGCTGATGCGGGTCTGCTCAGTTGGCTGAAATTTCCCAGAACTCTAAAAGGAGTTGGGGGCACATTGTGCCAACACATTCATTGTCCCAGCATAATAAAAAGTACAGAGAAGAGAGAGTGCAGACCATTTCAACCTGATGCAGTCAATCTCTTCCTTCTCTCTCTTCTTACCATCTCCTGCCAGACCTTCCTTCTCTCAAGGAGCAGCAACTTTATGTCTTTACTCTCTCAGGTGGCATGGTGCTTCCTTCACTCTGCAGCAAGCCCTAAGTGGTGGTGCTTGATGGGTGGACCTTTCCTGACTCACTAGGCACCCCCCTTCCAGGGACCCTCGTGAGCCTTGTTTGCATATCAGAGTTATCCTTTCTTTTTTTTTCTCAGCTTCTTACTTAATTAAAAAAAATTGAGATAACTGTATATTCACATAAAATTGTAAGAACTAATACAGAGAGATCCTATGGTTTATTCTGCCCCCCTCAACAGTGGTACCATTTTGGAGGACTATAGTCCAGTATTACAACCAGGATCTTGACATTGACACTGAGATGCTCCAAAAAGCACACCAGTCACCACCAGGATCCCTATATGTTCCTTTTTATAACTATACCCAACTCCCTTCCACTCCTGTTTCCTCCTAACATTTGGCAAATCTGTCTCCATTTCTATTCAGAAAGCTGCTATAAACATGTGTATAGGTGTTGGTGTAGACCTAAGTCTTCACTACTATGGGACAAATACAGACATCCTTATGTGAGAAGTTTGAATCTCCCCTTTGGAAGGTGGGCACCTTGAGGAGCCACGGTGAAGGTTAAGCACTCAGAAAAACAATAGATAATGTATGAGTCATAATTCAGAATACTGCTCTGTCAGACATATATGATGACAAATTACCACACACATTTATTTGCCCATTAAGAAAAGATGCCTAATACTTTTGCTTTTTAGGGAGCATAGCGGTTCCTTTACTCTACAGCAAACCTTAAGGTAGGTGGTGGGGGGGCGAGACTTGATACAATAAGAAATAAGTTGTATGTATATCTTTATAAACATCATTTTACATTCAAGGCTATTTTCCAAGTGCATGTAGGCAGGTATGGGTCCAAGCTCCCTGAAGAGATCAAGATTGGTTTCTTCTTCACACTGCTGTGTTCAGACTGGCACCATCAACCCCAGGTTTTCAGGGAGTGGAGGGGAGCTAAAGACGTTTGGGATTTTCATCCTTTCAGAGCTCAGATCACTAGTGTTTCCATCCTTGTTTTCCAGCTCTAGGGACTGATGGAGAAGAGGGAGGTTGTGCCAGTCACCCTGTGCCTAGTACTTGTTGGGGTAAGGAATATTCAGAAGAAGACTGACCCAAACATAGGTTGAATTTCATTGCAATGGAAATCCCTTCTGTAGGTGACCTGGCTTTCTTTAGATGTTCCTACTAACCATGACCTTCCTTTCTTGGAGACCTGATCTCTCCAGCATTCTAGATCTTGGGGTGCATCAGACACAACAGAACTAGCCCTTTCTTGGCTCATTTAAATTTTCTCCTTTCCTCTTGCATTTTAGTGATGATGTGTGTAGAGAGAAGACTGGAAACGAGGGAGTGCTCTGGTTTCTTTTTCTTTCTCCTCCATTCCTGGATTTCAGGTAGTGCAAAACTCACATTTCAAAAGAACATAGGATCAGCTTCTCCAAGAAAAACTAATAGGTCAGCATTTTCACAGAGTGAATGTCACCAAATGCAGTACATTCCCATGATATTTATTCTTCTGTTTTGATTTTGGGGGACAGCTTGCATAGAGAAGTATCCAGGTATCTCAGGTATACTGCTGGGTGGGTTTTTACAAATGCTGTGCCTGTGACGTCACTACCCAATCAAAAAGAGAGGAGTGTTTCCATCATCCTGGAGGTTTCAATGAAAGGTTAAAACCTTACAGAGAAAGAATGTACAGTAACCAATAAAAAAGGAGTTTTTGTTTAATATAAAAATTATTTTAGATACAGTGTTTGGTGAGGTGAAAAAAGAAAAGTTATCTCTAGACAGATGAACCATACCTGCTAGGAACTCATGAGTTACACCATGACTCCTTTGTTCCATCTTTTTAATCTCACATATATTGAGAACCTGCCATGTGCCAGTGGCTCTGGCAAATGATGTAAGAACTTTAAATGTAGCAACTCATTTAATCCTGAGTACAGTCCTGGGAGGTAGGTATTGCTATGCCCATTTTATTGGTAGGGAAAGTGAGGCAAAGAGAAATGAAGTAGTTTGTCAAGATCAGGCTGGCAGAGCACAGTAGAGCCACAGAAACGTAAACATGCAATGTAGTTTTGTAGGACCTATGAGAGGAGACAGAACTCCCTAGGGACAGGAAAGAGAGTGGGGATTTGAGGTGGAAGGGTGATGGTATTTCAGCTTCAAGAAAAGCAGAGGGCAGTGAAACAGTGGGGCAACTTGAAATAATCGTGAGATTGTGCTTGATTGGAGCTCAATGTTGACATGAAAGGGAAGGTGTTGTGACAACTAATTCAGGGACCAGATTCCTAGTGCCTTGTATGACAGACAAAAGGGTTTGGAAATGATATCCCAGGCTCCTGGAAGACCCTGAAGAGTATTTACAACCTAATGCAATCAGATTTGCACTTTATAAAAGTATAAGGGGAAGTATGAAAGGGAGTGCATTCAGGGGCAGGGGGACCAATGACCAGCGTTCCAATAGTTGAAGCAGGTGAAGGAGACAGCATGGTCTAGAATCATTCTGAGTTTTGTGCATTATTTGACTTGAGGGATGATGGGAATGCAAAATGGCAACAGGAGTACAGGTGAAGAGATGGATGTGCGGTGGGGTACCCCACAGAGTTGAGCACAACCTGCTGGCGCCATGGGGCTGGAGCTGGGGAGAGGGATGGGTCTGGAGCCCAGACAGAAGCATCTTCAGTTCACAGATGGGGACTGCAGCCTCTGGAGGGAATGAAATCCAAAGCCACAGAAGAATTACAGAAGAGAGTTGGGGCAGGAATCCAGGCAACCACCAGCTTATCAGAGATGCAGAAAAAGAGAAGGAGGGGAGGAGTCAGAGAGGCAGGAGGCAAACATGAATGGTGTCACCAAAGCCAAGGGATAAGGAGTTTGAAGGAAGGAGGACTCAAATGTCAACTGCCATAAACAGATACCTACAATGAGGGGATGAGAGTGGTTCTGTCCAGGAGGAACTGCACGAGCCATTTTCGTCTTCAGAAGGGGAGTTTTGCCTCTTATTATTAACATGATTCTCTGACTGATGCTTCTAATCCAAATATGACATTTTTCTTTACAAATGCAAATTGGGTATTGATGTCACCAACTTGGATGGTGACAGGGCACAGCCAGGGCGTGCAAACTTGCATGCTGATGCTCCGGTCCCGTGTGAGTCCATGTGCGCAGAGCTGGAAGTGCGGGGGACCTAACAGCCGCATTTCAGGGCAAAACGATGAATGAAATGAATGAGCTCCAACTGTCCATTGAACACCGAGAATTTTTAAGTTCCCCAAATCTCACCCCAAATCAATAAAACTGTTCCTCGTTCGCTGCCATCAAACTTTTCTCCTGAGAATATAAATTCCTGGTCTTGTAGAACCGGTTTCTACTTGTTTGAAGAGAGTTATTGAAATGCAAGAAGGGTGTTTGGAGTCTCTGCCTCTCTTTTCTGAAAGGAAGCTCCCAGTCCCTGGGTGACCCTGAGCTAATGAGTCTCGGGCTGGTGAGTCATCGCCCAGCCTGGACTCAGAGATGCTATCAGATTCATTAGGTCCCTCAGCCACCTCCAGGGCCTGCAGCAGACACAGAAAGGCCATTAGCTCGGCCACGTGCCCTTCCTCATCACCCCACCCCCACCTGTTCCGCCTCTAATTTGATATTTGCAGACATGCTGGGCATTCGTTACTAAAACATATTATTCTACATGCAAACACCGTTTGATCAGCTTGACAGGAAACCAGAAGTGCCACGTACTTATTTGGTTTAGTGACACTGTAACTGGAACAGATGTCTTTGCAAAGACTATTTTAGAATGACCCTGAATGTGTCTTTCTTTCTGCTGAGAAATTATAGCCACATTTATAATATGTCTTTCCAACTTGGAACTCAACGGAGAGGGATCCCATTCATTGTCAGCCAGTTCTGGATCCTGGGATGAGGCCCTGATGCAGGCTATAGGTTACTTATTTGGAAATGTTTTCCCTGAGTGGTGCTGCTGCTTCTTTGGGACCTAGCTGGCAGGAGATGTGGCCGTGGACACACGGGGGAAACTGGATACTCTCCCCATCACTTAGATGAGCGGCGGGCTAGCATCTCTTCTTTCTCAGACACCCAGGGAAACCTGCTGGAACACATAGGCCTCAATCTTACCTCCCCAGGGCCCCAAGCAGAATTTTTTAGCTGTTGAAAAGAAGAGCGTTTTCCTTCTTTGGCTTGGCAGGGTCCAGAGCCTGGTGGGAGTCTGAGCAGTTGTCTAAGTGGCCGGAGGTTGGCTGCTCACTGACTTCCTCTGTGCAGTCAGCTCAGTTGGGGTCCCCAGACTGCATGGGGAATGAGTCGTGACTGATCCAGGGAGCTGGACAGATCTGGTTTCAAAACCTGTCCCATAGTTTGCTATTCTCCATCCACATTTTTGCCATTGACATGCCATTGATCTCACGACATGAGGGGAATAACAGACCATGGGCTTTTTGGTCATTATTTATATGTTATGGTTGGTTGGTATGTTATACCATATGTTATATGTTATATATGGTTGGTACGGTTCTCCTGAAATGAGAGATAATGGTCCTATGTGTGTGTGTGTGTGTGTGTGTGTGTGTGTGAGCGCAAACTTTCCAGGCATGGATTTCACAGGTTGTGTGAAACTGTGGAGACTGAGCTTGGTGGAAAGAATCTGGAATTTAAAACTCTGTAGACATGGTTTCCCAATGTGGCTTCTCCACTTAACTGTTGTGTGGATTGCAAGTCTCTTGGATTCACTGAGCATGTTTTCTCATCTGTGAAATGGGGATACCTAATGTCTACCTTGTGAGATAAAATATGTCAAGAGCCTTACACACTGCCTGGGGCTCAGTAGGTAATTCTGTCCTCTGAGGACCTTCTCAGAGCTCTGGAGCAGAGCTCCAGGGAAGGATGGGTGTGCCCCCTGCCAGAGGTCCCTCTGTGCCTGGAAGAGCTACTCTCCTGTGGGGGACCTTAGTAAGCAGGGCCGACTTGCCAGTCAACTCAGTCTAGAAACAGGAGCTAGATTAATAAAGCCATAGCAACATACACAGACATACCTGCTCTATGCTCTTCTCAGACTTTATGTCTATTAATTCTTGCAATGTTCACAGCCATCTTGTAAAGTAAGCCCTATTATCCTTCTTTCACATGTGAAGAGATGCGGCCTCAGATTGCTGGAGACTTACAGAAAGGTCACATCATCAGCAAGCAGTGGAGTTAAGCATTGAAGACAGATGGGCTGGCTCAGAGACCAAGCTCACATCCACGGTGCTCAAACTGGCTCTGCGAATACAGTCTTCCAGTCATCTCAACGATAATCTCAGAGTCCTATTTTCACTGAAGAATACACTTCACTGCAGGGTGAGAACCAGTTGTCATATTAGATCGTGATGCCCCAGCCAGCTTTTCAGAATGTGTCAAAGGCCTTCCCCTCTCATGGTCTCTCGTGGGGTGTCTCCTGGCCTTGCATGCTTCATGTCACTAAAGCCACAGGATGGAGGTGCTCCCACATCTCGCTTACACTTCCTTTGAATATGGTTATGAAGCTTGGGTTTTAAAAAATGAGAGAAATGGCATAGTCTGGGCTATGAGACTATGTTTTTTGTTGTCAATGCTATGCCAAGTTGTCTCCAAATCTTGCACAAAGAGCTGCAATTATAAGATCATGAAAGAAAGAAAGAAAAAGAAAGAAAGGTGCTGCACCTTTAAACAACTGATTTTCCATGTGAATTAGAGGAAGGCAATGACTTGTCCTTCCCATTGGTTCCTGTGTTCCCAAGTACATTTTCAAGAAATGTAGTGAAGAGCCCTCCAAGGAGAGATTCTCATCCAGTGTTATGAGCTGAAGGGTGTATTGGGGTATGTTTTCCTTAGAACTTATCTGGCTTCTTGTTTCCAACTCCCCCCCCCCAGACCCCAAGTTCTGGATTTAGCCCTTGATTCTGATGGTCTTAAGAGCACGTGTGAGTGGGGAAATGTGTGTGTATATATATGTGTGTGTGAGAGAGTGTGTGTGCATGTGTGTGTGAGAGTGTATATGTGTGAGAGTATGAGTGTGAGAGGGTGGCTGTGGGGATGTGGGTGTGAAGGGGTGAGTGTGGGGGTGTGGGCATGACTTAAAGAATGCTGTCAGAATTCAATAGGGTGATACTCCAGGTGCTGGGGTGAGTTTGACCTTGAATACTGTCTGACCCTAGTTAATGGGCTTTTCCCTTGCCTTTGTTTTCTCAGACCCTGGGTCTGGCACCACTCCATGTCTGGTCCCAGTCTCAGAGGCTTTGCCTTCACAGCCTACAAAGTGCAGGGAAGAAGTGTGTCATGCTCTTCCAACAGAAAGAGGAATGTGCTCGCAAGTTAGGCATAGGTTCACAGTCTCTTTAACTATCATTTCGAAATCCAACATATCTGAAAACAGAAAGAGTTTTTTTGTAATTCATATCTGACCTGAGCATATTTGGCAGCACACCTGAAGTGAAAGTTAGGTATTTATACTCCTAAGTCCTCCTGTTTGGTATAGTATTTGCATATTTTGTTGCATTAACTATTGGCGTACTTAGTTATGGGTTACTGCCTCAGAGGGGCAGCATCACACATTCACATAATATGTTCATATGCATCATACTCCTTTTTTAAAATATTTTATTTATTTGACAGAGAGAAATCACAACTAGGCAGAGAGGCAGGCAGAGAGAGAGGAGGAAGCAGGCTCCCCGCAGAGCAGAGAGCCCGACGTGGGGCTCGATCCCAGGACCCCGGGATCATGACCTGAGCCGAAGGCAGAGGCTTTAACCCACTGAGCCACCCAGGCGCCCCCATACTCCTTTTTTAAAATCTAAAAACATTCTGGATTTCACAACACATTTGGCCCTAAGTATTTTGGATGAGGGGTTGAGGTCCAGTAATTCCATTTAATTCTTGCCAACAGTCTTGTGAAATAATAATTATATCCACACTAAGATGAGAAAACTGATATCAGAAACTCTGGCTACTTTGTCTAAGGTCACAAAACCATTATGAGGAAGATCCAGGCTTAAATACATGCTTTTCACATTCCAAAATACATACCTTTTCTATGAATCTGTATGGTCTTTTTGGCTTCCTTAGGGAGGTAAGCCATGTTTCTGAATAATATGGGCCAGATTGAAACAGAAGCATGAGCAGGACCATGGGCAGTACCCCAGAAACTCACCACTCAAAGCACGAACCTTGGACAGGCAACTTTGATAGTACCCAAGGTCTTGTTAGAAATGTGGAATCTTGGGGCATACCCAGGATCTACTGTATTTTATCAAGACCTCTCGCCCCTACTACCAGGGGCTTCATCTGCACATTAAAGTCAGAAGAGCCTGGGTAGATGCCCAGGGAGGAATGGACCACATGCCACTCTTCAGTTAGCAATCTAATCACCTCTTTGATAAGTCCCATTGGCTACGATTTTGCCACAGCACACAGATGCCATTCTTGAAAGGTCTCAGAATGGCAGAATTGTGAACTTTCACCAGGATCACACTGCAGGGCAGAAACCTCTGCTGGCGGATGAGAGAGGAGGGAGAGGAATGGTGGCTCCCAGTCCGACAGTGGTTGCCAAAGAGAGAGATGTGCCCACAAAGGTTAAACAATTGCACATTTTTTTCTAAAAGTCAATTGCCTCAACGTTTATTTCCCAAGGTATGCTATTTTTCTACCTATCAAAGCAAAGTCAGCAACCGCACATTTATTGCTGAGAAAAATGTAGAGAACTGGTCTACCAAAGGGAAGTATGAAACTAATCTAAATCACAGTTATTAATTACTTGCTCATCAGGGTATGATCCCAGAGCAGGGATTCTCAAATTCAGCACCACTGACAATACACACTGGATAACTTTTTGTGGTGGGGCTCTTTGTTAACAGCATCTATGGCCATGACCCTTACCTTCTAGTTGCCAGTAGCACCATCCCCACTCCCAGCCATGAAAATAAAAAAGGTTTTCAGATATTGCTGAATGTCTCTGGAGGGACGAGGCATTGGAGTTGGGAGTGGTCGGAGGGGGAAGGAGACAATATCACTCTCAGTTGAGAACAACTGCCCTAAAACTTCTTTAAATTCATTTTTTTTTTCCTATCGCTTAGTTTGCCAAGATCAAGATGTGACCTCCTGATGATTCGTCAAGGAATCAGCACTTGGCTGTTATTAAGCAGAGCTCTTCAGAGAAGAGGTTTTCAGATGAATAGACAAAGGACAATACCCATAACCGGGCATAGTGATTGCAATGAGGACAGTCCCTTTGAGAAGACTCCTTGTGATATCAGCAGCCGTTCTCTTAACCAGTTGTATTCAGGAGAGTTTATATGCTGTAAAACTTTATCTGTTCACCTTGGACTTCTTGCCTATCGGGTTATGCAGGAGCTCTTTTATAATGAAACCTCCAATGTTTGCTGAAAAGCATGACTGAGAGGATTTGGGGCTGGAAGTCAGGTTCTTGGGATAAAACAGAAGGCAGAAGACAGGCTGCCCACTCTCCACAGGCTGCTGAGAGGAGATGGCTAATGAACCCAGTAATGGGAGAAGGCTTAAAGACATGGGTTCTCTTGCTGATTCTGACAAATCAAAACTGTGCATAGTTGATAGCCTTCATGCGTCCACTGGTGAAATCCCTGGGGAAAAAACATATTCTTCACTCTGCAGAGAATGAAACTAATCTAAAAAGCCACAAAAGTTGTAATTTCTGGAGAAAAACAACATTTTTTTTGCTACTTCAAGAGTTCCTGCAAAACCAGCAGTAGTGGTTGGAGGTGGCATGAGGAGGAGCAATGGTGGGACCATGGCATCAGCAGCAGATCATCAGTGTGCACATTGAGAGGATCAGCAACTATGGTGAGAAAGTGATCTCTTAGACCAATTCACTAGGAACTGCATTTGGAGACAGTATGGTCATATTGGGCAGAATCATCAAGTGAAATATAATGCTGACTGTTCTCTCCAAAATGGGTGTCCTACTCTCCTCGATTCCTACACAAACTAGGGTGGGTTAAACTAGGATCACACAGAAAACCACAGGTAACCAGTGCCCTGACCTTCCATAGGAGACGTGGAGGGAAGAAAACCCTGCTCCTGATCTCATGTGGCTCACTGTCTAATGAGCTCTTAATAACTGTGTTCCAGTTGAATATTAAACATATAGCTTATAAGTAACAAATGAGCTGACTGGATGCTGAAATAGTGTTCAGCTGTTGGGGGCACACAGCCATGCTCCCACCATCATCCCATCTCTTTCTTCTCTTTGTCTTCTGCTCATTTGTATGTTGCTTCACAGGGCTTGGATGGGCTTCCTTCCCTCTTGCTATTGTCACTGGGCTGAATTACCACTTTTGTGCCCCTTTCATGCTGGGTTCTGTATTTGTTCTTTTTTTTTTTAAGATTTTATTTATTTATTTGATAGATCACAAGTATGCAGAGAGGTAGGCAGAGAGAGAAGGGGGGAAGCAGGCTCCCTGCTGAGCAGAGAGCCCGATGTGGGGCTCGATCCCAGGACCCCAAGATCATGACCTGAGCTGAAGGCAGAGGCTTAACCCGCTGAGCCACCCAGGTGCCCCTCTGTATTTGTTCTTTAGGCGAAAGCTATCCTTCACAGACCCTTTCTCCACTGCTACCAGGGTGGGTGGATCTTGGACTACCTAGCCTGGTCTAGAACATTGCCATCTGAAGTGTGGTCTGTGGGACTACTTGGTAATCATCTGCAATGTTAAAGTACGAAAATGGAGAGTAAGCTCTTAGAAACTTTCAATAGCAACCTTAAAGAGAAAACTTTTAAAATATTCCATTTATTTATTTGTGAGGGTGGGGGGGAGAGAGAACAAGCAGAGGGAGAAGCAGGCTCCTTACCAAGCAAGAAGCCTGATGTGGGACTTGATCTCAGGACCCCAGGATCATGACCTGAACCAAAGGCAGATGCTTAACTAACTGAGCCACCCAAGCATCTCACAGAGCAATCTTATAATCCAATGATACTATTGTAATCTAAAGTATTAATTACATATTAATCTAATGTGATCCAGTAATAATATAAATTGGGCTTATTATTTTGTATTTACTTTCATCTCTTCTCTCTTTTTTTTTCCTGGTAATTCATTTGGAATATATTTCATAAATTTTGGTCTTCTAAAGATTGAAGAAAAACAAAATTGCCTTTTATACAGGTAGTTTGAGAAACACTCACTGGTCTGGGGGCCCCATCGGGTTGCTAGACCCCAAATGACCTCATCCTTTGTCTTTTGTCTTACCTCTCTTAGTCATTCCGAGCACAGAATGACCCAAACCGCTCCTCAGAGAGGCTGATCCAACTGATCACACTTAATAAACAGAGTGTGCTCTAGGTTAGCTCTGCTCAGAACTGTGGTGAGGCTGGGCATTGACTAAGCCTGGTGGTGAGAGGTAGGCAGAAAAAGGAAGCAGCCCCTTCTTTTTGATCTGCTGTATAGCTGCTCATTCTCTGAGCAGCAGCAGAGCTGCTGAGCCAGGCCTGCTTTTGGTGAGGAGGGGAGCTTTTGTGGCTGTTGACCTTTCCTATTGCTTGCTCACCGTGCGGTGGTTACAGCTACACTCAATGTGTCACCCACAGAGCCGCAGATCTCCCCAAATGGAAACGGCAAAAAGAGAGGACGAACATGTGAATATGAATCCTCTGAATGATCAGATTACACATCAAAATGAGAACTTTTTGTAAATGTCAAAGTTAAACAGAGAAAAGCGGGCAATGAGAATACTAAAAATGTTAGAAACCTTTTTCTAGAATTTTCAGCATAAAGATACTTTTTGAAGGAAGTCCCAGGAAAGATCCTGGTGCGATTAATTAGAGAGGCTATGTGGCAGAGGAGCTAGCAAGTGTCCAGAAGGGACAGAGGGACAGCTTGACACCTGTGTCCATGGGAGCATGTGCCTCAACTTCCTCATTGATGAAATGAGTTCTTCTTCTTCTTTTATCAATCTATCTATCTATCTATCTATCTATCTATCATCTATCTATCATCTTTCTATCTATCTATCATCTATCTATCATCTATCTATCTATCTATCATCTATCTATCTATTAATTTGAGAGAGAGAGAGCGTGCAAAAGAGCATGAACTGGGGAAGGGACAGGGACAGAGTGACAGGATCTTCAAGCAGATGCCCCTGAGCACAGAGGCCATTATGGGGCTCGATCTCATGACCCTGACATCATGACCTGAACAGAGACCAAGAGTTGGACGCTGAACTCACTGGGCCACCCTGGTGCCCCCTGAAATGGGGATTCTAATATGACCTGCTGCAGGGCTGATGTAGGATTAAAGAAGTTAATACAAATATATCAATCATTTAAAATAGTGCCTCAGACATACTGTGGGCAGGTTGATCAAACCCTCTGGGGCTTCAGTTACTCTGTCTATAAAATGCAGAGAATAATATTCCTGACCTCAGAGGGTTGTCCTCTAAGGTTACCTCTTGCCATCAGCTATATGAACATTAGTTTTTTTTTTTTCTGAGAGGTGCACAGAGCACTGTGGGTTTGTCTGTTGTGTGTGCTGCATGACACAGTCCTTAGGCTCTATCACAGTCATTCTCAAAGTGTTGTTGTGTTTTCAAAAGCAAATTAAAACTGGTGGAGCTTCCCAATAAGCCCATTTAGTCAGTCAACAGACACCGAGTGAGAGTCTGCGTTGTGGCAGTCACTGTTCTGGGCACTTGGGGCACACTTGTGAGCAGAGTAAGGATTCCTGCCCCCAAGGAGCAACCCTCTGGGGAATGAGGTTGACCAGCCTAGATACTTTGAAACGAATAAGATGGCACATCAAGATTGGTAAGTTCCATATCAAAAAGAAGTGGGCCTGGATCAAGAAGAGTGGAAATGGGTTTGGCTGGGGAAGGGGGCAGACTGTGGGAGTTAACAGTGTGGTCCTGGTAGGCCTTGTGTGGGAGGTGTGATTTCAACAAAGTGTCAAATTTGGTGGAGGATTAGAAAGTGGATTTTATGGGAAAGCATTTCTGAGGGAAGAAATAGCAGAGGAAAGGCCCCAAGGCAGGAGTGTGTCTGTTGTCTTTGAGGGACAAGAGGAGGACCTGGTGGCCAAGGGGAATGGTCTCACACCCAACACCACGTGCTCAGGTACTTGTGATTTTTCATAAGCTCAGGCCCACAGAGTCTGGAAAGGACTGCCCCAATGGGCAGAGAGCCTCATGGTCTGATACTGCACCTAAGCCTTCCAGCCCTCTGTCATGTGACAGTAGTGTCCAAACTAGAGCTGCATGCCGATGCTGTGGCAATGTCTCTGTCCCTCAGTTTCTCATGTAAGTCACACAATCCCTGTGCCTCCACACCAAGCTGGGCCTCTCCAGCAACAATTAAGGCCAAGCCAAAGGGAATGTGGATCCCGCTGCCATGAAACTGACAGTCACAGTGTCCTTTCTAGTCTTGGGGTGTCCACACCAGGCTTGGCAAAGCCTTCCTTTCTCTCCTCCTGAAAGATGAAGGATTTCTCAGACAAGCTCTACTGTCTCCGTGAATGTTGGGCAGGAATAGAAAAGCTATGCTGGTGCCATCTACTAAGAGATTTTGTTTGCCAGGCAGAATATTACAGGAGAACAAAGGCTTGGTTGTGTCTCAGTGGGGTGAACACGGTTCCTCTGTGGCGGCCTTCCTGGGCTCTATCTTCCACCTTATCTTCATGACCACTGAAACATCTAAGTTGGAATGAAAAAAGGCTGCCCGCTTTCCTCTGGGAGGACAAGGGTGGGATGCCTTTCAGAACTCACTGATGGTTTGTTTAATTTCAGGAGACTCGTTTTGTCTCTTTGATAGATAAAATGAGATAAAATAAAACAATTAATGATATAAAACAGAAGTCATATCACTGGTAGATGGCCCTATATTACTTTAAATTGTGGCCTCTTTTTCTCTAGAATGGGGATGTGGACCATGAGAGGCCCGCAGAATTAATTTCTTTTGGCACTATCACTCTAAGGATGAGGACTCTGAGACACAGACATGTCACCTGGCATGCTCAGGATCACATGGTTAGTGGCCAAGCTGGGACCAGCATCCAAGCCTCTTGCCTCTAGCCCAGAAACTTTTTCACAATATTGCAACTCCAAGACTGACTTTTTTTCTCAATTTTTTAAATTTTTAATTTGTTTTCCTCTAAGCTCATTACCAGATACACTTGTCTCCTCCTGTCTTCCTGTTAACTTAAGGCCAACTAGTTCATTCCACCTTCAAACCAAGTGTCATATTTGCCACTGTATGTGAGGCACTGGGCAAGAGGTTGGGGAAAATTAAGAGCTTGAAATAAGAAAGAAGTGTCAGTCCTCAAGATGCATAAATTCTAGGAGAGACAATTATTAAAAAAATGCATATGAACTTAGTACCGTATCCTAAGAAGAATGCTAGTACCTGCTCAGGTTAAATGCAAGGACAGGCAAGATTTGCTAGAAGAGAAGGGACTGAGAAAAGTGAGGAGGGTGTGGTGGGCCATGCCAAATTTTCATCTAAGTTTCTTCCATTTATGCAGAAATAGTTCTGTTGGGAAACTGACCTTGTCACTGAGAATTATCAACACCCCGAGTTTCCATGTTGGTGGGAAAGGCTCTGGCTGTCACCAGAGTAGAGTGTGGATATTTTTAAATGACAGCTTGAAGAAAGCCTTTCTGTTCTCCATGTGATCACCATTTTGGGGTCTGAATGAGAGCCTGATATTGCTTGTAAGTTGATCTCACTCCTTGAGGTCACTCTTCATAAATTCTCCCAGAGTCCAGGGCCTCCTCTTAAATATATGACGTGTCTATCAAGGCAGCACAGACAACGTTATTTGAAGGCACATCATGGGACAGAACAAAAAATTCCATGTGAGATTAACTAGAAAATTTATCCAATGGAATATTGTGCTTCACTTAGTATTATCACACATATGGCCCTGGATTGAAAAATAAATATGATGTTCCCATAGTGCTTAAATGAAACACTATTTTCTCTGTGTTCTGTGCGTGGTTCTATTGCTCAGTAACAATTCACCTCACATGTGTTCAGCACGTACCATGGTGCCAGGTAATGTGACAGATATTGAGTGCACAGAGACTGAATAAGAAATTGACATAGTCGGGGTGCCTGGGTGGCTCAGTGGGTTAAGCCTCTGCCTTCGGCTCGGGTCATGATCTCAGGGTCATGGGATCGATCCCTGCATTGGGCTCTATGCTCAGCAGGGAGCCTGCTTCCTCGTCTCTCTCTCTAACTGCCTCTCTGCCTACTTGTGATCTCTCTCTGTCAAATAAATAAATAAATAAAATCTTAAAAAAAAAGTAATTGACATACTCTTCTCATCAGTATTGAACACAAAATCTTAATATTGTAATATTATAATGCACCATGGGAAATGTAATAGACCCTAAAATCTACACAATTCAACATAGTAGAAGATCATTCCTTACACACAAAAGTCTAAAATTTCAAGAAATTTTCAAGAAATTCCTTAAAATCAGTTGTGTGTGGGACACCTGGGTGGCTCAGTGGGTTAAGCCTCTGCCTTCAGCTTGGGGCAGGTCCCAGCGTCCTGGGCTCTCTGCTCAGCAGGGAGCCTGCTTCCACCTCCCTCTCTCTGCCTGCCTCTCTACCAACTTGTGATCTCTGTCTGTCAAATAAATAAATAAAATCTTTAAAAAAAATCAGTTGTGTGCTTTTCCTTTTTTCCCTTTTACTTTGTCCTTTTATTTCTTTATTCTTCTAGTCTGTCAGAAGTGACAGCTGGAGTCCTGGCCGCCATCTTAGACCCTGAGGTTGAGGATCATATCCATGGACATTAGAGTGGAAAGTTCAAAAATGCCTAAGGCCCTGCAAGACTTCTGGGAACAAACTGAATGACGTGGACTTTCTCAGATTTTCTGTGAAGGAAAGAAAAAACTCCAATCTTTTCACCATTTATATTCCTGTGGGATTTGTTAATTACAATCGAACTTAATCTTAAGTGATACGTAAGCAGAGGGAAACACTGTAAATGACTTGGAATTACATGTGAATTCTGAAAAGAGCTCAGAAGTTGGTGTTGCTGTAATATAAGGCTCTTAGCCTGGAACGGGGATAGGCAAATATTTTCCATAAAGGTCCAGATAGTAAGTATTTTAGGCTTTGCAGGCCACATGATTGTTGTTGCAATTATTCAACTCTGCTATTGTGCAGTGAAAGCAGCCACAGAAAATAGTGGGAAGGAATGTCAATAGCTATGTTTTGATAAAAGATTATTCCTAAAAATAGGTGATGAGCCAAATTTGATCTCCTTAGAGGGTAATCATGCTGTATTGTTTTATCATTGATAATTTGTATATGAACCTCTCATTTTGTTTTCAGCTACATGATCATGTACATAGCATACATATGATGTTAGAAATGGAGACTAGGTTCAGTCGACATCTGTGCAGTGAGCAGGTGAAGGGGCTAAGCCCGTCCTCTCAGTGTGCTTGCTTAGATCTACCCTGAGTGTTAGGGGGTAATCACCTAATTCACTCCTTCCCACAGATTCCCATTTCTCACCTCTACTAAGAGTTTTCAGGGTCTTAAGTGAAAGAAGAGACTAGTTGTGGGGTCTTTCTGGAAGCTTGGCAGCTGACAAGAATGGGAAGTTTTAATTATGTAGTGGCTGAGCCTTTTGGCATTTTTCTCTATGAATGGCCTGAGACTGATTTGAGAGAAGTCTCCTTCTCTAATGGAGCCTTGCTGCACCCACACTAGGCAAGAGGTTGTTACAGCGTTTGGGTAATATCTGTTCAGGATGGAAAGTATTTCGAAGTACGGGACGGAAGTCTTCATTTACTGTTTTACTTTGCTAGGACAAAGTGTGGAAAACCAACTAATCTTTGCAAGTCTTAACTTCTTCATCTTTAAAACGACCCCTGCTATCTACTTCAGAACTTTGCTGTGGGAATTGAAATAACTGTTATCAAGAATGCAAAGTGCCTTGTGCTTTGTGGTTCAATGGGAATTGCAAAGAAATTACATGGACTTATTCTTCAAAACCCAAATCAAGAAATGGTCAACAATTTGACCTGTCTTCTTTGCCCAAACTGGTGAGAAGCATTTGTTTAACAAAATGGTATTAAATTCTTCCCATATGGCAGATAATATAATACAGTTTTGAATCAATTCCTAAAGGGGGAAATCTAATATCGGTAGCGGCATATCATGGGGCAGGGCAAGGAGTTGTAAGAAGATATTTGCATGAACTGGTACATCTTTAGGTCATACCCCTGCACTCAATGCAGAAGAAAACACAGAAGAAAGACACATTCTAAAAGGTGGAGAGGACAAATTGGCCTTTGCAAACACATTAGGGCTTATGCATAATAGAATTCAAATCACTGATCCACAGTTGGGAACCATACAGACAGGAAGCAATAATGTCAGGAATTCAACTGCTTAAACAGAATTGGATCTAAATGGACCAAAAGTGTTTCTCAAATGAATCTAGAATGCTTCATACTGGGACTTTGAGCAAACATTTGGGGAATTGGCAAGAGCAGAGAATCTGCAGATGTTTTCCATATACATAGTATATATTAAATAGCTGAGTGAACTCTAGAATTCAGGAAATGCTCAGACATATAGGGAAATTATTAAGTGGTGAAAAATCTGTTTGCTTTCCTGACACCCTCCCTCTTGTCTAAATCAATTATGAACATTCATCTAACCCACCCATATAGGTCACCGGAAATCACACTGATCAGAACTCAGAGAAAATCTGGAAACCGAGAACTATTAACTAAGCTTTTATCATTAATTGTTATGCTTCCTTTTTTTCCCTCCTAAGCTTTTATTGGGAACTTTTCCCCAAAGCTATAATTACACTGAATAATGACAGAACTTGTTTAATGAAGCAGAGAGCAGAAACTTTTTGAGATAGCAAAATTTGCAACCAATTAAATATTAATGAAAAATGGTCTGTCTCAGAATCCATTTTTATATTCATTTTATCTCATATTTTCATTTAATCTACAGAAAGTTCAATCATCACTTATATTAGAATTAATGAAATAAAAAATATATGAATAATTTCATGATTTTCCCAAGAGCAGTTTTTCTGTAGCAATTAAGAATATGAATGAAAAAGAGGTTAAAATCACTGTAAAGAACCAGACATTTCTAGATCATTAAAATAAAAGCTATCAAATGACATCAGAATGGAGAGAATAGCCTTTATTCATGTGTGTGTGTCTAGTTGATGATTTTTTAAAAAGATTTTATCTGCTTAGTTGGAGAATAACGTCCTGATGTTATATATGAGTAGCATCTTTTTTTTTTTTTTAAAGATTTTATTTATTTATTTGAAAGACAGAAATTACAAGTAGGCGGAGAGGCAGGCAGGCAGAGAGAGAAGGAAGCAGGCTCCCTGCTGAGCAGAGAGCCCGACGCGGGGCTCCATCCCAGGACCCTGGGATCATGACCTGAGCCGAAGGCAGAGGCTTTAACCCACTGAGCCATCCAGGCGCCCCTATGAGTAGCATCTTAATCCAAGTGACATTTCATGAATAACCCAAATATTTATTGGGGTAGGTTTATGCTAGGGTAACAATTCCCTTTTATTTTAGTTCTGAAAATACTATACATAAAACCCAAACTTTATTATCTCAGAGTGATATGAATATTTGTAAATAACAGAAAGTATACTATAAATGATATCAAGTGGATAGGCAACATACCACGACCAACGACTGATGACAAAATGCTATGTGGGAGCTTCTGGCGCCGATTTCCCAATTTCAAGGTCAATGCATATCTGGATTCAGGGATTTCCTCTGTCAGCTCAGTTGACAACCATGCAATCTTGGATACTAGCTATTCTGCTATTTATTTAGGTAGAATTTTTGAATTCCTGTCTTTTCATTAACCACAGACCATGCAGCAGCTATGGGCTGCCTGATCTCATATACACCTGGGCCACAAAATCCTTCCTCTACTATTCCCAAGAAGAAGGGAAACAGGGCATTTTAATAAGTGGCAGCCATATTGAGTGTCTTCTAATATTTTATTTTTCCAATTTATTATTTTATTTTTTAAAAATATTTTATTTATTTATTTAAGAGAGGGAGGGTACAAGAGGTGGGAGGGGTAGAGGGAGAAGCAGACTCCCTGCTAAGTAGGGAGCCCAATGAGGGGTTTGATCCCAGGATACCAAGGTTATGACCTGAGCCCAAGGCAGACACTTAACCAAGTGAGCCACCCAGGCACCCTTCTCTAATATTTTCTAGTTAGCCTATTTCACTAGAATGTTATTTCTTTGGAGGTAGGAATTCCAATTGTCTTATTTACTATAGGTCCCCTAGTTCACAGAAAATTACGTGGCCTAAGACAAACAAAAGAAGTATTCTTAATGACGTATCCAGAGCTATTTCCTACAACTTTTTCAGTTTACAAGGGCCCTTCTGCCAACTAAGCCTAGATCATTTCTATATTATCTCTATAGTTAATATTTTTATTTATTTATTTATTTTTAAAAATTTTATTTATTTCTTTTACAGAGAGGGAGGGGAGATAGAGAAAGAGAGAACACAAACAGGGGGAGAGGCAGGCAGAGGAAGAGGAAGAAGCAGACTCCGCTGAGCAAGGAGCCTGATGTAGGGCTCAATCCCTGAACCCTGAGATCATGACCAGAACTGAAGGAAGATGCTTAACCAACGGAGCCACCCACGCACCCCATATCAGTTGGTATTTAATATAGAAATTTACATAGTTATTTATTTATAAATAAGTATAGTTATTTACATTATACTTGAATTTGTCCAAGTGGAACCACTTATCCTTAACTGTAAAGCAATATTCCTATTGAACCATCGGTAACACATTAAAAAAGTGATTAGAACCACCCCTATCCAGTCACTGCCAACTTGAAAGAAATGGAACAAATCAATAATGGCTGAATAAGGAAGACAGCTGGAATCATACTTCACTAGTTTGGTGGGGTACCTGGTGGCTTAGTCAGTTAACTGTCTGACTCGGGATTTCCCCTTGGGTCGTGATCTCAGGGTCATAAGATTTAGCCCCACGTTGGGCGCCATGCTTAGTGGGGAGTCTGCTTGAGAATTTCTCTCCCTCCTTGCTCAGACCCTCCCCCCTCTCAAATAAATAAATGAATCTTAAAAGAAAATATTTTGCTAGTTTGGGGACTGAAACAATGGGACATAGAACTTTGCAAGGTTTTCTAAATTACTTAAGAACAAGGAAAACTCAAGATTTATTCCTTTTTAAAGTCTCATTAAGTAGAAGTAGATAGGGGCGCCTGGGTGGCTCAGTGGGTTAAGCCGCTGCCTTCGGCTCAGGTCATGATCTCAGGGTCCTGGGATTGAGCCCCGTATTGGGCTCTCTGCTCAGCAGGGAGCCTGCTTCCTTCCCCTCTCTCTGCCTGCCTCTCTGCCTACTTGTGATCTCTGTCTGTCAAATAAATAAAAAATCTTAAAAAAAAAAGTAGAAGTAGATATAACTATTCCATTTTGGTCTTGATGTGTTGATAGAGTACTGTGCTTTAGAAAGTCCCCGTACTGTGGTGATCTTTTACCGTGTGCTGTGCTGTTCCCCTCTTCTTGTTTCCCATGCTGATATACTGGAATTATCTTGGCATTTTTTTTTATTTGTTTATTTACAGTATAACAGTGTTCATTGTTTTGGCATCACACCCAGTGCTCCATGCAGTACGTGCCCTCCCTATTACCCACCACCTGGTTCCTCAACCTCCCCCCCCCACCACCCCCCCCGCCACCCCTTCATAACCCTCTGGTTGTTTTTCAGAGTTCATAGTCTCTCATGGTTCATCTCCCCTTCCAGTTTCCCTCAACTCCCTCTCCTCTCCATCTCCCCATGTCCTCCATGTTATTTGTTATGCTCCACAAATAAGTGAGACCATATGATACTTGACTCTCTCTGCTTGACTTATTTCGCTCAGCATAATTTCTTCCAGTCCCATCCATGTTGCTACAAAAGTTGGGTATTCGTCCTTTCTGATGGAGGCATAATACTCCATTGTGTATATGGACCACATCTTCCTTATCCATTCATCCGTTGAAGGGCATCTTGGTTCTTTCCACAGTTTGGCGACCGTAGCCATTGCTGCAATAAACATTGGGGTACAGATGGCCCTTCTTTTCACTACATCTGTATCTTTGGGGTAAATACCCAGCAGTGCAATTGCAGGGTCATAGGGAAGCTCTATTTTTAATTTCTTCAGGAATCTCCACACTGTTCTCCAAAGTGGCTGCACTAACTTGCATTCCCACCAACAGTGTAAGAGGGTTCCCCTTTCTCCACATCCTCTCCAACACACGTTGTTTCCTGTCTTGCTAATTTTGGCCATTCTAACTGGTGTCAGGTGGTATCTCAATGTTGTTTTAACAAAACTGGCGGCATCACATTACCCGATTTCAAGCTTTACTACAAAGCTGTGATCACCAAGACAGCGTGGTACTGGCATAAAAACAGACACATAGACCAGTGGAACAGAGTGGAGAGCCCAGATATGGACCCTCAACTCTATGGTCAAATAATCTTCGACAAAACAGGAAAAAATATTCAATGGAAAAAAGACAGTCTCTTCAATAAATGGTGCTGGGAAAACTGGACAGCGATATCTAGAAGAATGAAACTCGACCATTCTCTTACACCGTACACAAAGATAAACTCGAAATGGATAAAAGACCTCAACGTGAGACAGGAATCTATCAGAATCCTAGAGGAGAACATAGGCAGTAACCTCTTCGATATCAGCCACAGCAACTTCTTTCAAGATATGTCTCCAAAGGCCAAGGAAACAAAAGCAAAAATGAACTTTTGGGACTTCATCAAGATCAAAAGCTTCTGCACAGCAGAGGAAACAGTCAACAAAACAAAGAGGCAACCCACAGAATGGGAGAAGATATTTGCAAATGACAGTACAGACAAAAGGTTGATATCCAGGATCTATAAAGAACTTCTCAAACTCAACACACACAAAACAGATAATCATATCAAAAAATGGGCAGAAGATATGAACAGACACTTCTCCAACGAAGACATACAAATGGCTATCAGACACATGAAAAAATGTTCATCATCACTAGCCATCAGGGAGATTCAAATTAAAACAACATTGAGATATCTTGGCATTTTTAAGAGCATCCAGGCATAGAATCTTATTTGGATTCCATTGGTGGTTTTCCTGACTAACACCTGCATTACTGGTGCTCATTTTGCCTTTTACTTTTCCTAAAACTATGGACTCCATTCCCTTGAATATCTTTCACTGTTCTATTTCAAAGCAATTCTTTTATTGCCTGTCAAAACTCACTTCCTGAGGAAATTCAGTTCAGTGTTATGTAATGAGTTAATGTAGTGTATCCCTACTGCGTAGTGTATCTAGTATATCCCTACATAGTAGTATCTATGTAGTATCCCTACTATGTAGTGTATCCCTGCCTCCATGGAGCAAAAGAGAACCTTCTTGTAAGACTGGGATCAAGTGTGGGATTAATATAATCACATACACACATGGCAAAATTTTTGCCGGGGTCAAATGAGTGTGAAAACAAAACAACAAACACCAGTAATAAGGGAAGTAGGAATGAAAATAAAAAGTTAAAAAAAAAGAAGAAAAGAAAAAGTTATTCCTTTAATACAAACGCACCGTCAGTTCAGGGTGGCCACAACCCCTCTCCTACGCCCTTCTCTGACCATCATCTCTTCCTCTGTTCACATAAAAGATGGACTTTCCCAAGCGGGGTGGTTAGTCCTCAGGTCTGGCTCTTAAAAGAGGGAGGGGCTGAGGCTCAGTGGGAGTGGAAGGACAGTGACCCCTGGGAGGTGGGTGTGGAGTCTGGGGACCTCATTACAGTTTCCCTTCATCAACAGATTCCAATATCAGTTTAGAAATTCAAGTTGGGGACTTGGCAGGCTCCATAATCATGTGAGCCATTTCCTAAAAATAAGTCTTTCTCTATCTCTTTCTCCCTACACACACACACACACACACACACACACACACACACACACACAATTGGATTTGATCCTTTGGAGAACAGAACCCTGACCCCTGACTAGTATTGCACCCAAACTGCTCCTGCTCCTGTTTCCATGAGTTTCCCCTAGTAAATATTTTCCATAAAGTGTGATGTATTTGCTTTTCTGTGTTCAAAAATAGAGAAAATACAGCTTATCAACCAGAACTAGAGTATAGTTCTTTGTACAAACTAATAAAATACGCGTACCTTTAACAACATTAAGAAAACACTGAGAAACATCATTGATAGATATTATTAAAAACAAACAATTGGGAGAAAAACAGAAACAGTAAAGATTTAAAATTCGTAAGAAGATATTCTGAAAACCTTTATGCCAATGAGTTTCAAAATTTCGATAAAGCTGGTATACTTCTAGAAATGAAACATACACCTGTTTTTCTTTTTATTTTATTGAAATTCAGTTAATCAACATACAGTACATCATTAGTTTTTGATGTAATGCTCAATGATTCATTAGTTGCATATAATACATCTATTTTTAAAAAGAGGAGACATCTGCGTAAGCTCATGACCATGACTACATTATATAAGTAATCAAAGTTTTTCTTACCAAGAAGATTCCAGGCTCACACTGTTTCCAGGTAGGTTTCACTGAACTCTCAGAGAAGAGGTAATCTCCATGCTAAATGAGATGATGCACAGAGTATCGAAAGAGAAGAGTTTTCTATCTTATTTTATCAGCCAATATAATTTTAGGGTCAAAATAAGAAAGTTTTGTTCACTTATGAACCTAGATTAGAAATCCTCAAAATTAACAAATCTGATCTGTTCATGTACACAACAGTATCAGTTTTATTTTACTTACGTCGTTAGCGTATTCATGTTTCAGTGAACTGTGATTATTTCCATGGTGAGAATGACAGGGCATAATGAACATGTGTTTAAGGGAAAGTGGGCACAGGAAGGTGTCGGGACATGAAGGAATAGCATCTAACCTAGTCTTTGGTGTTCAAGAGGGAATGACAGGCCCATTGTTAAGAATGAAAGGGTTATTCAGGAAGATAAACTCTAAGGACATTCGAGGCCAGGGAGACAGAGAAACACTGCATGGAGAGCACACGGCAGCTCTGAGTCACTGCAAATGCCTGGACAGTGACAAGAGTCAGGTACGAGATGAGCTAGGCAGTTAGATGGCTCCATGGGAGGTCTCCTGTCCTGGGCTGGTTCTCACCCAGTCTTCTTCTTCTTCTTTTTTTTTTTTTTTTAAAGATTTTATTTATTTATTTGACAGAGAGAGACCACAAGCAGATAGAGAGGCAGGCAGAGAGAGAGAGAGAGGGAAGCAGGCTCGCCTCTGAGCAGAGAGCCCGATGTGGGACTCGATCCCAGGACCCTGAGATCATGACCTGAGCTGAAGGCGGTGGCTTAACCCACTGAGCCACCCAGGTGCCCCTCACCCAGTGTTCTGAACTGACATCCCCATGAGCGCTGCTTTGGCTCCCATGTTTCCTGACCTTCCACCCACTCTCAGTATCCTCTTAGCCAGGGCAGAGGCGATGCAGTTTATTGTGTCTGTGAGTACGGAGTGCTTCCCCGTGAATCCAGAACAATTGTTTTTACTTTCATCCTCCCTTTGCCTGCTCTGGGTCTTGTCTGTGGTGGGCCCTCAACACCTCTTCGCCGACTGATGGATGGCACGCTGGCGAGGCCCACAGCCAGTTAATTAAGTTGGACACATGGCTCGACTGTCGCAGGGAGAAAACCAGAAACAGATGGAAAGTGAAATGCTGGAAGAATTTGCAAGGAAGGATGGAGCATGCAAACAGGCGAACTCACATCTTTAAAGAAGCGATGGGTCAACAGGCGGGTGGGAGCCTCAGCTCTCCTTCCAACGAATAACATTTCCGTACAGAGCCACGGGCCAAAGGATCTGGGGTCACTGGCCAATTCTTGAGCACAGCATGTCGCCAGGTGGACGAATGACCTTGAACCACTCGGGGAAACTTTTTGAATGACGGTTTCCTCAACTGAACATGAGGAAAATGTGTACTTCACATGGTTGTCGTAAAGACCACACAAAATACTGCCCGTGACAGTGCCTTAAAATCTGCAAGCTGTTACCGCCTTGTAATTACCAAGCCTGCCTGCTTTCGGCCTGAGAAAGACAAAGCACACTGAAAAACAAAATCCAAACAAATGCAAAATAAAAACTAATAGAAAACAGGAAACGATGTCAGGCATGAAACCTTGGCATCCTTTCCACATGGAGAAGCATTTCCCATAAAGGCATATATATAACCGGGTGACTGGAAAACCTCAGGAAAGTTCCATTTCCTCTCCTTCCTTGCTTCGCTCTGCTCAGCATACAGGAATAGGTGCTTGGAGGCCTTGCAAGGACTCATTAGTCCTCTGTAAGAGAACCTGCCCTGAAGTTCATGCTTATTATCCTAGAAGCTGCAGATGTGATGGGCATAGTCACTGCGTTTCCTTAGAGCAGGTTTGTGCATTTACGACTCACCTCCCGGGCACCCCCAGGCCCTCAGAACTCACTTACTGCTCTGTCAGCAAGAACGCAGGGAGCAGTGTGCTGCAAGCCAGGCCTCTGGGCCACACGGGGTTTCTGACACTGCCTGTGGAATAGTAATCCCCTTTATGGTTCTCTAACTCACACCCGCCCTCCTCCCTAATAAATCAGTAATACACTTGAAGTTTTTTCTTTTTCAGCCAGTAGAGGGATTGCAAGGTTTTAGAGCACACTGATCACTATAGTGATGGCCACAGCTGTTTAATTAGTGCTAAACTCTCCTTTCTTTCCACTTTCACATCTGGGGCATTGCAATTCTAATCTCCAGGGCCGGGACCTACTTTTCTGTATCTGACTGTGCCTTTAGCTGGATATGTGACCTTGGAAATCGTCCTCTCGGTGCTGCCCTTTCTTCACTGAGGGAAAAGCAAAGCATGGTTGTGGCTCGATGTCACTACTGTTCCTTCACACACAAGCATCCTCTTCTCCCTTGTCTCTGCTCACAGAATGCACACCAAGGCGGTAGTCCTCACAGGCACCTGATGGCTGTGTTGAGGCTTTGGCAGAGTTGTGAGACCTTCTCTTGTACAGCAGGAGAGCTGACTCCACTCCCACTCAGCAACTGACAGTGTCCCTGTGCGGGGTCAGAGCACCCCTCAGTCAGAACAATATTTGGTTCTTTTGGCTTCCATAAACTTCCATTCCCACATTGAGTGGGGCCGAATCATATGGTGAACTTCTGTGACCTCCTCCACAGCAAAGTAAGAATGCATTGTTGTTCTTTTGCCCTCGAAAGCATGGATAATCAGCATTCTTGTCTGTCCTGGTGACATCAGTCAACATACCCCCTGCACTGCATGTAACTCCCAGGAGCTGCAGGACAGATTATAGGGGGCACAAGGTTTCATGACATCGGCCAGTCCATTCACCTAGGGCTCCTTCTGCTTGCAAATTACACTTTGTTCCTTTCATCTAGTGAGTCAATGGGTTGGGGATGTATGTGCTTTTTGTTCTTATAGTATAAATTGCAAGTGGCAAGAGAGGTCTTATAATACCAGAGCTTGATGGAAATTTTGAAATTTTCTGTGAAACCGGATGTCCAGTTTTAGTAAAATTTAGTGAACTATGTAATACAGATGCTTATAGATAGTAAACATTTTTACTATTGATTCTTTCTTTCAAAGGTCCAAACTGATCTAAATTTCTTAAAGAATGGCTAAGAAGGAAGAAAAAACAAGAGGTGCAGGCAAAATAATGTCGAGATAGGACCTTAGGCACTTCTTGTATTACAAGATGAGTTGACCATAATAATTTTGGGGGTGTTTATCATCTTTATTTGTATAGAACACTTATAAATCTAGAAGAGTTACCATAAGCAGTTCCGGGGTTTATTGAGGAAGAAGATTGTATGAGTTTCCATGCCTCTTTTGGGAGCCCAGTCTCCTTTTCTCCCACGTAAGAACTTGAGATTTGAAGCCAACTTGAAGCAGCTCTACTATTTATCAGCTGAGGCTCACAAAAGTCCAAATATCCTCTTTATTTGTAAGATAGGATTCTACAGAACATGCCTCGTTGGGCTGAAGAAGAATCAAATACAGTATGGCACGCTGAACACCTAGCACATTCATGGCACTTGTGAGGCCCTTAATGAATCGTAACTGTGATGAACTTGATTATTCCTGGTATGGGAAACAGAGACTTGAAACTTTGATTCTCACTCTGTTTTCAGGTAGATACAGTAAACTAAAGCCAATGAAATTGTTATGTTCTATGTGAAAATAATCAACAACCTGGAAAACATCATCCCATCTTGAATACACGAAGCATAGGCATAAACTTTGTCTAGTGGAGTGTGCCATGATTCTTTACATCAAGGAGGAGATATTGCCAGAAAAAGAGAATATTTCTCTTCAACTCTTGTAGATCAAGAGATACTTAAAAGTGAGATACAAGGGGGACAGGGGGCACTGTGCACTACCATAAGGAAAAGGTCATGTGAGAAGGAAGGGGAAGGCATTCAGACAGAACTCTGACTTTCTTCCCACCCAGGGTATGAGGAGGATGAGAATGTCCCCTCACCATGGTAGTCAAGGAGAGGGTATTTGGAGGAGAATGCACAAGAAGTCCAGATCCCTGCACACTGTGGGCTTGCAGAACAGCAGTGGGAGTAGAGGAGCTATAGAGACAGAAGCAGTCTGTGTATTGTCCTAAGAAGGCAACTGGGCAGTGAGCAAGATCAAGGACTTGCCAAAGCGAAAATGCTAACATGAAGCACTGGAGGCAGGCAGAGCACAGGCACAGAGAGCACACACACAGTTAATGGCTTTATTTGTAGCCTAGAGATGAAGTACTGGCACTTGTCCCTAGGAATAACTCAATATAAGGCCAGTGGCTCCTGTGCACAGTGCACTGCATCAATAGCATGGAGTGTTTTTGCATTGCTCCCCAAATGGGAGCACACAAATATATACACATACATACACTTGTTGGGGTCTCCTAAAACTTAAAAGTGTCCCATTGCTATGTTTAAAGGAGGAATACAAACAAATGGTCTCAATGGCATTGTTCACTCTCACCATCCCGGTGCCTGATAGGATAGTCCAAGGTGAGGGTCTGAGGACAGACTGTTGTGTTATGTATCTACTACTACATAACAATAATAACACAAACTTAGAAACTTAAAACCACACACATTTATTACCTCAGTTTCTGTGGACCAGGAGTCTGAGCCTGGGTCTGCTGGGTCCTCTGTAAAACTTCAAACTAGGGGTCAGACAGGGCTGAGTTCTCATCTGGGGCTCGACTGAGGAAGGATCCACTTCCAAGTTCACATGGTTGCTGGCAGATTTTAAGTCCTTGCAGGCTGCTGGATGAGGGCCCCAGTGTCTTATTGGCTGTCTGCCAGAGTTTTCCCTCCATTTCTTGCTATGTTGCTCTCTCCTCAGTGCAGCTTACAACCTGGCAGCTTGTCAATTCACCATCAACAGGGAAAAGAGTCTCGCAGTGTGACAATCCTTATAATTTTATGCAATGTTATCAAGGACATGAAATCCTATCAACTTTGTTGTATTCTATCAGTTAGAAGCAAATCATGGTTCTCACCCAAGGTCATAAGGAATGACTTAAGTCAGAGCATGAAAACCAGGAAGAGTAGATCATCTGGGCCAACTCAGAGTTTGCCCACCAAAACTACTATATGTCAGGAACCTTAAAGACACTGAATACTAACCTTTTCAGCTTCACTCTGAGATGCATATTATTATTACTTTATGGAAGAAAAATGAGTCTCCCAAAGGTAATTGCCCAAAGGTCACAAGCTAGTAGAGATGCACCTGGGATTTAAGTATAGAACAAAGTAGGTGTTTTTCTTCCAAACTCCTCTTCTTTTTTGGGAAGACCAGAGGATAATCTATAAGAATGGGGCAAGGGTGGGCAACTGAAATGACCTCAGCCTCTGTCTCTGATAGTTCAGCAGCACCTCTTCTTTCCCACACCATCACTGTCATCTTTTCAAGTAGTGGAGCCACTCCAGGCTCACTGGCCTAGAGGGCCAGGACACTCTCAGTGAGGATTATTCTTCCCAACTCTTACAGAAATTTAGAATTTAGAATTCCATTTAAGAGAAACCCTGTGATGACTATGTTCTCTCAAATCACATGGGAATGCTTTGATTTGGAGTGGGGAGACATCTCTGACTTTTTTGGGTGAAAAAATTCAGGTGATTGTTGGCTTAGAGAATCCTCCACTGTCTTGTAGTTGAATCCTGAAGGCATATAAGGAGAGAAGCTATACTGGACCAAGAAATTAGATGCTTCTTTGGGTTCCTGAAACTGCTTGTCTCCTTCCTTCTAAAGCACCACCTGCCTCCCAGACTTCATTTCTGGGCATAGCCTTTGAAGATGTGACTGACATGGCTGCAAGCCCTGAGCTTGCCTGGCCCTCATTCCCCACACAACTAGCCCAGCTAGTTGTGAGTGAGATGCCCAGTGAGATGCCCATCTACTTCCAGTCACTGATGAAGCACCTTGTGGAGGACTGAGATGAAGTATCCCATGCTGCTGCTGAATTCTGGAGGTATTCATGGGATGAACGAGTCAATGGAAGGGAACAATGGAGGATGGGAAGGAGGTAGGTTGATAAATCTCCTTCCTTCTTTTCCCCCATATTCTACTCCAAAGCACAGATTTTTATCACAGGCTTTTCTGTATCTTCAAGGTTTGTGGTGCGGCAGAAGGATGATGTTGTCACCTGGCTTCGCAGGTTTCTTTGCACTCACTTCCCTTCATTCCCTACCTTGGGTTTGCATCTCCCAAATAAAGACTTCGATTTTTGTTTTCTAGATGACTCAGGCTGAGACACAAGCCCAACGTGAAAGGTACTCATGCTCATACCTTCCTGGATTGGGAGCTGAATTACAAAATTGAGATTTAATACGACGGACATTTCAAGGAACGCCACACTCCCCGCATGATGGAGTGATGAACGCTGCACTCGAGCTTTCAAGGTAAATGCTTTTTGTGTCATCATCAAGATGATTAGCTTCACACATTTCACAAAGAAGTGACTCATAAAACACATATCGATGTTGCTTTGAGAACAGCCGCTGCCAGCCTGCAGGAATACACAAAAGACTATCAGCCTCCGATCAATCTTTGCAGTACTGGAAGAAGAGGGGAGAGACAGAAATAACTCTTTGTGGGGATGACTGACACTTTCTGGCCGGGCATCCATTGTTAATCTAACACACGAGATTCAGACAAATTGGAGCTGGAAAGCACTCCTGTCACAATGTGGCTGCCAGGTCTGTGGAAAGGTAGCAGCCGTGCTTGCAGGATGTGTTCGCTGCTCTCCCAAGCTCTTTTTGAATAATCCAAACTGTGAAGCTTACATGGGGAAGCTGATCTCCAAATTAGGCAAAGTGTTCGTGTGATACGGTGTAGTCCCTGTGAGAAGTCAGAGAGGTGGAGAGGAACTTGCTTGGGACCCTCCTGATGGATAATGTGTTTCCTTCCTTCTTTCATTCATTGGACCCCACACTTTGGATAGAACTTTCTGTTCTCATGCAAGTGTTCCATGGCCCTGTTATCTGATATTGTAGTCACTAGACTTTTGTGATGATGGAGCACTTAAAATGGGACTAGAATGACCAGGAGCTGAAGTTTTAATTTTATTTAATTTCAATTAATTTAAATTTAAATGAGCCCGATGTGGCTAGTGACTACCCTATAGGAGAGCACGGCTATACATTCATTCAGTTAAAAATACGTACTGAATAGCTCTTACGTGACCTCTTAGAAGTTGCTTGATGAGTATTTTGGGGGGATTGTGGGTACTCCATAGTTATTTTAATATAGTTTTAAAGAAATAATATGAAGAAGGTCAGCTGGGTTCAAAAACATTTATAATAAAATAAGAACTATATTCAGTAAGACGTGCATACAGTGTGTGGGAATAGATGCACACGAATCAGAAGACAGAAGAGTTAATTTTATTCACTCACGTGTAATTGCTTTGATTCAAAGATAATTTAAAATGGCTAAAGTAAAAGTTAGGTATCTCTTCGTGGTCGATGCTGGAATGGAATTCTGGCCAGAGAGATAAGAAAAGGTTGAGTAAAATTCCCAGAAACAGCTTTTTTATTTTGTGCATGATGGAATAGATGCAAAGAGCCTGGAGAGTGAACAAAGAGGGATAAGGGATTATATATCATCTCCATCCAAGAAATGAAAAGGCAAATTTTCTGTGTGTTTGGATTAGGGGAGGAAATATATATATACATTATATTTATTTATATATATATATTATACACACACATATATATATGAGAAGGAAAATAAAACTGCACAGAATTTCTGATCAGAACAGAGAATTTCTTATCTGATAATCACAAATTTCAACTTAATCATTTGTCATCTTCCAAAAAAAACCTAGTGGTTTTTTCCAACAGACTAGACCTACTTACTGAATTACAACAAGAATGCCCTCGGGGAAACCATAGAAAGCTCTGGCCATGGAAGCCATTTCAAGCACCAATTATTTACAATGCAGTGTCAAGTTCACCACGAAGAGCAGACTGCTATATGGCCTGGGTGCTCAGATCTGGCAATTTATTATTTTATACTAGTTGCAGTGATGTGCTCTGCCTGCAAGTCCTGATGGTAACCTCCTTGATCAGCAAGGATTTTAGTTTTTGGAAATAAAAATTGCAACGTGGGGACAGAATGTCCTTACCTTCAATGTAGAGAAATAATTGGGAAAAGTCAAGTCATAGAAATTCCATCCAGTAAAAGGAAAATGGAAGCAATTTGCCTGACCTTTTCTTTTGCTTGCTGAGATTAACAAGAGGGGGGCAAGAAGCGAGTTTGTGTCTGGGGCGGTGGGGGGTGGGGGAAGCTGAATTTAACCTTCACAGCTCTGGGAGGTAGGTAATAATAGTTTGAATTAATGGGAGATGAAGTCCAGCTCTGCGCCGGCTCGTAATGTTTTTAAGGTCCTAAGGCATGTCTGTTTCAGACAAAGTTGAGTTGGTCTTCCTCCAGAGCTATAGTCTTTTTCATTACATCATGCCCTTTTGAAGCCATCCATTGCCTCCCATCTCAAGTGCAACAGCACGAGTTAATGGAATGAAGGAAAAATTTAAGAGTCACCTAGCTGATGATTATGTGTGGTAGAATACGATGTCATCTTTAGCGAAAATGCCCTGGGATGCCCATCCAAAGCACAGTGGGGATCCACGTGGTTGAGTAGGAACGGGGCGGGGGGGGTGGGGGCTTCATGGAGGAGGAGACACTGCAGACAGGTTTGGATGCAGGTCAGTTTGACAGTGAAGTAGGAGTCCGGGAGATGACGAGGCAGCCTACAGGGGAGAAAACCGACCTGAAGAATCTGTGTCACTTTTGGCTGGAGACTGAGAGGGGGAAATAAATCTTAGATTAAGTGTCACAGAAAGCTCTGGGACTGAAAAGAACCCCAATATATGTTAACTATGTCCGGTTAGAGAAAGTGAAATCCTGCTACCTCAAAGCTTCAAACTTTATATATATATATAATCAACATATATATAATCAACACACCTTAATGTGTTGTGTCAATATGTATGTGTATATGTATGAACATATGTATATATATTTATCGAGTAAGAAATGCAGAATTTACTTCTGGGCCAGAATAACACATTAGTTGGGGAAAATAATTTTATTTGAAAGTATTGGTTAAGTGCATTTATTTGGGCCACGAGCTAGAGAACAAATAAGAAAGATGTTGTTCCTGCCCCACTTGAGCTAGTGGTATGTTTGCAAAGACAGATATGGCATGCTTTAGGAAGGAGAAACATACTTGCATAAAAGGTGCTCATTTGGGAGGAGAGGTCTCAGAAAGGTTTTCTGGAGGGGTAGAGAGATAGAGTTTGCTAGATTTGGGGTAAATGATGGGATGGGGAGGAATAGTGTCCCAGGCAAAGGGAATGGCATGTGCAAAGGCCCTGTTGGAAGGAATAATTTAGCTACTTTGCCTTTTTCAAGGAATACCCATGAAGCTAAAGTCCATCAATAGGCAAGCAGAGAGTCACAGGAAGAGGGCACTGGAGAATATTCAAAGGTCAGGGTGCTCACAGCCTTCTGGGGAAGGGGATTTTATTCTGAGAACCCTGAATCTGTCTATTCCACAAAGGCCACCTCTAGTTCTTGGAGAAAGGAAGGTTAATGTGACCCTGAATGCATGAAAAAGAAACATTATTTCAGAAGAGGGAAAGAGTTCACAGAATTGTGATTCCCTCTGAAAACACAAAGAATTTGTAAACCGACAGCCTAGCCCCTCAATGTACACAGTGGGATTCAGGTCAGTTGTAGTTTGCTCTTGGAGTAAGCAGCTTTGGCAAGGTTTTGGCCAGACACTGACTTGAGACTGGGAGCTCAGGGCCATGGGCCACAGACAGCTGCATGCACACTTCCTCAGCACTAACTTCTAGCTGGAGAACATGGAGAAGGGCAGATTTAGACTTTTTGCTGCCTACTGTTGACATCCCACTCACCGGATTTAAGACAGGATACAAAAATGTACTGGTGTTCAGCCATTATGTTCTGATGTAATTTATTTTGCCTTTGGCACTATCATTTAGGGCCACACCCTTCTGGGGGAGAATAGGGTTCCCTCCCAAAGGAGTGATATTCCCACCATTGGTCATCTTAGATGAAGTGCATTTGGGGATAAAAATTTAGGATGGGAGAAGCTGACTTTAGAACAGAGAAGGGTGACCCTCCTTCTCAAACCAGATGAGTTTTAGTCACTGAGAACCTTCACGGTAGGCAAAGTCCCTTGCTTCGGTATGTGAAGGCAGGCCAGCACCCCAAAGAAAACTCTATTTGTGACAGACAGATGGTGGATATGAGTCTGTGGGCATGAAAGTTGTCAAATCTTTGAAGTGTTGTGTCTTACTGTCTGTGATGTTCTTTGGTTTTGTTGCCCTGTCAGGACATTGCTGCAGTAAAGGGAATGCATGGTGGCCAGAAATGCAGCCTAGTGAAGAAACGTGGAACGCTTGTTCCTGAGGACAAGCCTCAGGAGCCTGGAGGTAGGCTGGGTTCTGAAGGGGGAGCTCTTGCTTTGTAGTGGGAGAATGTAATGGGAATATGACCTTGCATGGTTGTCCCAGATTGGAGAGGGCTGGCCAAATCAGTAGGAGGGTGGAGAGAAAAGATCCTGGAAGGAATCCTAGAGAGGGAGCCTTGGAAGGAATAGATGCACAAAGCTGTCAGTGGGTTTGGAGGATATAGGTAGGTTGTTCTCCCTGGGGTTCAAAAATGGAGGTCTTTGAGAGGTGAGTATGAAATGTAAGTAAATACAGAACAGCAGATAATACTACATAGGAGAATGACATAGTCAGATCTGGAATTGAGAAAGATTATTCTACTTTCATTAAGGAGCATGAAGCTAAGGAGGCTTTTTTGGTGCCATCTGTACAGAGGCAAGGCAAGAAAGGGATATTCTAGGTCTGTAAAGGCAGAGGTAGGAAGGAGGAAACACCTGACCAGTAAGAAAACAGAATCCTAAAAACTGGGAACAATGAATGTTGGTAGATGGAGAAGTGAAGTTTCCAGTTTAAATACTTGTCTGTGGCTATTTAAAACAACTAGCAACATCTCTTTAAAAATGATGAACAAACACTTCTTTTGGTTGAATTGTCTAATTTCCTGATTAGTGTGAGTTTACACCTGGATGGTTCAAATATTCATGAAGCCATTATTAGAATAAAGGAACCAAATTTCATTTTCTATTTCAAAACTGAACACTTAGGGATGGCAGCAAGTGCATAGACAAGCAACATGAATGCTACATTAGATAGGAAATTGAGGATTCCTAGTTTGCTTTAGGGAGGTAGGGTCATATTGAGGAAAACAGTCGGAGCCGAAAGGAGACGAAGATCCATCTAAGAGGAGTGGTAAAGACTCACGCTTGATCCCTTATATCCAGATGTTTACTATCATAAAGCCACCAAAAACAACTGGTTTTGGATATGTAAAGTATTCCGAGGAGGAAAGAAAGGGAAGATACAGTTTACTTTTCTTTCTCCAGGGAGCTAGGAGGAAAATGAATAGTCTTACACCACAGCCAAAATGTTTGGTTAGTAGGCAGGAGGAGGGACCCTGTGTTATGTCTCAGTGAACATCGCAGAGGTTGCTGGGGGAGAATGCCATTGAGGCAGAAGCTCTGGAATATTCCCAGCTATCTCCAGTTCTGATGGATGCCTTAAGAACTGTCTCATCTGGATGCTAGACATGGGAGCTTATGACATCAGGTATTAATTCAGCTCTGAAATTTTATGCCAGTTTCCCTGTGAGGATTCCTTTACATTTGCTGGCTTAAAGTCACAGTAGACATTCCATCTCTACCAGGACAACTTGCATCTTGGCTCAGATTAAATTGATCAAATACTTTCATCATATTTGTGATGGTCCTTATCTTTTTTGAAAAAACAATCTTTTGACATGAGTGACATTAATGGCCTGGAAAAAATATACATTAAATTTAGGTTTTGCTCATTTATAACTGTGATTATCTGAAGTAAAGTAGACCCAGGCATTACATGTGCACTGCTTTACAGGAAAAGCAAGGGGTTGATGTATCTGGGAAACAAAACTGCTGAGAGATAACTAACCCCTTCTGAAGCAAACTTTTAAATGATCAATAAGGAATCTATAAATGAAATATCAGTACATTTAAGATTGATCTCTTTAGTTGCCCTGGAGGATGTGTGTATTTTCTGTATCTTTACTCTTTGCCTCCCTGTGCCAGGAAGCACGTACTCCCTGCCTGCCCACTTCTCTTTCTGCACATATAATGTAGTAGTTGTCACATGACATTAGTGTGATTTTTTTTTTTAAAGATTTTATTTATTCTGTGAAGTGTGTAAACCTGGCGATTCACAGACCTGTACCCCTGGGGATAAAAATACATTATATGTTTATTAAAAAAAATTTGGAAGGGGAGGCGAACCATAAGAGACTATGGACTCTGAAAAACAACCTGAGGGTTTTGAAGGGTCAGGGGTGGGAGGTTGGGGGAACAGGTGGTGGGTAATAGGGAGGGCACGTTTTGCATGGAGCACTGGGTGTTGTGCAAATACAATGAATACTGTTACACTGAAAAAATAAATAAAATGGAAAAAAAAAGATTTTATTTATTTATTTATCTAACAGACAGAAATCACAAGTAGGCAGAGAATCAGGCAGAGAGAGACCCAGGCATCCCAACATTAGTGTGATGTTTACGGGATGGTTTCTCCAAGAGCTCCAGCACACTGTGGGCCAGGACGTACCACTCGGCAGTCCTGGCTTTCAGCTCAATGCTGTCGTAGATGAGAGGCTCATTCAGTAAGAGTTGGATAGAAAAATTCTTCCATAAGCTGAGGAAGGACCACTGATGGATTGCAGTATTGAATATGTCTATTTGGAGGCAAAAGATGTATGCTTAACAAAAGAGTGTCACAAACTCAAATCCTTTAAAACAAAACAACAGGGGCACCTGGGTGGCTCAGTGGGTTAAAGCCTCTGCTTTTGGCTCAGGTCATGATCCCAGGGTCCTGGGATCGAGCCCCACATTGGGCTCTATGCTCAGAAGGGAGCCTGCTTCCCTCCTCTCTCTCTCTCTGCCTGCCTCTCTGTCTACTTGTGAGCTCTTTCTGTCAAATAAATAAATAAAATTAAAAAAAAAATAAAACAAAACAACACCACCACCACCAAACCCATATGTCCACCAGATCAGTGGTCTGGTGGTCCGGTCAAAAACCAGAAAGGAATGTGTGGCTCCAGGCTCAGTGGAGGAAAGCACCTTTCCCTAAATGCCCTTCTTACTCAACTGAAGCAAAGAATGAAAGAAAGCACTAAGGAGTACATGGTCTACCTCAGGCGTTCAAATTCAAAGAAGAAGGCAAGTTCCCTGAGGGTAGGCTCTTTTGTTTATTTTCTCCACTGCTGTGTCTTTAGCACTCAGAGCTATGCCTGGCATGGGAACAAAGAAGTATGTCTCCTGTGGAGAGTTTTAATCAAGACAGGATGCAGTCTTTCATAAATGGTGCTGGGGAAAATGGACAACCACATGTAGAAGAATGAAACTAGACCATTCTTTTACACAAAGATAAACTCAAAATAGGTGAAAGACCTCAGTGTGCCACAGGAATCCATTAAAACTCTAGAGGACAGCATAGTCAGTAACCTCTTCAACGTTGGCCACAACAACTTCTTTGAAGACACATCTCTAAAGACAAGGGAAACAAAAGCAAAAATGAAATTCTGGGACTTCGTCAAGATAAAAAGGTTTTGCACAGCAAAGGAAGCAGTCAACAAAACTAAGAGGTAGGGGCGCCTGGGTGGCTCAGTGGGTTAAAGCCTCTGCCTTCGGCTCAGGTCATGGTCCTGGGGTCCTGGGATCGAGCCCCACATCGGGCTCTCTGCTTGGCAGGGAGCCTGCTTCCTCCTCTCTCTCTATGCCTGCTTCTCTCCCTACTTGTGATCTGTCAAATAAATAAATAAAATCTTAAAAAAAAAAAAACAAAACTAAGAGGTAATGCACAGAATGGGAGGAGATATTTGCAAATTACATTTCAGATAAAGGGCTGGTAGTCAAGATCTATAAAGAACATATCAAACTCAACACCCAAAAAACAAATAATCCAGTTAAGAAATGGGCAGGAGAAATGAACAGACACTTCTCTAAAGAAGACATACAAATGACTAATAGACACATGAGAAAAGTTCAACATCACTGGTCATCAGGGAAATCCAAATAAAAACCACAATGAGATACCAACTTACATGAGTTAGAATGGCAAAAATTAACAAGACAGGAAAGGGGAATGCTCTTACCCTGTTGCTGGGAATATAAGCTGGTACAGCCACTTTGGAAAACAGCATGGAGGTTCCCCAAGATGTTAAAAATAGATCTATCCAACTACTCATCAATTGCATTACTAGGTATTTATTCCAAAGATACAGATTTAGTGAAAAGAAGGGGGACATGCATGCCAATGTTCATAGAAGAAATGTCCACAATAGCCAAACTGTGGAAAGAACCAAGATGCCCTTCAACAGACAAATGGATAAAGAAGATATGGTCCATATATACAATGGAGTATTACTCAGCCATCAGAAAGGTGAATACCCACAAATTGCATTGATATGGATGGAACTGAAGGAGATTATGCTAAGTGAAATAAGTCAAGCAGAGAAAGGCAATTATCATATGGTTTAACTCATATGTGGAACATAAGGAATAGTGTGGAGGACCACAGGGGAAGGATGGGAAAGCTTAATGGGAAGAAATCAGAGAGGGAGACAAACCATGAGAGACTCTGGACTCTGGAAACCAAACTGAGGGTTATGGAAGGGAGAGGAGTGGGGGGATTGGGTAACAGGGTGAAGAATATCAAGGAGTGTAGTGATGAGCAATGGGTGTCATATGCAACTAATGAACCATTGAACACTACAACAAAAACTAATGATATACTAGATGCTGGCAAACTGAACATAAAAAAAAAACAAAACCTCCTCCCTTTTTCAATTACAACAAAACAAAAACCAAATAACCAAAAACAAAACAAAACAAAAAACCCCAAAAAACAAAAAAACAAAGAAAGGATGCTATACTTTGTCAAATGCTTTTTCTGTATCTATTGAGAGGATCATATGGTTCTTGTCTTTTCTTTCATTTATGTAGTGTATTACATTGATTGATTTGTGGTTATTGAACCAAACTTGTGGCCCCAGGAATATATCCCACTTGTTTGTGGTGAATAATCTTTTAATGTACTGTTGGATCCCATTGGCTAGTATTTTGGTGAGAATCTTTGTATCCATTTTCATCAGGAATATTTGTCTATAATTCTTTTTTTGGTGGAGTCTTTGGTTTTGGGATCAAAGCAATGCTGGCCTCATAGAAAGAGTTTGGAAGTGTTCTTTTCATTTCTATTTCTTGAAACAGCTTCAGAAGAATAGGTATTATTTCTTCTTTAAATGTTTGGTAGAGTTACCTTGGGAAGCCATGTAGCCCTGGGCTCTTGTTTCTTGGGAGATTTTTGATTACTCCTTCAATTGTCTTGCTCATTTTGGGTCTGTTCAGGCTTTCTCTTTCTTCTTGTTTCAGTTTTTGTAGTTTATGCGTCTCTAGGAACGCATCCATTTCTTCCAGATTGCCTAATTTGTTGGTGTATAGTTGCTCATAATATGTCCTTGTAATTGTCTGTATTTCTTGGGTACTGGTTGTAAAATCTCCTCTTCTATTCATGATTTTATTTATTTGTGTCCTTTCTCTTTTCATTGTAATAAGCCTGGCCAGGAGTTTATCAATCTTATTAATTCTGCCAAAGAATGAGCTCCTAATTTCTCGTATCTGTTCTACTGTTCTTTTGGTTTCTATTTCATTGATTTGTGCTCTAATCTTTATTATTTATTTCTCCTTCTGGGTTTAGGCTTTATTTGCTGTTCTTTCTCCAGATCCTTTAGGTGTAAGGGCTGGTTGTATATTTGAGAACTTCTCTGTTTCTTGAGAAAGTCTTGTATTGCTATATACTTTCTTCTTAAGACCTCCTTTGCTGCATCCCAAAGATTTTGGGCAGTTGTATTTTCATTTTCATTTGTTTCCATGAAATTTTAAAATTCTTTATTTTCCTGGATGACCCATTTATTCATTCTTCACAGTGTAGGGATAGAAGGGACATACCTTAATATCATAAAGTCTCTATGAAAAGCCCACAGTGAATATCATTCTCAATGGGGGAAAACTGAGAGCTTTTTCCCTAAGGTCAGGATCACAGCAGGGATGTCCATTATCACCACTGTTGTTCAACATAGTACTAGAAATCCTAGCCTCAGCAATCAGACAACAAAAAGAAATAAAATGCATCCAAATCATCAAAGAAGAAGGCAAACTCTCACTCTTTGCAGGTGACATGATATTCCATGTGGATAACGCAAAAGATTCCACTCCCAAATTGCAAGAACTCATACAGGGGTTCAGTAAAGTGGCATTATATAAAACCAATGCACAGAAATCATTTCATTTCATTCCTATACACTAACAATGAGACAGAAGAGAAATTAAGGAGTCAATTCCATTTACAATTGTACCCCAAACCATAAGATGCCTAGGAATAAACTTTACTAAAGAGGCAAATGGTCTGTACTCAGAAAACTATAGAACACTTATGAAAAAAATTGAGGAAGACACAAAGAAATGGAAAAACATTCCATGCTCATAGATTAGAATAACAAATATTATTAAAATGTCTATGCTACCTAGAGCAATCTACACATTGAATTCAATCCCTATGAAAATGCTATCAACTTTTTGTTGGTAAAACAGCTGGAACAAATAATCCTAAAAATTTTATGGGATTAGAAAAGACCCTGAATAGCCAACGGAATGTTGAAAAAGAAAACCCAAACTGGTGGTATAACAATTCCAGACTTCAAGCTCTATTACAAAGTTATAATCATCAAGGCAGTATTGTAATGGCACAAAAACAGGCACATAGATCAGTGAAACAGAATAGAAAACCCAGAAATTGACCCCTGATTTTATGGTCAACTAATCTTGACAAAGCAGGAAAGAATATCAAATGGAAAAAGGACAGGCTTTTCAACAAATGGTGTTGGGAAAATGGGACAGTCACATGCATAAGAATGAAACTGGACCATTTCCATATACAAAAACAGACTCAAAGTGGATGAAAGACCTCAATGTGAGAGAGGAATCTATCAAAATTCTAGAGGAAAACACAGTCATCAACCACTTTGAACTTAGCCACAGCTTCTGGCTAGACATGTCTCCAAAGGCAAGGGAAACAAGAGAAAAATGAACAATTGGGACTTCATCAAGATAAAAAACTTTTGCACAACAAAAGAAATAGTTAAAAAAAAAGAAGAAGAAAAAGAAGAAGAAGAAGACAACCGACAGAATGGGAAAATATATTTGCAAATGACAGTTCAGGTAAAGGGCTAGTATCCAAAATCTATAAAGAACTTACCAAACTCACCACCCAAAGAACAAATAATCCAAATAAGAAATGGGCAGAAGCCATGAACAAACATTTCTGCAAAGAAGACATCCAAATGGCCAATAGACACATAAAAAAAATGCTCAAGATCACTAGCCATCAGGGAAACACAAATCAAAACCACACTGTGACACCCCCTCACACCAGTCAGAATCACTAAAATTAACAAGTCAAGAAATAACAGATGTAGGCAAGGATGTGGAGAAAGGAGAACCCTCAACACTATTGGTGGGAATGCAAGTTTGTACAGCCACTCTGGAAAACAGTATTGAGGTTACTCAAAAGATTGAAAATAGAGCTACCCCATGACCAAGCAATTACACTACTGGGTATTTACCCTAAAGACACAAATGTAGTGATCCAACCTTTATAGCAGCAATGTCCACACTAGTCAAACTAGATGTCCACACTAGCTAAACTAGATGTCCATCAATAGATGAATGGAAAAAGAATATCTATCCATCATCTATCTATGGAATATTAAACAACAATAAAAAATGAAATCTTGTTATTTGCAATGATGTGGATAGAATTAGAGGATATTATGCTAAGCAAAATAAGTCAGAGAAAGACAATTATATGATCTCACTGATATATGGAATTTAAGAATCAAAACAGGATCATAGGGGAAGAGAGGAAAAAGTAAAGCAAAACAAAGCCAGAAAGAGGGAGAAACCATAAGAGACTTTTATTCATAGGAAAAAAACTGAGGGTTTTTTTGGAGGGGAGGGGAGAGGAGTGGAGGAATGGGGTAACTGGGTGATGGACATTAAGGAGGGCATATGATGTAATGAGCACTCGATATTATATAAAACTGATGAATCACAGGCCTGTCCCTTTAAAACCAATAATACATTGTATTTTAATTAATTGAATTTAAATTTTAAAAAGTTTAAATGTTCAAAAAAAAAGTATTTCTTCTATGAGTTACTGAAAGAATCAAATGACTGAGTCAAATAAAATACTTCACAGGCTTGATTCAGCCCTTGGGAGAGCCCATCGATAATTCTTGTTCTATAGATTATTCTCTAATTCATGATATCCCCCAAATTGGACTGACTTCTTTCCTCTATGGAACACTATATTTATTAAAGTAAAAGAGTATTAACACCAAGTGGACCCCTTGAAATGATCTTCTTCTAGTTAGGATTGTTTCTTTTTATTGGTTTTGGCCCGGTATTTTCTAATACTATTTTCTTTCTTGGAAAGGAAGCAGCAAACCAAAGCTCCCCCTGCCCCCCAAACAAAAACAAAAACAAAGACAAAAAACAAAAACAAAAACAAGACAACCATGGACACCTTTTAATGAACTAACACTGGACCCCTATTATCTTTTCCACAACTCTGCAGCCTCTGGAGTGGGTCTTTGGAGGACTATAGATCTGAAGGTTTTCTAATTTACACTGCAAGTCGCTGAATTAACTGAGTTTTCTGGCCTGGCACAGATCTTGTTTCAGAGCTATTCACACATTACTGTGCAAGCAGATTTCTATTCAACGTGCCATTAAAAATACTTCAAGAGGAGAGCTGGGCAAGACAGGATAGATGATAATATTAAGGACTTAATTAAGTAATGATGATGGTATTTTGCTTAACTTTCTGAGAAAATTTATCTCTTAGACATGTGTGAGTAGGTGTGTGTATATGTGTGTGTGTGTGTGTGTATACACACATACTGAATTTTGTTTAGGTTATATGGTGACATGCCATTACTGAGATTCGCTTTCAAATAATCAGAGACACGTGGGAGTGGTGGGGTTTGCTGGAATAAGACTGACCATGACCAAACTGGGTGCAGACACAAGATGCTGACCATGTATTCTCTCTACTTGCATATATGTTTAAAATTGTCCACTTTTAAAAATGATAGTAAAAGTGTCAAGGCAATATAGTCACATTTACCATTAGTGATTATTGGTGCTTAGATTTTACTGTACCTATATTTTAATATACCTGAGATTGCATAGCTTAAATAGTTATGTGAGTAGTACTTATATTTTGTGCCTTATACCTATATTTTAGGTTAGCTGAGGAACTAACCAAAGAGGAATCATAATGAATCAACAAAAATGTAAGTTTGTCATGTTCAGCCCTCTCAATTTATAGACGAAGGGACTGAGCTCAGTGTTACTGAGTGTTCAATATTGAGTCTGTTTGTTTCCACTCTTTGGCTAGAAGTTGAGATTGGAGACTCTCCAGTGGGAAGAAGGGGGGATTCAGGGATCTGAGTCTTGCATACCAAACTGAGGCAATTGGCTTTGGTGTGAGATAAAGCAGGGTGGGCACATTGCTGGAGAGGTATGGACACTGGTGTGGGGGAAGACTCTTCTCTAGGCCAGACCAGAGCTGTGGAATCCCGTCAATCCCACGGCATTCAGGGCTCCAGTCCCAAACTCCCATGACCTCTGGATTCTGGAAGTGGCTGGTAGACGTGGAAAGGAAGAACAGATGACCTTGCAGAGGCAGAATTTGCAGTTTTGTGGTTCATTGGGTTTAAGGGGAAGAGGAGGAGAAGAGAGCAGGGGAAGGTTTTTGTTGGTGTGGTCTTCAAGTAAATGTTCTCTCCTGCAGGCAAGGGCTGATGGCTTGGTGCTTGAATATGGGCAGGTGGTATATGAGACAGGGGCAAAGACAAACCCAAATTTATCCTCATATGGAAGAACTTAATAATTCATTTCAGCATCATACACCTCAGATATGTGTATGCACTACTGAACTTGTTCTGACTTAAATAGATGCTGCTTATCAACACCACAAAATTAAATATTATATGTACATATGCTAGCTGAACAACAGCTGTGTTTTGCTGCTTTAGACTAGTACACAGCAGACATTTTTCTGCACCATTTCAGTTCTAAGGGGGGAAAAGCATGACAGAGCAAGAGAAATGGACAATAAGCTACATGCCTGCATTTACTTTGGGAAATCCTGGTTTTTAAAGAGCCAGACAGATAAAGATAGAAGCTTGACTGTACCTCCTCACTCCCACTGTCCCTGACTTCTTACAAGGCTTGGCACCAAGAATGTCCAGGGTTCTCTTCTACAGGATTCACCCAATATTTCATCATGCCTTTAAATTGGGCCAGTCTCTATTTTCCAATATGATTTAGTAAAAATAGCATTGGCTTTGGAGTCAGTGAGGCTGAAGATTAAATCAGACTTGATGGGGGCGCCTGGGTGGCTCAATTGGTAAGTGCCTGACTCTTAGTTTCTGCTCAGGTCCTGATCTCAGGGTCGTGAGATCGAGCCCCGCGAGAGGCTCTGTGTTTAGCGTGGAGTCTGCTTCTCCCTCTCTGTCTGCCCCTCCCCCGCCACGTGTGCGTGTTTTACTTACTCTCAAATAAATAAATAAATAAATAAATCTTAAAAAAAAAATCCCGACCTAGATAATCAGAGGTCAATGACCTGATGGTATAAGGGAAAGATTATTCACATTGCAGTAGATCAAATACTAAAAAGCTCATTCTCTAATGTGCCTGGTTTTTGATGATTAAATTTCTAGAGGCTCAAGATGTTTTGCTTTTGGAACACAAAGAAATAGGGGCGCCTGGGTGGCTCAGTGGGTTAAAAAGAAATATCGACCTGTAGATTCTAAATAAGATTGTACATCCTGGAACCAAAGCCAGAGTCAGTGTCTCCCACTGGATGGCTGCTCAGAGAATACATGAGTTAACTTCCTCACTTAAAGATGAAGCTATTCTTACTTGTATCAGCAAGTAGCAAGTCCCTTCTATGAGATTCCAGTGATCCAAATATTCAGAGAAGACCAAGAAGGGTATCTGTTTTGAGAAGCAGGGGTTAATATTGACTTCTAGAAATAAATCCACACACTACACTAAATGTGTTCACTACGCCAACTTATGATATGATTGGCAGCAGGGTAGTAATGTACAAATATCTTTTAAGCTGCAGTTTCCTTTCAAATGGAAATAGAAGGCTGATTTTTTTTCTCATGCTTTCCTCCAATAGAAGTGTCCTCTTCTCTTGTTCATGTTCCGGTTCCACAAGCAAAATAAATGGTTCTAGACTACCAGCTGGAGTCTATCATGGCCAGACTATCATGACCATCCCGCAGAGGGTCACATTAGTGGGAAGCTTTGGTTCAACGATACACTAAAGGCTACTGGTTGCATGTATTGTGTTATTGTGAATATTATGTTATTGTAATATTATTTTAATAATGTTATGATACAGTTTCCCAAGATGGCCATGCCCTACTCCTTTAGTCTGTGGTCCTTACTCATAAGGCTTGACTTTCTGAAATTTCATCTGAATGCCAGATGCTAAAAAGATCCACTGTGGCTGGACCCGAATTTCAACATCTGCCAGCTCATTGTGCCGTGTAGTACCTTATCCACTCCCGGCCTCCTAGCAGCCACCATATGCTGACCCTCATCTGGCCTCAGCCCAAGATGCTCATTCTGCCTTTGTTCCCAGGCCTACAGGGAATCCTCCAAAGGACTTCTTACTTTTGGGGTCTCCTTTCTGACCACTGCCCCCTGTCTTGTACCCGACCTAGTAATTTCATCACACTATGTCAGGAGATTTGAACTCTCATCTGTAACTCTGAGCTCTCCAGGACCACAACACTCACTTGTTCTCCATCTGCTGGGGCTGCCCTTAGAAAACTGTTCCTGAACACAGGGCTGGGTGAAGTTGGGGCTCCCCTCCAGTGTCTTTATTCTTTATTTATTTTTCTTCCTTTATATCTTTCTTTATATCTTCTATTTATTGCAGTCTTGCACCACTTGTTATCCAATACCTGAAAATGGTAGTCTCAAAACTGTGCTCTCTTTTTTATCGTGGGAAGGCTGGGCTACTACCAGCAACTCTGCTAAAACCAAACCCAGAAGCCAAACTTTTTGAGTAGGATGATGGCACACGGAGATTGTGTTTGAAAACATAACTAAGGAGAAACAGAGAGGAGAATAGTTACTGGAATTTTCTGACTATGGTGACAAATTGAATTGAGGGTACAGAATGGGAGGAACTTAGAGGGGAAATAATGTTTTAGCCAGAAGATTGTGTATACAAATGGGTGGGAGAGACTCAAGAAAGAGGGCAAGTTTGTTTAGTGGAGGTAGTAACATTGGATTGAAGGAAATCTCAGAAATGGGTACAGAATGGTTTTCTACCACTTTTCTGACCCTGACACTTCGATGTGGAGATTGCTAGACTCTGTGCTTTGACTGTCTAGGATGTTTTGAAATAAACACTTTAACCAGACACTCCAACGTCTTTTGTAATATGCATTGAATTGTTTGAAACATCATGGAATTTTGATTAAGATGGTAACTTCTAGAATAAGTTCCATTAAACCATTTGAATTCTTGATCAGTGTCCCATTCAGATCAAAGTTTGAGCTGTCTCCAATATTTTCCATTTTTATTTTTACTTTCTTGAAAATATTTCACTGTAGTACCTTATTTCTCATGCAAATTTTATACTAAATATTAATTTACTGATAGTTTTGACCTCTAGAAAATAGTAGAGATGACAACTTTTGCTATGTAACTTTTTTATATGAAGGTTATGACTTCCAAGTTCAGTTTTCCTACGTAACATTATATATAAGTTCAAATTCTACTAGGACTATTTTATTCACCTATCAGTTTAAATAACTAATGAAGTTTATCACATAGAGTTTTTGTCTCTTACTTTTACATTATTATTCCTACTACTGATGTTGTAATCTACTGCATAAAAGACTGACAATTTATATCTGTGTCCTAGCTAATCTATGAAAAAATTGAGAACAATTCTGAGATCATTGAATCACCAAAACTCTTTGCTGACACTAAGATGAATTTTTCAACCTCCAGGCATTTAATTTACCATAGTGTGTGGTTCTTCTCTGAGGTAGTGCTACACATAGCTCATTCTCTTCTGGGTTAATCTTGGGATTCCATCTCCCAGTTACCAGACTGTAGCTTATCTGCTCTGGATCCAGCTTGCATGGAGAACATGCAACTTGGATAAACTTTTCACTCATTTCATTACTGTTGGTTGATTTTTCATAGACTGACTTAACCTGGGATGAAAACAAGCACATTTCTAGGTTGCAGGATTGCCTGAGAGTCATAAATAGGTATATTTGGAACAACATAAAATTAGCCAAAGCCATCTGGCATGTTGACTGCTAACTCTTGAAAGCATAGCAGGTCAAAATGAACTCAGATTTGAAATTAGTGGGGTCAAAACATCCTGCTTCACTCAGAAACTGTGGCTGGATTTTAAAGAAGTAGTTAAGAAAGAAAGTAAAAAAAAAATCTCACCTTTGGAATTATAAAGAATATAATGTTCTAGATGGGGTATCTTGTAAAAAAATGGATCAGTTGGGCACAAGTGCTTTTTATCCCCTGAAAATTGGTTAAGTTAAAAAAAATGGAATAGTTGCCAAACCCTTGAGCAGAGCTTTCCATGTTTACCTTTTTAAGCTTTGTTAAATGAGTCACATATTCTGGCCATCCACTGTCAATAATTGTGGATATATTATTTTCAGTCTCTGTCTTCTGAAAACAAAAGATTTACCTAAAGTGGAGTTATCTTTCTGACTGGGAAGTGTATTTCTTGACTCAGTCCATTGCAAAGATGGGCCAACTGTTTCCATGTGGTATAGAAATCAGAGAGGAAAAGAGAAAAACAGTGTACCTACGTAAGAGACATTTGCAGCCATATGACTCAGGGCTGTGCTTCTAGAGATGCAAAGGTGGAGCATAGAGAGATGGGGAGGGTCTGGCCCAGGAACCCAGTCTGCATTTCTGAAATGCATTTTATACTCTTCCACGTTTCTCACATGAAATCTTATTAGCATGGGGCTGGCTGTACACGCTTGGAAAATGCGATTATGTTTCTACCTTTCAATCTGCAAATGAGTCTCAGATTTGTAGTGGGAAAATTCAGAACACATAGTACTGTCGCCCTGCACATAGAGACACAGAAACTTATAGCTTAGGTCTAGTTTTCAAGCTCAACATCTTGAGGAAACCTTAGCATGGAAGCTATTCATTGCATATCAGAATTCCTGCTTGAAGGTTCAAGTGAGTAAAGGACTGTCACCAAGTTCCACGGCCACGATCAGAAACCAAGTTTTTGCAACTATTCTCCTTTTAAAAATTATGCTGTTTTATGTGGATGTGACCTCTGTGCATCTAGCCAAAAGCACGTTTCCTTGATCTGAAATGGCTTTTATCATTTTCAAGCTTTTTTGCACCAATATTTATTGATTACATTAAGGAATAGATTATTATAAATACATGGTTTTATGACGGGAAGATCAACAGTAACACAAACCTTGGTGTCCCCACATCATGTCTTACCAGTGGGAACATCCTCAGTCTTTGAGAAGGTCCCCAAGAGCTCTGCCCGACCCATGCCAACTCTACAGCTTCCACTCAGATAACCTCCATGGTGATGTCTGTGTCTGTCATCACGCAATGATCCTCCTCTGTAGTTCCTTCACTAATTAATGTATCTATGGCTAACATGCAAGTGTTCAGCCCTTGTGTGTCTGTAAAATAGTGAAATATTTTCCAATCTCTTAGTAAAAAGTCACTATCCTCAGCGACTTTGGGGGCCAACTACCCTGGATATTCAGGAAGCTTCTGGACTTTTCCATGACCCAGAAAAGAGAAGGTTCCTGCCTGGCACATTGGAGCATCTCCAGGATACTTCTCCAGTATTAAGTTATTATAGTACCAGTTGCTAGACATTTACAGCATTTCAACTAATGCATTGCTCCATTTTTTATGGCTTCTTTATTATTTAGTTGTCTTTAAATGGTCATATGAGTTCTTATGTGTGTATTATTCCATTATATGACTGCATCAAACTCCACTTACTCTGGTTATTATCTAGTTAACTACTACTTTCTGTCATAGAAACTACTATGACACTTTCTATGTTTCTGAGTGCACCCCTATGAGAGGTTATTAGAGCTGTGGGTCTTGAGTCTGGCTTGAAAATGTCTTATTTTTAAAATGGCTATAACAATATCTTCCCGCCTGCAGCATAAATAAGTTTTTGTCATGCACATCACTGCCAGTGTTGGACATTGACAGTATTGTAAATTTTTGACAAGTTTGTACATAGGAAATGGTCTTTCACTGGGTTTAAGTATTTCCCCGATTACGTACAAGACTGAATATTTTCATACGCTTATTCCCCCCATGTATTCTCATCTTTGAAGTTTTTACTCAAGTTCTTATTATTCTGCTGGAATACTTTTATTCTTTTTCTCATCAATTCTTACCTTTGCGAATTTATTTATGTAGTCTGATACTAAGGTGTTTGGTTTTGTGTAATAGTTTTTAACCTGCGTTGCAATTTCACAGTTTTTAACCTGTCATTCACTTTCTATATGGTGTTTTTTTGGTGAATAGAAGATTTACTACCTTAATATAGTTCGAGCTATCAATACGTGTCTTGCTAGTATTTTTTTTTTGCATATTTGAAATTCTTTCCTAAATTTAATTCACAAAGATATTCATCTGTGTTATCTTCTAAGTGTTTTATCTTTTTTTGGCATTTCATATTTAAGTCTTTAGTCAACCTATACATATTTAACATGATGTGAAGTAGGAATGTGATTTGCTTTTCTGATGTGGATAACCATTGTCCCACCACTATTTGTTGTCACATTCTTTCCTAATTTACTTGTCATACTGTCATGATTGAAATTTCCATATGTGATGGGTATGCTTCTGGGTTTTTCTGTCTTGTTCCACTCATCCACATGTCTATTAGAACCAGGTGGTGGGTAATAGGGAGGGCACGTACTGCATGGAGCACTGGGTGTGATGCCAAAACAATGAACACTGTTATGCTGTAAATAAACAAATAAATAAAAAAAACATAAAAAAATAATTATATTTTTATGATAATTCTCAACACTTGGACTGATGGGTATCAGAGTATTATGTCATCATTTTTACAGTGTTTAACAATCAATTTTATTGAAGTATAACTTACATACAGTGGAGCACACTCATTTTAATAACTTTTGAGTCTGTCTACACCTGGGCGACAACTACTGTAACATTTATGAAACAGGTGTTTTAGACATGGGCACCAAGCAGCTGGGGACTGTCACCCTGAGAGCAGAGAATCACATGGGTCATGCACAGAATTGCTCTGGCTTTCTGCCTAGTGGTTTTTTCAGAGACGTGGAAGCTCAGTGCAGGAATGGGGTAGCTGAGCAGATCAGAGCAATCTCACTGAGCCAAGAAGTCCAAGACTGAGAAGCAGGGAGTCTGCAGAAGGTGTAATTTCCTGGACAGAGTATTAGAGGAGAGGAAGGTAAATAAAGAAGGAGCTCCAGAAATCTGTATAAGATTTTGAGTTTATTGCTGAATATTCAGATATGCATGTGAGTCCACTTGGGGCTGGGAAAACAGCACTCTGACTCTAGTCCAACGACCTCTCTGACATCTGCGATTCAGTAGAGACCCCGAAGGACCACGGGTTAATAGCAATGCTACACTAGTCTGGACCAAAGGGTGCTCCAGTCTACCTAACGAGGCTAAAAATGAGCTCTGAAAGCATCAAGATAAACTACAAGTATTGTCAGAACAATATCCCCAAGACTGTTAAAAAAAAAGAAAAAAAGAACACAGATTTTAACCCTCAATGATATCACAAGGACGAGTGTCCTATCCCAAACTACTAGATATAAAAAAAGGACAAAACTGTAATATGTAATCAGGAGAAATATTTGACCATAAAAATATCCATAAATGGCAGAAATTATGGAATTAGCAAACAGGAGCTTAAAACAGTTGTTTTTATGTGCTCAAGGACTTAAAGGAAAAAAAGTACATATTGCAAATAGAAAAATGGAAGACAAAAAATAGAGAACTTCTAAAACTTGAAGATATAATATCTGAAATTAAAAAGTACTGTGTGAAGTAAGCAGCAGATAAGTAGACTGTTGAAGAAGGGAGGTTTGTGCGACAGATTTTTAAGGTTTTTCTCTGACTTTCACCAATATTGAGATAGGCAAATATTTTGTTTGCTTGTTTTTTAGTTTTTTTCTTTCTGTAAGGTGTGTATTCATCATTTACCCTAAAGACAGAGCATAATTATCTAGTATTCCATATTTACCTTGAGATCTGTTTGCCTCTATGCTTTGGGAGAGCTCTCTCTAAGCTTTATCTCCTGTCCTTTGCACTTCGTGCCTCAAAACAGAAGCTCAAGTTACCATAGTTTGGCATCTATGATTGTATTGTAAATATTTTTTAAGTTTTCTGCATATTATGATGTTTTGACCTCTTAAAAAACTTTTCTGGATGGGGAGAGATGACCACTTCTGGGACTAGCAAATTGTTAGACATAGCAAAGGGTCCAGCTTGCAATATGCAAAGTAATCAACCCTCTATCTGCTCATGACCCCAGAAGACAATAGTCCTCTGCCTTCATCATCCCAGGGCCAGGTCCCAGGCAACAAGGACCACCCACCCCTATTCCCAAAGCTCACCAAAATTATTCCAACTTGCCATTCCTAAACCCTTCACCCTGCCCTGCCTTGCCTTTCCAATGGAAGTTCTGATAAAGGCTCTCTCCTAAACCTTCTCCTCACTCCTGTCTTCTGACTCATGACCATCCTGTTATCTTCCCTGTGTGGTCCTCAGTGGCATGCTGACTCTCCTGTCTCCAGAAGTATGAGTATACTACGAGTATAATAAACTTTCCTCTGTTCTGAGCGTTTCCTCTGGGCCCTTTTATGGTTGCATTGACTGAACATCTCAAAAAGGAATACAAAATGATGCTTTTATGCAAAAGCAAATTTTAGTACTTGCTGATAGCAAGTACTAAATAGCTTCTTTTCATGATAGCTTCTTTCATGATGCTGTTCACCATTGTAGATTCTTTACTTTCTAACCAATTTCATGACTCCTTTGAAAAACTTGCATTAAGTATTGTTTTCATCAGTTTAAGTTGCTTTTGCAAGGGGAGCGTCTATAGTGTCTAATCTATCATATTTGCCAGAAATACAAGAAGTACGAAAATTTTTTGGATATTTGAGTCCTGCCATCACATGGAAAACTTAATCTGTAAATAGTAGTGTTATGTTTTTATCTTCTGTCTGATGGGAGCCATGGCCACTCCATTGCTCTGGGTCCAGGGATGTTCAGGGAACAAGGGCATATTCAACTGTTATACAACAGAGTATATGAACACAACACAGAGCTAAAGGTAAGATGGTGGTGTTGCCAAGTGCCTTGATGATGAGAGAGACATGCTGAGCTGATATGCAAGGCAGAGACTCAATGAGGGACAACATACACATGAGCAGAGCACCATGGAAGGCCTCCAGGTTCCAAAGACTAGATTTGCACCCAGCCACCCGCTGTGTGTAAGGGTTTTGCTCACGATTCTTAATTCTTCTGAGCATCAGTTGTCTCATTAACAAAGAAGATATAGATCATATACATGAAATCTCATTAATATAATACCTCATAGTCTGTAGATTGGTAGTTATATCTGTATGTCAGGTATGGCCAACTTCACTCATGTGGGATTTAAACAAGATGCTTAATTTTTTAAAATTTTTTAATTTAATTTAATTTTAAGATTTTGTTTATTTATTTGACAGACAGAGATCACAAGTAGGCAGAGAGGCAGGCAGAGAGAGACGGAGAAGCAGGTTCCCTGCGGAGCAGAGAGCCCAATGTGGAGCTCAATCCCAGGACCCTGGGATCATGACCTGAGCCAAATGCAGAGGCTTTAACCCACTGAGCCACCCAGGCACCCCAAGATGTTTAATTAAAAAAAAATTAAAATCTGTTCATGGTCTCATGTATCAAATGAAGGAATTGAACACTTCTCACTTGAGAATTTTCTTTCTTTCTTTTTTTTTTTTAAGATTTTACTTATTTATTTGACAGAGAGAGTGAACACAGGCAGGGGAGCTGCAGGTAAAGGGAGAGGGAGAAGCAGGTTCCCCTCTAAGCAGGGAGCCAGATATGGGCTCATCCCAGGAACATGGGATCATGACCTGAGCCAAAGGCAGATACTTAACTGACTGAGTCACCCAGGCATCTCTCAATTGAGGATTCTTTCCCCCCCCCTCCTAAATTTGCTGAGAAACTTATGGACTTATTCAGCCAAAAGAGGTTACTCACTCTTGCCTCCACCTGCCACACAAAGAGAGGACTGAAGACGTAGCACACTCCTCAATATTTGGTCAGCCACGACTTCTGGTATGGCCACTGTATCTCTGTATAAAGCTGTTTTGTTGTGTTGTCCAATAATGCATCTTTGTCTGTTATTGTGATGTCCAAATTCCCATGATAACTACTGTTGGTCTCTAGGAGAAGAAGAACTCCCTTCTTCAATGTCAGTCTCGGGCCACCTCATGCCATGCATGATGTCTGGGTGAGCACCTTCTGTCCCCACAGTACCATGTCAACTTCAGTGACAGCAAGACAGTGTAGCCTGCCACACTCTGTCATGGCCCCACTCACACCTTTCTTGCCTTCCTTTACCTGTTTTTTGAGGATCATTTAAAAAGATATTCTTTTCCAAGGTGAAAAGCAATGTCTTCCAAGGGAGAACAAGTGGCTACTTTCAAATCACATGCTTTTCACCAATGATCCTCCTGACCTGGAGTTCAGCTGTGCTGTGACATGTCTAGTCAGTGCTGGTGATGGGATGGGGTCGAAGAGGGGATAGTGAGTGTGATGTCATGATTACCCGAACAATTTCTCCAGTTTCCTACAAAATGTTTGACTCAGCTGCTATGAGACATTAACAGTTCATTATACCCAAGAGTCCCTTGGGAAAATCCTCTTAATAGGTAGGGCCTGAGACCCATGACATGGCCATGTAACACTTTTATCTTCCTACAAGAAGAGTAGGGGTTAATAGACTATGGCCATGTTCTCAATAAGAGCCAAGGTCAGTTGAAGAGTTGCATTTTAAGACGAGTTAGTGAACACATAATATCTTCATCGGTATAGCTTAAAGCCTTTTAATTTGGAAATCATGTTTGTTTGAAATTAGTAGTCATATAAAATTAGAAATAAATTTGTTTTTCATTACCCCCCCAAAAAATTTAGTAAAAATACCCTATGTTGGTTGTGGATCCACAATTTCTACTCTAAGTGAGTTAATAAAAGGGGTAATAACATCTTTACCCGCTTCCTTCTTTCCTGAAGACTGGTCCTAGAAACTATGGGAAAATGTCCTCCGATTTCTACCCGTATCACCAAATGATCCATGCAGCTCCTTGTGTAACAGAAGAATCCTATTTTTAGTGGACTAGAAGCAGCCATTCTTGGCACATTGATCAGAGTAGGCTAACTGTTGTAAAAACAACCCCCAAGTTTTAACAGTTTAATGTAGTTAAACTTTCTCTCTCTCTTACATCACACTGAAGGTCAGAAGGCACTGGGACCCAGGAGGTTTGAGCATCAGCCTTTTCTAGACACTTAATGTTTGCTTCATTCAGCTGGCTGGTGGAGAAAGAAAGAGAGTACAGGAAAGGTATTTCATGGGCCCTTCCTGAGAAAGGACACATATCACTTCTCATGGGCACTTGTCCATAATGTCATGCCTAAGTGCAGGGGAAGGTGGGATACGTAGCTCTGATGGATGGTCAGAGAGGAGAGAACATGGATACTGATGAACATTACAAGTCTGGCCCACAGTTCACCCCTTGGTCACCGAACATCCCTTTCATTTTTCTTTGCATGCATCCCTTCTGAACTGAGAAAACATAAGTCCAATCCTGTCCCTGTATCTAATGCAAAGTCCAAGATCTCTGGGTCATATGCTGTTCTCTTCTCCATCCATGACTTGGCATCTCATGGCTTGGCAACTGCTGAACTAAGGAAGCGTCATCTGCCCAACCCAAACCCGAAATACAATCAATCAATCAAGGCCAAGTTATGACAACTGGTATTATAAAGTGGAAAACTGTGAGAAACACAGCCACCCATTCTGAAATTCTACTGGACAGGCCTTATGAAGGTGTCCTATGGTGGAAAGAGGCAGAACCTTGAGCAGATCCTGATTTTGGTCCCTGAGAAAACAACTTTTTCCTTCACCATGGCATTTTGTTCTACCTGTGGGGGCTTCTTCCTTTACTGTTTTTTCTCTGTGGTCACATCTGGAGTCTGGTCAGGTTTCGTAGCTCTCTTCCTGCTGGCACAACATGGGGGCCTGAGGTCATTTTAATTCTCAAACAGTCAAAGGCATTCATTTAGTGCTGATTGACTGATTGATTGATTATTCAGACTCAAGGTTTTTGGCAGTTTCTCCAGAGACTTGGTAGGTGACTCATCTTCTTTACAAAATTGTTTCACTGGGCTAAGAGCCACGGATTAAGTTAGTTTGTAGACATAATTTTCAAATACATAATATTTCTTTACTTCCTGACCCACTAACCTCTTACTCTAAACATAATGAACCGTCTGTAGTCTATCTGGGACAATGAACTAGAGTGGAAACCACACTTTTAATCTGATTTTTGACCCAGGTCTGAGTTCTAATAGATGTCTGTTGTTGAAAACACTTACCGAGCTTCTCTTACTGCTTTGAGTTTAGTAGACCAATTTTTAAAGACACTCAAGTTCCAAAATTTTTCTTTATTTCATTCCATTCTTTTTCATACCAGAGAACTTTCACCTGATCACGTGTTTTTCTTCTCATACCTGGGTAAGTGCAGTTGGGAACATCCAATCTACAACAACTGACCTGTTTTGGTTTCCCTTCCCTGTCACTGTAAGTCCAAGAGACCATTGTTCTGCCTTCCAAATTGTCGATGTGAACAATTTAATAAAGTGTTCTTTCCAACAAATAAAAAGGCTCTTTAGTTTTCTGGTATTGGCTTTCTTGCTCCTTACAACTTGATTGCTAAGTCAATGCCACGTCCTTTAGTTTTTGTTGCAGTGTCAAGTTCGTCATTATTTAGGGGAGGCTAACTTCTGTATTAAACATGCCTTAATAAATATGGCTTTACACAAGAAAAAATTTATCTTTTTAAACTGCTGTATAATGTGGTTGTCCTGACTGAGAGATTCTCCTGAGTGATAATTTATTAATAGAAATGTGGGTTATCGGGGCACCTGGGTGGCTCAGTGGGTTAAGCCTCTCCCTTCGGCTCAGGTCATGATCCCAGGGTCCTGGGATCGAGCCCCACATTGGGCTCTCTGCCCCATGGAGAGCCTACTTCCTCCTCTCTTTCTGTCTGCCTCTCTGCCTGCTTGTGATTTCTCTCTGTCAAATAAATAAAATATTAAAAAAATTAAAAAAAAGAAATGTGGGTTATTAGGAAATCATTGAAGAATTAAATCTAACTGATTTTAATCATTTGAGTCTTTTAATTTTTGTGCAGTGTCATAAAAAGAGAATTAAGAGAGCCCCAAATGTGGCAGACCATCAGAAGTAGTTGGTGTTCATAGGATGCTTAATAACCAATGTTGTCAAATAACATTTTCCACATTGAAGAACATTTTCTGTATCTATTCTGTGCAATATGGTAGCTACTAGCCACATGTAACTAACAAGCACTTGAAATGGACCTAGTATGGCTGAGGAATGGAATTTTTAATTTTGTTTGATTTACATTACTTTGAATTCAGATTTATTTATTTATTTGTTTTTTTTTTGTTTATTTATTTTCATTTAGAGAGAGACAGCGAGAGAGAGCACAGACAGAGAATGAGAGTCAGAAGCTGACTACCTGCTGAGCAGAGAGTCTAATGTGGAACTCGACCCCAGGACCCTGAGATCATGACCTGAGCCAAAGGCAGATGCTTAACAGACTGAGTCACCCAGGTGCCCCACATTAATCTGAATTTATATTGAAGCAACCACGTGTGCTGGAGAGCTCAGAATATCAATCCAACCTTTTTAGAGACAAGGGAGATGGTTCTCTCTGAAAACTTAAGACTTTAATAGAAGAGAAATTGGAGATCAGATGTAAAAGGATTGCCTCTTTCCTGCTGTCAATCCCAGATTTTGGAAAAAAAAATCACTCTTCTTAGAATGTACTTCTCTGTACAAAATAGTTTCACTAAACAGAGCCAGTTAATACAAATCTTCCTCTAACTTCATGAGCTGGTACATATCTGTTTTCCAGTTGTGTGGATTTGATTTGTTCTACTTTTTCTGCAAAATAAAGTCATTTGAGAGACAGGAGGATTTTTTTTTTTTTTTTTTGAATCACACCTCTATGCCATACCCTGGATTTGTACTTCTCCTCAAACCACTGAGAAATACACAAGGAATATCTTGCAAAAAAGACCCCAGAGTTCACCAAAAGCTCTATATGGTTTGGCTTCATGAAAAGCCAACTGATTGGTCTATGGCTTTGATTCCAGTGGGGTTTTCCATAGTCTTGCAGTAAACTCAGAATCTTACATGAGACAGATCAATCAAAACAATCTTTAAAAATGTAGGAATAGCTGTTCAGAAATGAAGCATCCACTGTTTTAACAGATGTGTAAAAAGGCTGTTTCACTGAGTGTAACCCTGACCAATCCTACACTCAAGTAATTTCCCTGAGTCCTTCAAAAATGTTATATGCTAGGCATAATAGAGATAATAAATGATGTACTTCATAGCAATTCACTTAGGAGTGATAAGAGACTAAGAAACTTGAAACTTCTTTTTCCTCCCACTTAGCAGACTAGTTATAAGTTCCAAAATACAAAAGGATATTTTTAGAATTAGATCTGTAAGCACATTGTACCCAAGATGAGATTTGAGTGAACTCCAATACAGAAAAGTCATTTTACAATCTGGAGCCCTATCACATGGTGAATGTGTTAAATAATACTTTTCTTTCCAAAATGATTGTATCTTGTATAATGAGTTTCTTACCACAAATTCATTTAAAAAAAATTATCTTCAGCTGCAACTAACAAGTTTTAACTATGGTTAGGTACAGATCATATTTCCACGGTAGATTCTAATTCCCTATGACTTTTGCTCTAATGGGCTCCTCAGTTAGTACCTCTTCCATCCTGCCCTCATGTCTGCACTACTGTGTTGTTGGTCGAGATTCAGTTCTATGTAGAGATCCAGCATGGTACAGATGGCCCCGTGACAATCACTCTGAGTTGAACTGCTCTCGATCCTCGCAAGGGCTCTGCCAATGACCCCATGCAGCCCTATTGGGATTGCATGAATATTCAGTGAGATAATCCACATAAAGCATAGAGCCTGGAACACAGCAACAGACTTACAAAGGGTAGCAGTCCTGCCTTATCTCTGTCATACCCATCAGAGTTCAAGGTCCATATGCAGCTGATCAACTGCACAGTCAACGTCCCATATGTCCCCTGCATGCACATACCCTAAGGGCATGTCTTCTTTGACCCATGTTTCATTCTTTTGCGGTCTCTTTGAAACAAATTTTAACCAACAGCTCAACAATAAACTATGTTACTTTGAATATTTTCTTCTTTCCCTTAGTAACTTATTATTTTAAGAGCCAGGGGCTCTGTCTTTAATAAACCTTTGTCAGATAAAGAGAGGAACAACACTTTAGGTAAAACAGAAAATCTAAGGAAGAAATGTTACAACATTTATTGTGGAAACTAATTTCACTCCAGTTAAAGTCAAAGTATCTGTTCACCAGATCTGCTGATACCTTTGACGTCTGCAGTCAAACACTCAGAAGGCTTTTGGCGGAGTGACTCATAAACGCAGAAGTAGCATCAACATTGGAAGAAGAAAGCATTCAGAAGGAAGTGCCCCAGCTTGAACCCTCAAACACTGCTTTAGGAATTGTGCGTTTGTAAAATATTTATAGTGTAAGTAGAATACATTTAATTATTCCTTTTCTTTTTTTTTTTTTTCTCATTTTATTTATTTTTTCAGCGTAACAGTATTCGTTCTTTTTGCACAACACCCAGTGCTCCATGCAAAACGTGCCCTCTCCATTACCCACCACCTGTTCCCCCAACCTCCCACCCCTGACCCTTCAAAACCCTCAGGTTGCCCCAACCTCCCACCCCTGACCCTTCAAAACCCTCAGGTTGTTTTTCAGAGTCCATAGTCTCTTATGGTTCGCTTCCCCTCCCCAATGTCCATAGCCCTCTCCCCCTCCCCCAATCCCACCTCCCCGCAGCAACCCCCAGTTTGTTTTGTGAGATTAAGAGTCATTTATGGTTTGTCTCCCTCCCAATCCCATCTTGTTTCATTTATTCTTCTCCTATCTCCTACCCCCCCATGTTGCTTCTCCATGTCCTCATATCAGGGAGATCATATGATAGTTGTCTTTCTCCGATTGACTTATTTCACTAAGCATGATACGCTCTAGTTCCATCCACGTCGTCGCAAATGGCAAGATTTCATTTCTTTTGATGGCTGCATAGTATTCCATTGTGTATATATACCACATCTTCTTTATCCATTCATCTGTTGATGGACATCTAGGTTCTTTCCATAGTCTGGCTATTGTAGACATTGCTGCTATAAACATTCGGGTACACGTGCCCCTTCGGATCACTATGTTTGTATCTTTAGGGTAAATACCCAGTAGTGCAATTGCTGGGTCATAGGGTAGTTCTATTTTCAACATTTTGAGGAACCTCCATGCTGTTTTCCAGAGTGGTTGCACCAGCTTGCATTCCCACCAACAGTGGAGGAGGGTTCCCCTTTCTCCACATCCTCTCCAGCATCTGTCATTTCCTGACTTGTTCATTTTAGCCATTCTGACTGGTGTGAGGTGATATCTCATTGTGGTTTTGATTTGTATTTCCCTGATGGCGAGTGACGTGGAGCACTTTTTCATGTGTCTGTTGGCCATCTGGATGTCTTCTATTCCTTTTCTTTAAATTCATAGAATTTTGAGGTAGAATTTTAAGTATCTGAAAAGCAGCTTGGGACTGGGTCTTTTTTTTTTTTTAAAGATTTTATTTATTTATTTGATAGACAAAGATCACAAGTAGGCAGAGAAGCAGGCAGAGAGAGAGGGGGAAGCAGGCTCCCCGCCAAGCAGAGAGCCCGATGCGGGGCTCGATCCCAGGACCCTGAGATCATGACCTGAGCCGAAGGCAGAGGCTTTAACCACTGAGCCACCCAGGTGCCCCTTGGGACTGGGTCTTAACCAGCTACCACTTTTCTGTTTGGAGTACGTTACTCCTCATGTCTGAATCTCAGCATCTAATTTTAAATTGGAGACCATGAAATGCACTACTATAGTCTGGAATATTGATTAAATGAATCTTTGAAAAAGCAATTTATAAACAATACAAAATATGCCATCATTCACATTGGTTTCCTACAATGTACCATAAAATAATTCATTATCGTGATTTATAAGGTGACATTTAAAAAGAAAAGCAGGTTTTTTCTGTCATGTTTGCTGACACAAATTCCACAATTTGCGGAATAACTTTGGCCATGTGTTATTCAATGCTCTTGGATGAGTGCTCTGCAGACTCAGGTCCCCTGAGCTCCAAAGTTGCAGAAATTAGTGGACTAGAGGACTTAGTTGATTTCGTCGTTGAACGAGATGATGCAAAGTCCTTATTGTTTTTCTGAACTTTCTCTTGTGTTGGCGCCATGGATACCTTTAGGAACTTTGCAGGTGGTGTCCTTGAATTTTTGTGGAAGAGGCAAAATTTATATTTACTCAGATTCTTGTTTAAAAAATAGGGGAAAATATGGACACGTGGGTGGCTTGGTTGGTTAAGTGTCTGCCTTTGGCTCAGGTCATAATTTCAGGGTCCTCAGATGGAGCCCCATGTTGGGTTCCCTGCTCAGTGGGGAGTCCATCTCCTCTCTCCCTCTGCCCCTCCTCTTGCCCCCCCACTCATTCTCTCTCTCTCTCTCTCTCTCAAATAAATAACTAAATAAAATATTTTTTAAAAATTAGGGAAAAAAAGACCTTATATTTTAAAAAGGAAAAATTAGGGATACCTGGGTGGCTCAGTTGGTTGTGTCCCACTCATGATTTCAGGTCAGTTCATGATCTCAGGGTCATGAGATCCAGTCCCATGTTGGCTTTGTGCCCAGTGGGGAGTCTGCTTGAGATGATCTGCATCTGCCCCTCCTCCCACTCTCTCTCCCCCCACTCTCTTTCTCTCTCTCTCTCTCTCTCAAATAAATAAATCTTTAAAAAATAAAAAGGAAAAATGTACAAATTTTATGACAAGTTAAAAAAAAGTCTAAAGATGACACAACACAGGTGACAAAATGTTTTAAAATACACAGGGCTCCTACAAGCTCATAAAAGAGACAAACAGATAAAAAATGGGTAAAATACAGATGCACAAGTGATTTTTAGAAGAGAAAACAAAAGTGGTCAGTAAATATGCAAAGCGATATTCTTTCTCCTTCATAGTCAGATAAATACAATTAAAGAAATCATATGATATTCTTCAATCTTCAGACTAACAAAAATACAGAAAGGATGCATAGGGCTGGACACTCTGGGCCAGTGGAAAGGTAAATGGTTATTTTATTTATTTATTTATTTTTTTTAAGGAACGGAGTTTAAACTTTTATTCTATATATTTTCAGGTTCAAAGATTTAAACAATAATGGACTCAGTTCACAGGACAGAGATCAGGTGCTTTCATCATAAAACCCAACTACTAAGCATAAGTGAATTGAAACCAGAGTATTGAGATTTTGCTCCCTCACAGATATTGCAGGAATAGCCTTGTACATGAAACTGCATGTTTTTCTTTTATTGCTTTAAACTAGAACCTGGGAAGTGAGATGGGGAGGGGAGAGGATAACTCTTTAGGTCCTTTGATCTACTGGCCTGAAAGAGCAAATTCTTAGCATCTTATTTTTCCAATATCCTTGGGACTTATCTCTTAACTATTTCTCCATATTCTGATTCTAATTAGTGGTTCATTTCACATTGTTAGGGTTATTTACAGGTCAAAATATTTATGTAGGTATCCCCGGCTAGCCCTTTCTCCTTTCTCTTTTGGGACCCCATGTTCCATTACTTATCTTTCAGAAAGACCAGTGGACACATTTTTGTGTAATTATATGGTTCTTTGGGGGAGTAGGTAACCTAGCTCCCAAGAGATCAATTCTCCTTTTTCTTTCTCTACCATCTGTTCCGTTCACAGTTCAAACTTTACCTGTCCCAGGACATTTGCAAAGTCTCCTAACTTAGCTCTCAGATCTCAGCTCTTAGATCTCCTCTCCACTCCAGCCCAACACTGATGCTGGAATGAGATTTCTAATGCAAAACACACTCCCCTCCTTAGATGTCTTTAATGACTCCTCACCAAAACCAGCATGAAGTATAAACTTCCTTTTCTTTCTTTCTTTCTTTCTTTCTCTTTTTTTTTGGGGGGGGGGATTCTGTTTCTTTTTTCTCTCATTCTTTCTTTATTTTTAAATTGTGCTATGTTAGTCACCATACAGTACATCATTAATTTTTGGTGTAGTGTTCCATAATGCATTGTAAGTGTGTAACACCCAGTGCTCCGTGCAATCTGTGCCCTACTTAATACCCATCACCAGGTTCACCCATCCCCCACCCCCTCCCTTCTAAAACCCCAAATTTGTTTCCCGGAGTCCATAGTCTCTCATGGTTTGTCTTCCACTCTGTTTTCTCTTCCTTCTCTCAATGTCCTCCATGCTATTCCTTATGTTCCACAATAAGTGAAACCATATGATAATTAGCTTTCTCTGCTTGACTTACTTCACTCAGCATAATCTCCTCCAGTCCCATCCATGTCGATGCCAAAGTTGGGTATTCATTCTTTCTGATGGCTGAGTAATATTCCATTGTATATATGGACCATATCTTCTTTATCCATTCGTCTGTTGAAGGGCATCTCAGCTCTTTGCACAGTTTGGCTGTTGTGGACATTGCTGTTATGAATACTGGTATCATATGGCCCCTTTTTGCACTACATCTGTAACTTTGGGGTAAATACCCAGTAGTTAAATGGCTAAATCTTTAAAAAATTATCTTGAACTGTCTACTAAAATTAAAAATACAAAGATATTTCTTTCTAGGAATCCCAGTTTTGGGAATTTAACAGCAGCTAAGCAGAGGAGTGAAATAAAAGTGAATGGGGGAGGTGATTATTAACTTTTTTTCATCCTGTTGCTTGATGGAATAAGCCAGTAATGCTCATGTTATCCAAATATATATGTGTATGTGTATATATGTATACATATTTTTCTGATCATATATATATATATATATATACACATATGTATGTGTGTGTGTGTGTGTGTGTAAATAATTTTAAGAATGAGATGTTCTCAAATCTTTAGGGCAGACTCAGGCTGCTTCAGTAAAATCTTATACTATGGTAAGTTACTGTCTTTCCCCTCTCTGGTGGACGGACTACCTGTGGTGTCATCTGGTCAGTTCCAAATGCTAGAAGATAATGTGGATTTTCACAAATTGAAGAAGCTCCAGAAAACAGAAAACGGGGTGGTGAAAAACTGAAAGTGGCATCTCATGCAGAGATGCAGTGACCGCAGTGATCTAATCACCGTTCCCCGCCTTCCACTCTTCCACCCTCTGCAAATAGGCATCAGGTCTTGTTAATCTGAGTCCTCTTGACGAAATCCAAAGTTTTGGGAATTTTTCTTATTTGAGCTGTTCCAGCATGTGACAATATCGGTGGAGTTTTCCTTCTTTTTAAATTTACATTTTGTTTTTTAAATATAGATGATATGCTTCTAATGAAAAGCCCTCGTTAGATGCTCTTGACTCACCCTTTCTTACCCTAAATGCCATGTAGCTGTGGCAATTTCTAAAAGCAATTTCTCGTTTTAGTTTTTCTAAGGGTCACCTCTATACTTGCTTTTCCTGAGTTGTCAGCTTTGTGCAGGCTTTGCTGAATTCGCTCTAGGAAAGCTGAGAATATCACTTACACGATGCTGTCAGGTCTTTTCCCAATTTTACTTATTGTTATTGTCTTTTTATTAGTGAAATGGATACTGCCCAGTGTGCCCAGATATCATCACAGCATAATCTGGCTTACTTACTTTTTTTTAAGCTCAGTGAACAGAATGAGTACATTTCCTAGTTTCCTTGCACTTTGGTATGAGTTTTTGCCAACAATAAGAATCAGAGTTGTATGTCAGCTTCTAGGGACTTCTCTTAAAATTACTTAATGAACGCCTTCAGTTTCTTCTTTATCTTCCTCTCCTTGCTGCTGGCTGGAATGGGTCTCTCATAGATAGCAGACAATTTCTTTTCTTTTCTTTTCTTTTTTTTTTTTTTTAGATTTTATTTATTTATTTGACAGACAGAGATCACAAGTAGGCAGAGAGGCAGAGAGAGAGGGAAGCAGGCTCCCTGCTGAGCTGAAAGCCTGATGCGGGACTTGATCCCAGAACCCTGAGATCATGACCTGAGCTGAAGGCAGAGGCTTTAACGTACTGAGCCACCCAGGTGCTCCAAGACAGACAGACTATTTCTTAAAAATAATTCTGCCATTCTCTGTCTTCTTCTCCCCACAATTCCACTCTCCCTTCCTTCCTTCTTTCATTTTTTTTTCTTCCTTCTATTTTTAAACTCATAATAACAATCTTGATTGCCCACTCTGAAGACCACACACACACACACACACACACACACACACACACACACACACAAACAAAAGAAAAAGAAAAAGAAATGATTGGAGAATAAGTAGTTGATTTAAGAAGTGAATCTAAAAAGTTATCAGGGAAGAAACTAGGAGGGGAAGGCAGCCAATGGCAAGACATACATAGTCAAACTAGTTTCCACTGTGAGGAATTGGAGACCAATCCCACTGGGGAACTGTGGGCGTCAGTGCCTAAATGGAATCTCAGGTTCCTCCACGACTCACTTGAGTGGCGAGGGAGCCAGGACATTTATATACAGATCGTATTAGCCATTGGGTGAGGGAGTATTGTTTCTAGTCTTTTCTGAATTGTCATCGAGAAGGAAAAGTAAGTTTCCATTGCTTGTGAATGTCCCTACGCAGCCAGTCATCAGATAATGGTTGTTCCTAAGGGGATATGGATTATACTCTGACACTGTCTATTTCACAGTCTCAATGTCATTGAGGAACAATTTCAACTTTTCTCACTGGCTTTGTAACACCAATTCTGTCATGTATCAATTATTCATTGTATGTGAGGGTACATTTCTGAGCTTTCTGTCTTGTTCCATTGATCCATTTGCTCTCTCAGAACAAAGTATACACTGCGTTCTCTCCCCTTCTTGAAATCAGTAGGGCGGATCTTCTGCCTCATTTTGTGTCTTATCTGATACACTGTATCAACTTGACTGGTGTCTTCAGAGAATCAGGTTTGTGACATTGATTTTCCCCATAATTTTTTAAAATTTTTATTTAATTTTTTAAATTTATTTTCAGTGATCCAGAATTCATTGTTTATGCAGCACACAATGCAGGCAATACGTGCCCTCCATAATACCCACCACCAGGCTCACCCAACCCCCAGCCCCCTCCCCTCTAAAACCCTCAGTTATTTCCTCAGAATCCACAGTCTCTCATGGTTCATCTCCCCCTCTGATTCCCCCCAACTCCCTTCTTTCCATCTCTCCATGTCCTCCATCTTATTCCTTAGGCTCCACAAATAAGCGAAATCATATGATAATTGACTCTCTCTGCTTGACTCCATTTTTTTTTGTTTGTTTTCCATTTCATTTATTTCTGCTCTTGAATTTATTATTTATATTCTTCTGTTTTCTTTGGACTAAATTTACTCTTTTTTCCCTTTACTTTTATTGTTTATTTCTTCTTCTTCTTCTTTTTTCTTTTAGAGAGAGAGAGAGAGCATGAGCAGTGGGAGGGGGGCAGAAGAAGAGGAGGGAGAGAGATCCTTTTTTTTTTTTTTTGAGAGAGAGAATTTTAAGCAGGCTTTACGCCCAGCATGGAGCCAGGTGTGGGGCCAATCTCACAACCCAGAGATCATGACCTGAGCCAAAACAAGAGTCACACACGACCAACTAGGCCAGCTACTTGCCCTTCTCTTTATTTTTTAGATGGAAACTTAGTCAACTAACTTGTTGCAAGTATATCACAATGTACACCCCCCCCCCCCCCGCCCATGTGTTCCTTTAACTCTATCCCATAAATTTTGGTACGTTGGATTTTCTTCATTCGGCCTCAACTACTTTCTAATTTTCCTTGTGATTTCTCTTTTTGACCTATAGATGATTTTGAAGTTGTCCATTTTCCAAATTGGGATTTCTCAGTCTCTTTTCATTATTGATCAGTAGGCTAATGATGTGGGGGTTATAGACTTAACATTCCTATTTTCATCTCCCTTGTTTTCCTTTTTATTACACAGTATCAGTTATTTTGTTCCATTTATTTGATTATTTTTCTTTGATTTTTTTTTTTTTTAACAATCCAGCTGTATGACCTCTCTTTTGCAAGTGCAATTTCAGTTAATTTTTATCTGGTGATTATTTATATAATTGAGTTTATACCTGTTATCCTACATTTTGTTTTCTGCCCTTTCCCTCTTTTTTCTGATTATATTTCTCTTAAATGACTGAAGACTTAAAAAGTTCTGTTTGTATTCTTCTGTTAGTTTTGAAGCTATAACCAATATTTGTGTTAGTCTAGTGGTTACTATTGAAATAGTAATGCATGTACTGATCTTACAAAATATATAGTTAATTACTCTCTCTACCGTTCTCCTAAATACAGACTTTAGAACATTTGCCTCTGGTCACTGTTCCTCCTCCACATACCATAATATTTTCCACAGTTGTGAATCCTTAGAGGGAACCATTTCTCCTTTGATGACAACATCAAGACAGAGAAGTTCCTTGTTTGTCCATCCGTACTGGTGGTTGGGTGTTATCTAGATCATCATTTCTGCTGATTACAGCCAGTGAGAGTACTGACCTCTGATAGGGGGTCCGAGCTCTGGCTTCCTTCCCATTTTTACCCACCCTATGAGCTCTTTCCTTCCCCCTGGAGTAGTTGTAACTCCTCTTAGTATCTTGATTGGGTCAGCCGTTGCTCCTTCAGAAGCCTTGGATTCTGCAAAAAACCAACCAACCAACAAACAAAAAAAATAGCACTTTAACTTCTATCTCTCTATTCTATATCTCTGTTTACTTTTGTTCTTTTGGAATTTTTCTTAATTTTTTCACAACTACAGCTATCTATTAAAAAGATACTTTAAAACTTGTATCCTTAACTCTTAGTGTTTGAATTAAGAGGGATTTTTTTTTCAGTAAATTTTTTGTCATATTGTCAGAAATAAAAATCTTATATTTACATTTTACTGCCTTGATTTCTTTTATCTTATTCATGAGTCCATCTTAATATCTTTTTTTTTTTTTAAGATTTTGTTTATTTATTTGAGAAAGAGAGAGGGAGAAAGCGTGAACAGGGAGGAGGGAGAGGGACAAGCAGATTCTTTGCTGAGCAGGGATCCCAACACGGGAGTAGAACCCCAGGACTCTGGGGTCACAATCCAAGCCAGAGGCAGATGCTTAAACCACTGAGACACCCAGGTGCCCCTCCATCTAATATCTTAGCTGTATTTTTCTGGTGTTATCTGACCTCACATACCAGTGGACAGACAAATTAGTGGTGAGCAGAAGTAATACATAAAATACCATGTAACGTTTTCCTCCGAGACATTTACTGAGAGTTTCCTCTGGGTCAGACAATTCCCTGGTTCTTTGCGTATGCTAACCTTCCTCTTCACCACAGCATTCCTTTGTCACCAAGGTTTGCAATAGAGGTAAATTTTCCCAGCACTGCTTGGCCATGTGGGGTGACACTGAGATTCATACTCATGTCCACCTGATTCAAAAACATGGCATTTTCCTGCTGTCCTTCAGAGTCTACAAAAAAGTCTTAAGTCCTCTGAACCGTTTGGAAGGGGTTACTCTGCTAATCCTAAACCAGGTTAATAACAAGTAAAATAAGGAAAGAACATATCTATCTGAGGACTTGGCAAAAGAATCAATCCAAGTGGCCATAGTTTTTGGAATAGTAACAGCTAAATAATCGTTTCTGATTTTTGCCCAGAATTCTTTCATTGAACAAATTTAGCCACCTGCTGATAATGTGTGGGAGGCATTTTGGATAATTCAGACACATTTTGGATAATTCAGAGTCATGTACTTTACTTTTTACAGTAGACATCCAGCCCACAACATGAGTTAAAAATCAGGCAAGGGAGACAAAATTTTAAATACAGGTGCTAGGGGTTAACGGAGGTACCTATTGGAAACAACTTTTCCAATGAGAGATTGATTATTTCATTATGCCTAAGGAAGTCTGAGGGGCTTCTTAAAATGTGTCTAAATTAAACAGTTTTCCATTTTGTTAAAAATAAACTTCTCATAAAAACCTACTTTTGAACAGCCTCATTTGATAAAGCAATGTGGATCCGAGCAGGGCAGAGCTGAGAACCATAGGTTTTGTTAACTTTTTTCTGAAGTTGACTAAGAGACCAGGCTCAGTACACTCTGTATCGGAATCATTGATAAGCTAACTCAAATATCATTGTACCAGCTCTTCCCTGAATAGACGATTTTCAAACCCAAAGTGCAGCATCCTCTTTTTTTTTCCCTCCAAGATTAACCTTAAGGTTACTGAAATATATCTTTTCTGATCAAAAGTTCACTTTTCAGCAATAAAAGATAATTCTGGCATGTTTTCTGGTCCTTCCCACACTCCCACCTCTAAGAGCCCCTTGACATACACCTTCTTTCCGTCTGTTTCTGAACCGTTGCTAAAATAAAAGGATGAATCATTCTAGTGGTGCTCGGATGGAAAACTCATGTGGATTTTCCAAGTATTGAAAAACATCTCCAGTAAATTATTAGAGAACTTTAGAGCTTAATGGAATACTTTTTAGTGACTGGGAAACATTGCTTCATCAGCTCTAATGGAAAGAGGAAGGCCTGTTTTATACCACTGCCAAAGGTTGCATCTGCTGGGGATTTGACAGTATATTCTTTGCCATTCTAGCTTACTTGAATTAAAAAACAAAGCAAAAAAAAAAAAACAACAACAAAAAACAAAACAAAACAAAACACAAACAATGTCTTTAGCACCCATCTTTTACTTACAAGTGAGTATCAGATCCAAATGGCTTATTTTGGGGATCCTTAGGAGCAAGAGTGCAGTTTTACCTTCTGGCAAGTCTACTGTGTGTTCACTGAAAACAAAGCCTTCTGGGGCTGGTGTTTAAGCTGACATCTGTCTTATCTAAAGACCTTGTACCCAAATCGTGTAATATCCAGTCGCTACTTTTGTTGATGTGCGTCTAAGGTGGACTATGGAAAGGGCAGACGGGAGAGTAGGACAGTCATTTAATTATGTTGATGGAAAGAGGGGCATATTCGGACTCGGGAAATCTTGAGTAAGGTCTTACAAGATTCCCATCTGGTGAGAAATGCATCCTTGGAGCATCTAATCTATAACGTGTGGCAAATAGTACTTACCAGATTGCCCTGCGTATTAAATAGTAATATACACAGGGGTTGGAAAAGTTAATGGCATCTGGACCAGAAATGGTAACAGATAATTTAGGGAAAGACTATAAGTTAAAAGAGCCATTAAGTACACTCAATTATGTTACATATTTCAAAGAAATGTAAACGTTTGATTTATGTTGTTGATAATACAAATAACTTATTTTTAATGTCAGCGTGTATCTTAGAACAGTTGTCTGTTTGCGATCATCCATACAACACCGATCAGATATCTGATCTTACATAGGATGTGATTACATCCAAACATCTTCCAGAAACAAAACGTGAATCCTGGGTATCCCTGGAAAGTTCCCCTAAGACAACTCACTCAGATTTTTCATTTTTCAGTGACAAGGAGTTCACATGAAGAGCATTTTTAATTCACTGGCAATTCCTTCTTGGATTGAGTCAAAGACAGTGTTCTTGCAATTTTCAAGTGTTACATTTCCTTATTGCACAGAATATTTAAAAATTCTAAAACATATTTAGCACATCTTCGCACTTGTAATTCCTTGCCTTTTGTAATTCTTATAACATTGTTTTTGTGCAGGATTTCCAGGTAAAATATTTCATGGAACATACTTATACAATTTTTTTTTGGTTTTGTTTATCTGAAATTAAAATTCAATATATTTTCTTTCTTTCTTCCTTTTTTTTTTTTTTTTTTAGATTTTATTCATTTATCTGACAGAGAGATCACAACAAGTAGAGAGGCAAGCAGAGAGAGCGGGGGGAAGCATGCTCTCCGCTGAGCAGAGAGCCCATTGCGGGGCTCATCCCAGGACCCTGAGATCATGACCTGAGCCGAAGACAGAGGTTTAACTCACTGAGCCACCCAGGCACTCCAACATTCAATAGATTTTCTTGTATTTTTATTTGCGAAATCTGACAAATTGGAATAAGAAAAGTGTACAGTTTAGGAATGCTATCAAAGTTAAGTTGTTATCAGTTTAAAGTAGGCTGTTACAATTTTAAGATATTATATGTAAGCCTCATAGGCTTGTTTCCAAAATTATTAAGCATCCTACTAGCCTCCTCTGGTTTGTTTTAGGAGTCAGACATGCATGGATTCAAATCTCAGTTCTATCATGTATAAGCTATGTGATATCGTGCAAGTCAAGTCATCTTCTGAGCACTCCATTTTTATCATTTATAAAATAGGCATCTATAAAATATCTCTAATGGCATAGACTACACCTGCTGACCCTCTTCTTTCTGGGGATACAGCTAGACCACATTTCAAGGAATGGTCATTTGGGTGACTTTGAGATAGCGGAATGGGAGCAGAAGAGATATGTGCAATTAGTGTCAAGTAGCTATACCTTCTTCCCACTCTGTGTTTTCCCTTCTGCCAGCAAGTTGCAGGGGCAATGAGGCCTTAAGGATTCATGGATCCTGAGCCTGAGAGGAGCCTGGGTCCTTGAGTTACAACATGAAGAAAACAGAAACTGTACCTGTTAAGAACGCTTGTATGCATCTTTTATGTGAGAAAAAAAAAATGAACTTTTATTGTGCTATGTTGGTGAGCTTTGGGGCTTAGTTTGTCATAGCTGTTACTATTACCATAACTAATATGCAAGTTCTTACTGGAAATAAAATACTTAAAATAGGTGGCATTGGGGCGCCTGGGTGGCTCAGTGGGTTAAAGCCTCTGCCTTCGGCTCAGGTCATGATCCCAGGGTCCTGGGATCGAGCCCCACATCGGGCTCTCTGCTCCTCAGGGAGCCTGATTCCTCCTCTCTCTCTGCCTGCCTCTCTGCCTAGTTGTGATTTCTCTCTGTCAAATAAATAAAATATTAAAAAAAATAGGTGGCATTGACCTAGCTGTTAAGAGCAATGACAAAGAAAGCCATTTCTGCCTAGAATACTATTCTACTCACGTGATCAACTGTTGCTCAGAAACACACCACAGTTCTATTGACAGGCATCTCTAAGGAAAGCAGTTTAAAAGAATCCGAGTGTTAGAGTGTTTTAATCATCACTTTGTAGGAAGGTCTTACAAGAAAGAGATGAGCTCGGGGCTCTTGGGTGGCCCAGTGGGTTGGGTCTCTGCCTTCGACTGGGGTCATGGTCTTGGGGTCCTGGAATCGAGTCCCATGTCAGGCTCTCTGCTCAGCGGGGAGCCTGCTTCCCTCTCTCTCTCTGTCTGCCTACTTGTGATCTCTCTCTCTGCCACATAAACAAATACAATCTTAAAAAAAAAGAAAGAGATGATCTCAGAAAAGGACTGACTGGTTTGTAAACAACCGCATAAGAAACTCGGTTTCAGAAATGTGGGCTCTTGCTAAGTTGAAAAGGGGATGATATCTGGACACAAATGGTAAGAGAGAATTCTAGGAAAATCTTTTGACAGAAAAGTATCCATTAAGTCTACCCAGCTAAACAAAGGGAATCAGCCATGTGACAAAGATCAGATTAAGAATAAATAAAATCTTTCTACTCACGTCTATTGTTTCAGGCAGCTCCATGGCATCAAACATTAAGTTGACAGGTATAGGCATGAAGATTAGGAAACAGAAAAATAAGGAAAATTGATTATTATGTCTGGGAGAAAAAAAAAACCCTGTAAGTCTTATATATGGAAATGACTTGTAGAACATAGGTCAGAATCTTTTTAGGAAACTATCCATTTGCTAGGTTTGCCATAACAAAGTACTACCAAGAGGATGCTTCAGTAGCAGAAATTTATTTTCACAATTCTGGAGACAAGAAGTCCAAAATATTTATCAGCAGGGTTGGTTCCTTCTGAGGGAGGTGAAGGAAGGATCCTCCGTAGCTCTTTCCTCTTAGCTTGTCGGTGGCCATCTTCATTCTCACATGGTGTCTGCCACAAATCTCCCTTTTATATAAGGACACCGTCTCTGTTGGATTAAGGCCCACCCTAATGACTGTAATTTAATCTGTAAAGACCTTGTCTCTAAATAGAGTCACATTCTGAGATATTGGTAATTAGAACTCCAACATACAAATTTTGGGTGATACAATTCAACCCATAACAGAAACTTTTTGAGGAAATTACACTGTCAAAGAAACAATTATCCTCGGTGTTAAAAACAAAATAGAAAACAAACAGGCAAACCGAAAACTCCTATGACTACAAAACAAGTCTTGGGTTCCCAAATTTGCAGAAGTTCTTCAGCCTCCAACACCGATATGACTCATTATCCACCCATGGAGGATAATGGACAATGAACCACTTTCTCCAAGCCAGATTCAGGGTTGTGGAGAAACAACAAAGAAAAGAAATTCTTCCAGGAAACATATCCAGGTCTAATGCCAAAGAACTTCTTTCTGGGCCAGAGCAAAGACACCTTTACCTGCCCAGCAGGATTTCATCTTGACTATGGACCTGTGAGTGCCCGTGTTCCTCTTGTCTTTCTAAGTGGGAATTTCACTGGTTGTACTGGATCTGCTATCCTTGGGTGTGGTGGATGTGTGTTTGGAAGACAGAGGCCTGTTCTTCTGAGTTCACAAGTCACCAGGTCATGAGAAGCCACCTTTGGACTTGCCAGAGAGATCACTGGACCTGGAGACCATGGGCTTTGAGCTACCGAAAGCTTGTGAGTCTCTGGGTAGGAAGAAATATGCATCACTGATGCGCTGGTCGAGAGTGGTTGGGAACGGACATTGCTTACTGTTCACCAATACAATATCCATCTTTTCCTTTATATTTCCCAGCCTTGTTTTCAGTCAAACAGCTACGTGAGAGTTTTAGCCAATGAAATGTAAGGGGAAGCTATGTGTGCTATTTCTGGGCCACAGGTTTGAAGAAATGGGAGTAGCTCTTCTGCTCCCATGCCCCCTTCCACAAAGAATGTACTGAAAATGACTTGGTGCTCAGGTACTTTTAAAACAGAAGGAGCTTGGATTCTTGAATCATCCCCAGGGAGAAAGTTGTCCTCAAACCAAAACCGTAGTATGGGACTATAATAATTGGGAAATTCTACCAAACTTTCAAAGAAGAAATAACACCAATTCTTCTGAAGCTGTTCCAAAAAATTGAAGCAGAAGGAAAACTTCCAGACTCTTTTTATGAAGCCAGCATTACCCTGATCCCCAAACCAGGCAAAGACCCTACCAAAAAGGAGAATTTCAGACCAATATCGCTGATGAATATGGATGCAAAGATTCTCAACAAGATCCTAGCAAACAGTATCCAGCAGCACATTAAAAAGATTATCCACCATGACCAGGTGGGATTCATCCCTGGGTTGCAAGGTTGGTTCAACATTCACAAATCAATCAATGTGATAGAACACATCAATAAGAGAAGAGAGAAGAACCACATGGTCCTCTCAATTGATGCAGAAAAAGCATTTGACAAAATCCAGCATCCGTTCCTGATGAAAACGCTTCAAAGTATAGGGATAGAGGGAACATTCCTGAACTTCATAAAATCTATCTATGAAAGACCCACAGCAAATATCATCCTCAATGGGAAAAAGCTTGCAGCCTTCCCGTTGAGATCAGGAACACGACAAGAATGCCCACTCTCACCACTCTTGTTCAACATAGTATTAAAAATCCTAGCAACGGCAATCAGACAACAAAGAGAAATAAAATGTATCCAAATTGGCAAGGAAGAAGTCAAACTCTCTCTTTTTGCAGTGACATGATTCTTTATATGGAAAACCCCAAAGACTCCACCCCCAAACTGCTAGAACTCATACAGCAATTCAGTAACGTGGCAGGATACAAAGTCAATGTACAGAAATCAGTGGCTTTCTTATACACTAACAATGAAAATACAGAAAGGGAAATTAGAGAATCGATTCCATTTACTATAGCACCAAGAACCATAAGATACCTGGGAATAAACCTAACCAAAGAGGTAAAGGATCTGTACTCGAGTAACTACAGAACACTCATGAAAGAAATTGAAGAAGACAAAAAAAAAAAAAAAAAAGATGGAAGACTGTTCCATGCTCTTGGATTGGAAGAATAAACATTGTTAAAATGTCTATACTGCCTAGAGCAATCTATACTTTTAATGCCATTCCGATCAAAATTCCACCGGTATTTTTCAAAGAGCTAGAGCAAATAATCCTAAAATTTGTATGGAATCAGAAGAGACCCCGAATTGCTAAGGAAATGTTGAAAAACAAAAACAAAACTGGCGGCATCACGTTACCCGATTTCAAGCTTTACTATAATTTGAAAGAGAAATAAAGTTCTTTTTTAAGTTGCTGAGATTGGGGATTTATTTGTTATGGTATACAGTGTTTCTCTGACCAATACTTCTAATTTTAAATTCCCTCCAGGCATAACATTATATAATTCTGCAGTAAAGTTCAAGATCTCTACCACACTTGGGGAAACGAAACAAAACAAAACAACAAAACAAACAAACAAAAAACCAGCCCTGCCATTTGCTGTAGCAGAAATGTTCTACCTGTCCCACGTATTACTTACTCTTAAAAATAAAAGATAACAGTGGCATCTGACTATCTTAAAGCTAGTTGGTGCTGTTATTGATTTTTCTGGGTATTAAAAATTCAACATAGCCCAAGGAAACACAGAATTAGAGTGTTTTCAGAGAAGAAAGGTGTATACGCTATCAGACATTATCTTCATTTTACCAATGAGGAAAGTAGACTCACAGAGCTTAAATACATTTGCCCAAGTTCAAACTATTTGTTTAGCTTTTACTTCAAAGACCCTGTGCTTTAAACTATACAATTCTATGTACATGATTTTTCAAACATTATTATCTGCATTGCTAATCCTTCTCCATCAGTCTGGTCTTATAGTAGGGCAAAATGATCCATTATGTGGATCTAATAAAAATAGCTAATATATAAAATTGTTCTGGGGGTAAAAATGTGGTAACATTCACAAAACACAAAATACACTGCTTTTCAGACAGAAAGTGTCCAATGATAATTATAGTTATTGTAAAGAAGATGGTTGTAACCAGGCATATTTTTGTTACATGTCATCTGGTCTAGAAGAGATAGAGAAAAAGACTCAGGAGATTATCACCCATCTTTACAATGTGTAGTAGAAACCTCATGCTACTATCACAAAGGGGCAGTCTGTCCATTTCACTTTACCTGCAACAAGAGGATTAACTAGAGAAATTTTCCTTAAATAGGAACCCTACCCTAAAAAGACTTCATCCCTGGTAGCTTTGAAAACAGGAAGATCAGAGACATAGCGCTATCAGGAGCTGCCATGATAGAGACTAGGAGGTCTCATAATATAGTCTTACAAAAAAAATTATAAGTAAGTAAAGCTCAAAAGAGTTAATATAGCAAAGACATTTACAAAAACAGCATGTAGATTCTCTTTTCAAGCCATGAGAGATGAAGTTCCAAAATTAAAGGAAATATTTCACAGTCTACAAAGCGTTTTTCACATTCACCATCTTGTCTAGACCACCTACAACTCTGTAAAATTGAGATTGATTCTTACCTCTATTTTACACATGAAGATTTTAGACTCATGGGTTTCAAATGACTAGTCTGAAGTTACCTCCCCACGAAATCCTACAACTAGTATATAGCTCAGAATTGATTTCAAGAGTCCTATGTATTTTCTATTAATAGATCATTATCTCTTTAGATAATAAGATCTACTTCAATAGATGAGAAAGTTTTGCTGAAATGCAGATTTGAACAGTAGCCGAAACACTTGATAGAATATGAACATTTATTTAAGAAAATCAATCCATTAATAAAAATGAAGCAAAGTCCATGGACAGAGGGAAGACCTTAAGAGATTTGCTTGTAAAGAAGAAAATTCTAATTGAAAGTGTGTGTTTGCCTATGAGACCATTATGAGCAAAAAGCATTACAAAGAACTAATCATAGGATAACATGCAGTGACCTTTAGCACAAGTAGGTTCTAGAACACCACTTATCTCCCAAGTTCCTCTTTATTAATACTGCAAATGATTATGAGGACTAGCTCTTTTGAGGATAATGTCCTTTACCTACGTCTCTATCTCCCTCCTCTCTACTCTCCCATCTAGATCCCGGAGCTAGTAGACACTATTCTTACTTTCCTTAGCACCCTCACACCAGCCCACACTCACACATGCTTCTCTGCTAAGGTTTGCTCTGCCTCCAAAACCCTTCCTCACCTGTTCTATGTACTTAAGCAAGGCCTGATTTAGACATGATCTAATCTATTTTCCCAACTCCACTAAATTAGATATTCTTCGTCGCAGCTCAGCTTCTGTGACACTCTGTCTTCTCACCTATAATGGATCTATAGAATAGTTTGTTTGCGGGTCTGTCTCTTCTGTTGTCTTCAAGATCAGATAAATTGCACTTTTTTTTTTTTAAAGACAAAGACAAATGTTTATTTGGAATGAAAAACGAATCCCAAATTAAGCAGCTAAAAAGCTGAAATACACCACAAATAACACAAAATCCAGAAAACTAATACCACATTTTAATTTATTTATGTTTATTTTTGTTTTGGGGGTCCACTGAAATACCATCTCTTCCTCAGAGTACCCTCTGCGGAAGAGCCCACACCCATTTCAATAGTTCTGCTTTCTTCTATTTCACAACATTTGTCCCTCTGACTATCATAACTATTCTTATTTTTCTCCTTATTGCCTTTCTTCCCTACCATAATACAGTCCCTATGAGGGCATAGACACTTTCTTTTTCTTTTCTTTTTTTTTTTTAAAGATTTTATTTATTTATTTGTCAGAGAGAGAGAGAGCACAAACAGGCAAAGTGGCAGGCAGAGGCAGAGGGAGAAGCAGGCTCCCCACTGAGCAAGGAGCCCGATGCGGGACTGGATCCGAGGATGCTGGGATCATGACCTGAGCTGAAGGCAGCAGCTTAACCAACTGAGCCACCCGGGCATTCCCCTTTTTCTTTTTTTAAAAGATTTTACTTTTTCGTTTGAGAGAGATAACAGTGGTATTCACAAGAGAGTGATAGCAAGAGAGAGAGCAGGAGCAGGGAGGAGAAGGACAGGTAGGTTCCCTGCTGAGTAGGGAGCTGGATGTGGGGCTAAATTCCAGGACCCAGGATCATGACATGAGCTGAAGGCAGACACTTAACTCTTTTTTTTTTTTCCCTTTTTATTAATATTTTCAGCGTAACAGTATTCATTCTTTTTGCACAACACCCAGTGCTCCATGCAAAACGTGCCCTCCCCATCACCCACCACCTGTTCCCCCAACCTCCCACCCCTGACCCTTCAAAACCCTCAGGTTGTTTTTCAGAGTCCATAGTCTCTTATGGTTCACCTCCCCTCCCCAATGTCCATAGCCCGCTCCCCCTCTCCCAATCCCACCTCCCCCCAGCAACCCCCAGTTTGTTTTGTGAGATTAAGAGTCATTTATGGTTTGTCTCCCTCCCAATCCCATCTTGTTTCATTTATTCTTCTCCTATCCCCCTACCCCCCCATGTTGCTTCTCCATGTCCTCAAATCAGGGAGATCATATGATAGTTGTCTTTCTCCGATTGACTTATTTCACTAAGCATGATACGCTCTAGTTCCATCCACGTCGTCGCAAATGGCAAGATTTCATTTCTTTTGATGGCTGCATAGTATTCCATTGTGTATATATACCACATCTTCTTGATCCATTCATCTGTTGATGGACATCTAGGTTCTTTCCATAGTCTGGCTATTGTAGACATTGCTGCTATAAACATTCGGGTACACGTGCCCCTTCGGATCACTATGTTTGTATCTTTAGGGTAAATACCCAGTAGTGCAATTGCTGGGTCATAGGGTAGTTCTATTTTCAACATTTTGAGGAACCTCCATGCTGTTTTCCAGAGTGGTTGGACCAGCTTGCATTCCCACCAACAGTGGAGGAGGGTTCCCCTTTCTCCACATCCTCTCCAGCATCTGTCATTTCCTGACTTGTTAATTTTAGCCATTCTGACTGGTGTGAGGTGATATCTCATTGTGGTTTTGATTTGTATTTCCCTGATGCCGAGTGACGTGGAGCACTTTTTCATGTGTCTGTTGGCCATCTGGATGTCTTCTTTGCAGAAATGTCTGTTCATGTCCTCTGCCCATTTCTTGATTGGATTGTTTGTTCTTTGGGTGTTGAGTTTGCTAAGTTCCTTATAGATTTTGGATACTAGCCCTTTATCTGATATGTCGTTTGCAAATATCTTCTCCCATTCTGTCAGCTGTCTTTTGGTTTTGTTAACTGTTTCCTTTGCTGTGCAAAAGCTTTTGATCTTGATGAAATCCCAATAGTTCATTTTCGCCCTTGCTTCCCTTACCTTTGCCGTTGTTCCTAGGAAGATGTTGCTGCGGCTGAGGTCGAAGAGGTTGCTGCCTGCGTTCTCCTCAAGGATTTTGATGGATTCCTTTCTCACATTGAGGTCCTTCATCCATTTGGAGTCTATTTTCGTGTGTGGTGTAAGGAAGTGGTCCAATTTCATTTTTCTGCATGTGGCTGTCCAATTTTCCCAGCACCATTTATTGAAGAGGCTGTCTTTTTTCCATTGGACATTCTTTCCTGCTTTGTCGAAGATGAGTTGACCATAGAGTTGAGGGTCGATTTCTGGGCTCTCTATTCTGTTCCACTGGTCTATGTGTCTGTTTTTGTGCCAGTACCATGCTGTCTTGATGATGACAGCTTTGTAATAGAGCTTGAAGTCCGGAATTGTGATGCCACCAACTTTGGCTTTGTTCTTCAATATTCCTTTGGCTATTCGAGGTCTTTTCTGGTTCCATATAAATTTTAGGATTATTTGTTCCATTTCTTTGAAAAAAATGGATGGTATTTTGATAGGGATTGCATTAAATGTGTAGATTGCTTTAGGTAGCATAGACATTTTCACAATATTTATTCTTCCAATCCAGGAGCATGGAACATTTTTCCATTTTTTTGTGTCTTCCTCAATTTCTTTCATGAGTACTTTATAATTTTCTGTGTATAGATTCTTAGTCTCTTTGGTTAGGTTTATTCCTAGGTATCTTATAGTTTTGGGTACAATTGTGAATGGGATTGACTCCTTAATTTCTCTTTCTTCTGTCTTGTTGTTGGTGTACAGAAATGCAACTGATTTCTGTGCATTGATTTTATATCCTGACACTTTACTGAATTCCTGTACAAGTTCTAGCAGTTTTGGAGTGGAGTCTTTTGGGTTTTCCACATATAGTATCATATCATCTGCGAAGAGTGATAGTTTGACTTCTTCTTTACCAATTTGGATGCCTTTAATTTCTTTTTGTTGTCTGATTGCTGAGGCTAGGACTTCTAATACTATGTTGAATAGCAGTGGTGATAATGGACATCCCTGCCGTGTTCCTGACCTTAATGGAAAAGCTTTCAGTTTTTCTCCATTGAGAATGATATTTGCGGTGGGTTTTTCATAGATGGCTTTGATAATATTGAGGTATGTGCCCTCTATCCCTACACTTTGAAGAGTTTTGATCAGGAAGGGATGCTGTACTTTGTCAAATGCTTTTTCAGCATCTATTGAGAGTATCATATGGTTCTTGTTCTTTCTTTTATTAATGTGTTCTATCACATTGATTGATTTGCGGATGTTGAACCAACCCTGCAGCCCTGGAATAAATCCCACTTGATCGTGGTGAATAATCCTTTTAATGTACTGTTGAATCCTATTGGCTAGTATTTTGGCGAGAATTTTTGCGTCTGTGTTCATCAAGGATATTGGTCTGTAGTTCTCTTTTTTGGTGGGATCCTTGTCTGGTTTTGGGATCAAGGTGATGCTGGCCTCATAGAATGAGTTTGGAAGTTTTCCTTCCATTTCTATTTTTTGGAACAGTTTCAGGAGAATAGGAATGAGTTCTTCTTTAAATGTTTGGTAGAATTCCCCTGGGAAGCCGTCTGGCCCTGGGCTTTTGTTTGTTTGGAGATTTTTGATGACTGTTTCAATCTCCTTACTGGTTATGGGCCCGTTCAGGTTTTCTATTTCTTCCTGGTTCAGTTGTGGTAGTTTATATGTCTCTAGGAATGCATCCATTTCTTCCAGATTGGCCAATTTGTTGGCGTAGAGTTGCTCATAGTATGTTCTTATAATTGTCTGTATTTCTTTGGTGTTAGTTGTGATCTCTCCTCTTTCATTCATGATTTTATTGATTTGGGTCCTTTCTCTTTTCTTTTTGATGAGTCTGGCCAGGGGTTTATCAATCCTATTGATTCTTTCAAAGAACCAGCTCCTAGTTTCATTGATTTTTTCTATTGTTTTTTTGGTTTCTATTTCATTGATTTCTGCTCTGATCTTTATGATTTCTCTTCTCCTGCTGGGTTTAGGGTTTCTTTCTTGTTCTTTCTCCAGCTCCTTTACACGTAGGGTTAGGTTGTGTACTTGAGACCTTTCTTGTTTCTTGAGAAAGGCTTGTACCGCTATATATTTTCCTCTCAGGACTGCCTTTGCTGTGTCCCACAGATTTTGAACTGTTGTGTTTTCATTATCATTTGTTTCCATGAATTTTTTCAATTCTTCTTTAATTTCCTGGTTGACCCATTCATTCTTTAGAAGGATGCTGTTTAGTCTCCATGTATTTGGGTTCTTTCCAGCTTTCGTCTTGTGATTGAGTTCTAGCTTCAGAGCATTGTGGTCTGAAAATATGCAGGGAATAATCCTAATCTTTTGATACCGGTTGAGACCTGATTTGTGACCCAGGATGTGATCTATTCTGGAGAAGGTTCCATGTGCACTAGAGAAGAATGTGTATTCTGTTGCTTTGGGATGAAATGTTCTGAATATATGTGATGTCCATCTGGTCCAGTGTGTCATTTAAGGCCTTTATTTCCTTGTTGATCTTTTGCTTGGATGATCTGTCCATTTCAGTGAGGGGAGTGTTAAAGTCCCCTACTATTATTGTATTATTATTGATGTGTTTCTTTGATTTTGTTATTAATTGGTTGATATAGTTGGCTGCTCCCATGTTAGGGGCATAGATATTTAAAATTGTTAGATCTTCTTGTTGGACAGACCCTTTGAGTAGGATATAGTGTCCTTCCTCATCTCTTATTATAGTCTTTGTCTTAAAATCTAATTGATCTGATATAAGGATTGCCACCCCAGCTTTCTTCTGATGCCCATTAGCATGGTAAATTGTTTTCCACCCCCTCACTTTAAATCTGGAGGTGTCTTCGCGTCTAAAATGAGTTTCTTGTAGGCAACATACTGATGGGTTTTGTTTTTTTATCCATTCTGATACCCTGTGTCTTTTGATTGGGGCATTTAGCCCATTAACATTCAGGGTAACTATTGAGAGATATGAATTTAGTGCCATTAGTAGCCTGTAAGGTGACTGTTACTGTATATTGTCTCTGTACCTTTCTGATCTACTACTTTTAGGCTCTCTCTTTGCTTAGAGGACCCCTTTCAATATTTCCTGGAGAGCTGGTTTGGTGTTTGCAAATTCTTTCAGTTTTTGTTTGTCCTGGAAGCTTTTGATCTCTCCTTCTATTTTCAATGATAGCCTAGCTGGATAGAGTATTCTTGGCTGCATGTTTTTCTCGTTGAGTGCTCTGAATATATCATGCCAGCTCTTTCTGGCCTGCCAGGTCTCTGTGGATAAGTCTGCCGCCAATCTAATATTTTTACCATTGTATGTTACTGATTTCTTTTCTCGGGCTGCTTTCAGGATTTTCTCTTTGTCACTAAGACTTGTAAATTTTACTATTAGGTGACGGGGTGTGGACCTATTCTTGTTGACTTTGAGGGGGGTTCTCTGCATCTCCTGGATTTTAATGCTTGTTCCCTTTGCCATATTACGGAAATTCTCTCCAATGATTCTCTCCAATAGACCCTCTTCTCCCCTCTCTGTTTCTTCTTCTTCTGGAATCCCAATTATTCTAATGTTGTTTCGTCTTATGGTGTCACTTATCTCTCGAATTCTCCCCTCATGGTCCAGTAGCTGTTTGTCCCTCTTTTGCTCGGCTTCCTTATTCTCTGTCATTTGGTCTTCTATATCACTAATTCTTTCTTCTGCCTCATTGATCCTAGCAGTGAGAGCCTCCATTTTTGATTGCACCTCATTAATAGCTTTTTTGATTTCAACTTGGTTAGACTTTAGTTCTTTAATTTCTCCAGAAAGGGCTTTAATATCTCCAGAGAGGGTTTCTCTAATATCTTCCATGCCTTTTTCGAGCCCGGCTAGAATGTTCAGAATCGTCATTCTGAACTCTTGATCTGACATAGTACCAATGTCTGTGTTGATTAGGTCCCTAGCCTTCGGTACTGTCTCTTGTTCTTTTGTTTGTGGTGATTTTTTCCGCCTTGTCATTCTTTCAGAAAGTGGTTGATTTTCTGTTTCTAGAGTTGCTGTTCTTCTTCTCTTCGCTCTCCCGTTGGATTTGTAGGTGTTTGCTATGTTTAGATAAGCTATCGAGCTGATCTCCTGTTACCTGATGTAGTCTCAGGCTGCTACTTCTCCGCCATCTTGACTCCTCTCTCCAGACACTTAACTCTTAACCAGCTGGGCCACCGAGGTGCCCTGACATTTTCTGATTAGTTCATCATGCTGCCCCATACTCAAAAGAAGTACTCAATGAATGTTTGTTGAGTAAATGGAAATTTTCACACAGAATTCCTTATTTTAAAAAACACACATAGACTATGATCCACACTTTGTTTGAAAATAGTTATAATGTGCATAGAAAAAAGATCAGAAATAGATTAAATTATTAAAAGGGATTATTTCTGGGTGATGAAGCTATTAGTGATTTTCATTTTCTTCATCTTGCTTTATTAGGCACAGACCTATTCTTCAAGGCTGTGTTGAATTATTTCATTCTCTGAATTATTTTCCTGTGAGATCTTATCCATATCTTCAAACATCACCTACATGCCATTGATTTTCAAAATCTTTACTTCTAATCCTTAACTTTCTATGAGCAACAGACCTCTCTTCTACATAGGTAACAAAGGCATTCAAAGTGTGCTTCAAGTACAATTTGGTGAAGCTCTTACTCATTCTCACAAGTAGCTGGGAGTCTGGCATCTTGATCAATGCTTTGTGTGGCCTGTTCACAGCCACACTATTAAACACATGAGAAAATTGGAGCTAAAGAAGGTTAAGGTACACACAATGGTACAAAAGAATATAATTCTGTGCTGCTGGAGAGCCTCAGTTGGCCCAGAATCCTTTGGGGGCTCAAAGGGCAGCCAAGTCCAAGGAGCCAGGTCAGAGGTACTGCTGGTACAGCCCTGCACAAACAGCCTTCTATGAAGTGGTCACCCGGGCCCAAAAGACTCTGCTAGCAGTATAGGCGGAGAGGAGGATGGTTTAACTGGTCTTTATCACTTCCCATTCCGTCCATGCTTAGCAGTCTCATGAGTCCATGCTGTGGCTCAGGTGTTGACTCTACTTGGAATGTTCCTTCAATTACAACCCTTCTCACCTTTCAAGTCCAAACTAAAGGACACTGCCTATATCAGTCCTTCTCCAGTCCTTACAGGAAGAATAAATCACCCCTCCATTTCCGTACACAGTACTCTCCTTCCAATTCCCTTAAAGCTCTGTTGCTTTGCCTGTCCGTGAAGTTAGCTGCTAAAGGAATTGCCTTGTGAGCTTCTCACATGGAGCACCTCTCATTCGTTTTGGGATCTTTCATATGCCCAGCATAGACAGTTGCTTAGGTAAATCCTCTAAAGTTCGTATCATTAAGTAGTTGTTGAATAAATGCTGTGACCATTATTCTTTGGAGTTATAATAGTTCTTTATTCAGTACATAGAACTTAGATATTGAAATAAATGAAGTAATTCAACAAGGCTTTCAGCAACAATAGAGATAAAATTTATTGAGTCCCTAACCCGTACTAGGCTAATTGACATTAATTTCTACTCTGAAAACAATTCTGAGAACAGTGGAGGGGTGAGGAAAATATGACAAAAGGAATGACAGAGATAGTTGAATCCATTTAACTGGAAAACTAAGGCTATAATAAACTTGAAAATTATGATTGCAGAACACAAAGAATCATCCCATAAATAGTATAGGGACAACTGGGTAACCATCTGGAAAAAGTAATGCTGATCATTCTTTCACAACTTACAATAAAATAAATTTTGGATGGATCCAAGGTTTAGACGTAAAAAGTGAAACTCTACACTAGAAGAAAATAAGAGAATTAAAAATAAGTCTTGGAGTGGGAAGTCCTTTACAAGTAAAAAATAAAAATCCGTAAGACATACATTTTACTATATGAACAAACAAATAAGCAAACAAACAAAAAACCAAGAAAATATTTGCATAGACCTCATAGACAGGATGTCCTAAATATATAGGCTTTCTATATATTTGGAGTTTCTATACAGAGTATATCTAGAGTTTCTATATATTGATAAGAAAAATCAACAATGTAGTAGGTTAGGGGGAAAATGTTACGATGGGATAATTCATAGAAAAAATACATATGAATGACTGGTAAGCACAGAGAAACAGATTAAACTTTATTCATGATAAAAGAAATGCAAGTAGAAACTATGGCCTCATATTTTTGACCTCTCAGACTGGCAAGAATCAAACACAATATTCAGTATCATATTACACTGGTGAGCGTGTGCAACAACATAATCAATTGTTGGCCGGGATTTAAACAGTACAACTCTATGAGGAATAATTTGGCAGCATATAACAAATTGAAAAGTGCATATACCTTTTGACTTGATCACTCTACTTCTAGAATTTTATCTTCCTGACAGATTGGCTACAGACCTCATACACATTCAAGGCTATTAGTTGCAGAATCTTTACTTTGGAATTAGAGGAGAATGAAAATAATTTAAAAGCCCGCCAATAGGAAACCCGCTAGTAATTACAATAATCCATAATATCAAATAACATGTAATTGTCAAAGAGAATGATATGGATATGGAAAGATCTTTAAATTAGATTACAAGAGGGACTCTTGGGTGGTGCAGTCAGTTAAGGGTCCGACTATTGGTTCCGGCTCAGGTCATGATCTCAGAATCCTAGGATTGAGCCCTGCATGGGAGCAGGAGCGGGGATGAGGGTGTTGGGGTCTGCGCTCAGTGGGAAGTCTGCTTGAAGATCTATTCCTTCTCCCTCTGCCCCTTTCCCTGCTTCTGCTCTGTCTCTCTAAAATATATAACTAAATCTTTTAAAAAAATTAAATTATAGCAAATTGTTAAGTGAAAGAAACAGTGAGCAAGCTAATGTGCACAGAATGTTTCCATTTGTGCAGAAATAAAAGAATACATACACACTTATAAAAACGAAAATGTCTCCTAAAGAAAAGTACACTGTGAAGCTTGTATGTTACCTTATGTCTTAGGTAAGGAAACAAAGAATCAGGATGTAATGAATCTCCTTCAAAGTCCCCCGGGTTAGCTAAATAAGAAATTCAAACCCAAGTCACCTGACCCTGATCAAGATCTTGCCTCTGTCCCTTGTTAGGGTGCCAGGTTTCCTGATGAGCAATGGGAATTCAGAGATACAGGGATTCAAGGCTCCTACCCTGCAAGAATTCATAGTGGAGAAGAAACAAGAAGGCAAAATTACCTCGAAGTACAGTGACAAATGCTCAGCTCAGGATTCTGTGGGATCACAGATGAGATAGAGTGCTAGGAAGCAATACAGAAATTATTGCTGGAGTTGTGTTTGGAAGGAGACTTCTGCATTTGTGACTTATGAGTCACATCACAAACAGAAGACCAGAAGTATGTGGCCTGAGAGAAAAATCAGCATGACTGGAGGCTCAGAATTCATTCTTTTAGTTATTCATTCATCTGGAAGGGATTTATGGGACATCTATTTATAAATTGATTTATTTTTTCAGCGTAACAGTATTCATTGTTTTTGCACAACACCCAGTGCTCCATTCAACACGTGCCCTCCCTATTACCCACCACCTGGTTCCCCCAACCTCCCACCCCCACCCCTTCAAAACCCCCAGGTTGTTTCTCAGAGTCCATAGTCTCTCATGGTTCGCATCCCCTTCCAATTTCCCTCAACTTTCTTTTCCTCTCCATCTCCCAATGTCCTCCATGTTCTTTGTTATGCTCCACAAATAAGTGAAACCATATGATACTTGACTCTCTCTGCTTAACTTATTTCACTCAGCAGAATCACCTCCAGTCCCGTCCATGTTGCTACAAAAGTTGGGTATTCATCCTTTTTTTTTTTTCCCCAGGGGTACAGGTCTGTAAATCACCAGGTTTACACACTTCACAGCACTCACGATAGCACATACCCTCCCCAATGTCCATAACCCCCTCTCCCTCTCCCAACCCCACCTCCCTCCAGCAACCCACAGTTTGTTTTGTGAGATTAAGAGTCATTTATGGTTTGTCTCCTTACCAATCCCATCTTGTTTCATTTATTCTTCTGCTATCCCCCTAACCCCCCATGTTGCATCTCCACGTGGGACATCTATTTAGTGCTGAGTTTGAAGTGATGACCAAGTCAGACAAGGTCTGCAGCCCACGATCACATCCTGGAGAGGAAAGACAGAGATCAGATAAGAAAATCTCAGAAGAGTAAGTGCCAGATAAATAAAGAAAATTAAAAATGGTGATATGACAGAATATGAATGGAGGGGGTCTCTCCAAGAAGGTAACCCTGAGGCAGATTTGAATCTCCTTCTCCTCCTCTCCCTCCTTCTCCTCAACTCCTCTTCTTCCCTTATCATCAATTGCCGTCTGTGGGTCTTCCCGTCATCTCTCTATCCATCTGTTGGTAATGTAAACCACATATGCAATTAGAAAATTTTTTGTTATCGCATTAAGGAAGCAAAACGAAGCAGTGTGATGGTAAATTTTATGTGTCAGCTTGACAGGCCATGGGATGCCCAGATTAAGTGTTATTCTTCGGTGTGTTTGTGGGAGTGTTTCTAGATGAGATTAGCACTTGATTCGGTGGATTTAGTAAAGCAGATTGCCTTCTCCAGTGTGTGTGTGTGTGTGTGTGTGTGTGTGTGTGTTTGTGGTGGTGGGGGGAGCCACTCAATCCACAGAGGTCCTGAATAGAACAAAAGGCAAAGAAAGGAGGAATTTGCTTTTGTTATTTTTCTGCCTTCCCCTAGAGCTGGGACATCTCATCTCATCTGCTGCCTTCAGACTTGGATTTACACATTAGTTCCCCTGGTTCTCAGGCCTTTGGACTAAAATATATCACTGGCTCTCCTGGGTCTCCAGCTGGCAGATGGCAGGTTGTGGGACTTCTCAGCTTCCATAATTTCGTGAGCCAATTCCTATAATATCTCTCTTTCTATCTCATATATATGTCTATGTATATACATATATGTCCTATTTGTTTCTCTCTCTCTCTCTCTATATATATATATGCACACACACACACATACACACACACACATACACACACACACACACATTCTATTTGTTCTGTTTCTTTGGAGAACCCTGACAACTCTAAGCAGTAAACACATGACAAAGGTAAAAAGAAGCAGGTGAAATTAATTTAAATAACATATTTTATTTAGATAAATGTATCCAAAATATTTTCATTTCCACGTATAATGAATATATAAATTATGAGTGCAACATTTTCAATTATTTTTCCTATGAAGTCTTCAAAATCCCGGTGTGTATTAAATACACGTACAGCGTATCTTTTACTCCAGCCACATCGCTAGTGCTCAGCAGCCACAAGTGGCTCAAGACTGCCCCGCTGGACACCTTAGGTTGAGACCCTGTGTTTCCTAACAGTACAGTAGTCAACAGACCATGCCAGGATTACTGCTTGGAAAAAAACCCAGATAGCTGACTATAGAACTCTGATGGATAGAGCAAAGAAAACAAAATTAAGAATTGGGGCAAGATGAAGAGAGAGAAAGGATTTGGGGATTTCTTGATTGCAGACTATTTCCAGAGAGGTAAAAAGATCTTCCTGAGGTTTAACCATTTCTTGCTCCAAATACGTCCCCCACCTCAGCTTTTCCCTTTCCTTGTTTTCTTGTGAATGGAGAGAGGTGGCAGAAGGTAGGTGAATATGAATATGCAGTGTTCACTTTGCACTGCAGAGCTGATGAGCACCGGCCTTCTCTATATGCAGCCTGAATCCATAACATGCAACCAGATGGCAAAGAGGAACGTTTATTGTCATCGCGTACAGGGACAGTATTAGAAATGGCATGGGCTCTTATAATCTTCAGAATTTAGGAGCCTTTTCAAACTTTCTAAAATCCCCATGGAGCGTATCCACAGCCAGCATTTCTAAATATCTCTCTGAATAAAATAGAAGGTTGCTTCCTTTCCAACACGAATAATATTTATGCTTACATGTAGGTCAGAGTCAGCCAAACAGCTCTCGTGTCTGGAAGTCTATTTTAGACTTGGCTGTCATGACAACCATGGGACTGGGCCCAGGTGTCTTCTGTCTCCTGACATAGACAGCAAGTTTGCAAGCCTGGCTGTGATTTCTGGGGAGTGGCCCCTAGGAAGTGCCATAGGATGGGTCAGCCCACCGGTCTTGGCAGGGGTGCGGGCCTGACAGACTGAGGAAATGTTCTGTTCCTCGTGGATCCTTAATTTATCAATTTAGAATAGAAGAGGGCACAGTGGGGAGGTTTGGATGACTAATGGATAAAATTTGCACAGTGCTTAAAGAACAAGGAAAGCTGAGCCAACTTATGGGCAGAGACCACAGGATGGTTGCTCCTAGAATCCAGATTTGAGGGTTTGGACCATTGAGTTCACCTCCCAGGCCAAGGGCATAGGTTCTGAAGGAATTCCCTGGGAGGACAGCCCTAGAACAGCTCACGCTCCCCAATCTAAACAGCCTGGGTCCTCTTGAGTTTGGTCCCAAGATCCCAGGTGGGTAGATGACACTCTCTTCCCTTTCTTGCCATCAAAGGGTTTATTCATCCATCCAACAACACGGGTCTCCAACTTGACTGCATCAGAGAGTCATCTGGGGAACTTTTAAAATCCTGATCCCCTCGGATATCCGTTAAATCAGAATGTCTGATAGAAGGGGTTGTAGATTTAGGGCATTGGTAGTTTTTTAAAGCTCCCCAGAGATTACAAAGTACAATCATGGCTGAGACACACAACCTAGGTTGTGGGATGGTGGTGTGTGGTAACCTAGAGAAGCTTGGCTTACAGATTTTTTTTTAACTATCCTAAAATGTCTACTAATGTGGACTTTGATGATCTAGAACAGGGATTATCAAACCTTTTGCTTTTAGAACTCTCTCCAGTCTTAAAAGTTACGAGAGATTCCAGAGGGCCTTGTTTATATGAGCTACAACTGTTGATATTTACAGCACCAGAAATAAAAGCTGAGAAGTTTTTTAAGACACAAGAATACGCAAGCACACAATCCATTGGCTGCCAGAGCAAGGTGGGCATTGCAAGTCAGGTGACCCTGCAAGAGAAGAGAATGAAAAAAGGATGTGGGGAAGGGGAGGAGTCCTAGTGTTGTCATGGCAACAGTTTTGACCAGGAGACCCCCTGAAAACAATCTAGGGATCCCAAGATATTTCTAGACCACATCTTGAGAAATGTTGGGCTGAATTTTCTCATGATTTTGACAAAACTCGAGATTTTTCTTGTGAATCATTTCTCTTTTTCACTCATGTTTTGAGTTTTGGGACCTGCAAACACACTGAGTAAACATATTTCTTAGCAGAGAAGATAGATTGATTAATTCTTGGTGTCTTTGGCAAAACAGAATAAGAGGAGATTTTCTAGCAAACTGTTCTCCGCCTGGGTCACACTGTCACTTCACACCTCTGTGTCCTCATCACCTGTTCTGGGACATTGGGTGCACTGGCATATTATCACATAATAATAACATAGCTATGGCTGCATATGATGTGTTAGGCCTTAGACTGGATAATTTCTGTTTAACTTGTTGGATTCTTATGCTAGTCTCAGGAATGTTTGTGACTCCCAAGTTATAGGTGAGAAATCAGAATCCGGGAGAGGTTCAAACTTGGGATGGCCATGCTCTTGTCGTGTTAGAGGAGAGGTGTGTGTGCACCTGTATTATCTAGAGCCTGTGTCTTCCTACAGTCTGTATGTAGGCTCCATGCCAGAACTGCAAGGACTCTGGGGTCCTTTTCTTCTTCTTTGTAAAATGTAGACAAAACCAAAGAGAACATACACACACACACACTATATTATCCAAGCATATATTCAGCAATAAATATTTTCTAAAATATTTCCCATGTATTTAACACCTGCCATATCTCTATATCTTATCTATAGGGTATCAATATTCTATATTAAGGGACTCTGAAAAACAACCTGAGGGTTTTGAAGGGTCAGGGGTGGGAGGTTGGGGGAACAGGTGGTGGGTGATGGGGAGGGCACGTTTTGCATGGAGCACTGGGTGTTGTGCAAAAAGAATGAATACTGTTACGCTGAAAAAAAAAATAAATAAATAAATTAAAAAAAAATATTCTATATTAAGATATGGAATTATCAGAAATTCAGAGCTGGGAAAGACCTTCATGACTATCAACATCAACCTTCTTATTTTATAGAGTAGGCCGTTCAAACTGATGAGGTAGATAGGTCCCAGGATTACACAAATTGTGTGTAGCAAGTCCTGGTCAAGAAAAGAAGCCCAGATCCCTGACAAACTAGTCTTATTTATTTTTTAACAATGCAAGAGACTGCTTTATAAGCTCTGCTTGTACTAACAACTGTGGGAGCGAGGAAAGGAATGGAGGTGGTCCGGGTTCTAGGAAAAAGCATGCGTGTGTCTGTATGAGTGTGTACTCCTTAAAGAGAATCTCAAAGAGTAGCACAGACAAAGAAGGCTAACACGTGCAAATTCCATCATCTGCATCCCTCAAACATCCCTTGGGATCGGCTTCATCAGGAACTTTTGAAGCTGTTACCTTCTTACGGTCACATGGCGCCAAGCGAATATTTTCAACCTCAGCTTCATATTAGAACCATCTGGGGAGCTTTAAAAAGTGAAAAACAAACTGACACCAAACCCCCAAACCCAATTCTTAATCCCTGCCCTAAGAGATTCTGATTAATTGGTCTGGAGTGAGGCCTGGTGGGACTTTTTCAAAGCTCCCCAGTGTTGACAATCCCCGGCATGGCCCAAGGAGAGAGCCCAGGCTCTGCGGTCCCACTATCTAGGTCCAGTTCTGGATCATGTCCCCTCTGTGCTGTGCGGCTACATGGCAACTCTGCAGCAAAGTCTCCACTGCAGGCAGACACCATGGCATCCTTAGAGGTCTGTAGGGTGGGGTGCACGGCTGGGCATTAGAAGAAACCAGTTCCAGGTCCCACAGCTGTTCCTTGGGAAGGGGTCATCTGCTTTCTGTTCCTGGGATATGGAAGTCTGTGGGATCATAAGGTCTGGGTTTACTCTCCTGTTCCTTTTCTTAACCTAGAACTCCACCCAAGGACAGAAGAGTCTGGCCTCGCTCCATGCTACAGCTGCCATCCCAAAGCACACCGAATCCTCTCCTCCACGTCCTTCTCCTGCCTTTCTCATTAACCGTGTGCCTCCCTTCTGTCAACCTTGCTTTTTATTGTCCTGTGATACCCACACTTTCTTTAGGTCTCTTCCTTTTACATTTCCCCTTTTTTTGTAGGAAGATTATGACACACCCGCTGTGTTCCCACCCACGACCACCACTCCATTCCCATGGAAGATGACTCCAAGAGGAATTTTCCAACATCACATGGTATGCCAATAATGCACTTTATTTCATCAATATAGTCTTTCTACTTAAGATGCTTATTTAATTTCAATTAAGTTTATTTTAGAAGCAATTTATAACAATTTATATCAAAGACTGGCATGTAATTTAGAATACAGACTGGGGTGGAAGGATGCAATCAGTTTTTCTTTTTTTCTCCTAAGATTTCATTTATTTATTTGAGAGAGAGAAAGAGCACACATGAGTGAGAGGAGGGGCAAGAGAGGGAAAAACAGGCTCCCCAGTGGGAGTGGGGAGCTCTTTGCAGGGTTCCATCCCAGGACCCTGAGATCATGACCTGAGCCAAAAGCAGATACTTAAATGGCTGAGCCAGGTGCCCCTGCAATCAGCTTTGTAAAGATCCTTCTTGGTCTGGATGTTATCCTGTAGTTAAAGAAAACCCACTTAAGGTATAAGAAGAGTGACATAATCAAGTGTGTGTATTAGAAAGTCCATCTGTTAAGTGTGAGGATGTTGGATGGAATGGGTGAGGTTGAAGGAAGAGAGAGGGTGAGCTAGAATACCAGATAGAGGACAGTCACCATGGGTGCTCAGAGAGGCGGCTCTGGACTCTCCTATCCTATCTATCCCCACCATTGGACTTTTCTGGGTAGCTGTGGGTGATTTTCCTTGCATGGGAATAACACTGCTTTGCTTTCTCATATTCAAGACCCTCGTTCCTCTTACTCCTCAGGTGACTTCTGTCCTATGGCTAATTCTCTACAAAACCTGAAATGCAAGAAGATCCCTGAGAGTTACTTATGATGGTCCTTGGAGCTCTGTAGTGAAAGTCCCTGGACAGCAGTTACTTCAGTACCATAAGCCATCTCTACCAATTAAATAAGGATCCTGTGCACAGGTCTCAGAACAAACAGCAAATTGCACACAAGTATTTCCTCCCAAATACACAGTTATGTTGATGTTTATTGGCAGGTTTTGGGGGGCCTACTAGTCATTCCTAAGCTCCTGAAAGACACCAAGATGAGCAGAATTATACTGAATTATATTACATTTTAAATCAAGGCCCTGCTGCCAGGATATTGTCTCAAAAATACTCTGTCTCTGGAAGTCCTGACTATACAGCATGCCAAGGGAAGGAGAATGAGATTTGGGATCAGCTTGTTCTGATCGTTTCTCCACTTCTTTATTCTCTCACTTTAAGCATGTTTTTAACCTGTCATGCCTTGTGAAGAGCACGGAGAGACTGGAGAGGCCCTTCCACAGTTTACCTCAGTCCTGCAGGCTGCAGGCCACGGTGATCAGACAGGTCCCTTCTGTGTCTCACGTTCTGTGTCCCACATTCGTTGCCAAAGGGCAGCTGTGCCTTGAACCCTTTTCCAGATGAGGCACAGATGGGAGCTGACTGTTTTTGAGAAACCAGGAGAAAATGCCAGAGATAAACTCCTTTGCCTATGCAGAAAGAAAAAGCAAACCAAGAGAAACAGACAGAGAAGGAACTGGCTGACATTTCTTTGAAATTAACCCACTTGGGCACCCACAGCAATGAATTGCTTCTACAACACCCACTGTTTCCTAGTTTCACGGGATCGGCAGCTTTGATCCGGAAATCCCAGGTGCCTGAGTGAGGGGCAGAACTATGAAAATTCAAGCAGAATGACATTTTCCAAGAGGAGTTGGATTAGTGGAGGGGAAAATACTGCCAAGCTGAAAACCTTTCCGGATAGAGGAACGATAACGGCATAAGCAGCATCATACCTTAAACATGCTCTTATTCACACCGAAGTGATGGTAACCTTTGTATTAAGCAAAACTTGGGCTCTGTAAGAAACACTTTCCTGTATCTCATGCTAATGTTCCTCCACCCAGCTGCAAAACCCATCTGCACTTTTCTAATGCTTTTTCTCTCTTTCCTGCTCTGGTTAGTTTTCCAGGCAGGCTTCTTAAACTGTTAGAACTTAGTCTTATTTTATAGCCCTGAGCCAAACCTTGGTAGCTCAAAAAATAGCTGAGAGGAGACACAAGTGTGAACTGACCCCTTTCAACACACACACGCTCATAAGATAAGGGAGAAAAAAAAAAACAGACTCTGCAATTGCTGTGGGAAATGGTTTATCCTTATCAGAACTCACTTTGTGGGCTTGGGGTCTTCTTTAGAAACTCTCTTGTTGAGACAAGCTCCCAAGAACATCCTACGGGTAATTAACTCAGAGCACCTGAGACAGGGCAGCACAGGGAAGAAAAGAAAAGGAAAGAAATGGAAAGGAAAAAGAAGAAGAAAAGAAAAGGGAAGAGAAGAGAAAAGAAGAGAAGAGAAGCAAAGAGAAAAAAGAAACAAAAAAAGAAAGGAAAGCAAAGCAAAGGAAAGGAAAAGAAAGGAAAGGAAAAAAAAAAAAGAAAAGGAAAGGAAGGAAAAGAGGACTCCATGAAGTCCATGATGGTTAGGGGCTTTCATTATGTTCTCTTGTTTTTATAACAATCCCGTGGGATTAGTATCATTAATTCCATTTAACAGATAAAAAAAAAATAAGAAAACAAAGCAGGTTCTCAGAAAAAGTTTCATTACCCAAGTCAGAGAGCTAGTAATTAGGAAGTCAGAGTTTATGTCTAGAATTGCTCACCTTCAACACCGTAATGATACTAACGGCCACTTATTGAGTATTGAACATGTCCCAAACACTTAAAGGAGATAATATGCTTGATCCTAGCTATTCCTTATAATTCTATCATAAGACCTATTTTAAGATGAACAAATTGGTGCTTAGAGATGCTTTTTCCTTGCTCCTATATGCCAGAAGCAGGATTTTGTAATGGAAACAAAGTATAAAACAGATGTGGGTCATATTGCCTACACCCCAGGTGTTAGGATAGTACAGTCGTCAATGACAAGGTTCGCTCTTGAAGAGTTTCTTACTAGCTCAATAATATGGATGCACTTGAAGAGCAGTTTTAAGCACTTTCAGATCACCAGGCGATACTCCTGACAACAAAAGACTGTAGCGTGGGGCCACTGGACCCTTTACAGTTACTGAACTGTGCACACCCAAGTCAGATGACTTGAATTTCATAAATTCATACTAATTGTAATCGCCACTCTTGTCATAGCTCACTCTCTGAGCTGCAAGGACTGAACGGATGAAAGCTGCCGAGCAGAAGAATAGATATTCCAGGAGAATAGGTATGTAATCAGTTTCGGTAAATTTGAATTTGGCTCTCATTTATTGAGATTAAATATTCACTCAGCTACCACAGAGGAGGTATTATGCTTGAATGTTTCAAAGATAATTATTTAATATTCACAATCACTTGTGGTATGCGTTATTTTCTTTTTTTTTTTTTTTTCAGATAAGGAAATTGAAGCCCCGTGAGGTACAGAGAAGAAATGGTTAAGTGATTGAGCAAGAATTTGAACCTGCGGCTCTGATTCTACGTGATACGCTTGGGGTACAGCACCATCCTACAAACACGTGACTTTCTAATTCTGATACTTCAGTCATAAAAGAGTTCACGGTGTGCTTGGATGTGTCCTGTACGTGTCCAGTCCACCCCAGTCTATGTGTGTGGAAGCTCTGCTCCCATAATCCCTCCAGGGTCCTTAAATGTGTACAGTGATCAGGCTTGCATCACCTCCTACTTAGACTGGAAGAAAAACAGCCTTTTTAAACCTGTAATTCCGTTTTCATAGCACTCTGGTGGGGAATGAAGGGGATAAAAAGAGGGCACACAGACCTGTTTCTAAGGTTTCCAGCTGTGTCCATGAGGTAGTAGGTTGGAAGGAAATTCGGAGAGCTATTATGGTTTGATTTTAACAAGAAAAATACCTTTTTAAGTTCATTTCTGCTGGCTTCCTACAGAAACCAACCCTGAGGTTCCTGGAGACCCATTTGTGGCAGAAGCCATTTGGGCTTGCTTCATCACAAGGCTCACACCTTTCACCCTGAGCACCTTCCCTCCTCCCTCTGTAATGTCCGCAGAACTCGGGCTGCAGGTCCCTGCAGCGGGCGAGGGCTCTGCTCTCAGCATTAAGCATGTGTCATGCTCTCAGTACTCATTATGTCTTCAGTAAAGTATTCTACTGAGAGTATCCTGGTTTTAAAGTACACCACCATTCTATTTCTCAGCAGGCGAGTGTGGGCAAATGTTTTCTCCATTGGTTTACAGATGCTGTTCTTTCCATTATTCACCTTAGATCAAACTGGTTTTTCAATAGCCACCATTTACAACCTGATTGATTACAGATGAATTTGAGGCAAAGGCTTTCCAGATTCGAGAGCTGTTGGTATTTTGTTTGGAATAACTAAAAAGAGGAGAGTTTCAGGAGTGCTTAGTACATACTAGAACTTTTCGTGTATACACCCTGATTTCCCCACTGCCTTCCACCAGAGAGAGGCGCTTTTCTCCTACAGTGGTTACAGGAGGTTGAACCATATGAAATGGTTAAAAATTGTCTAATATCAGCAACTGTCATATGACTCAATTTAATAACACATGTGGCACAAAGCAGGTAACACATATTTGTTGGAGGAATGGATAGATGAAAGACAGACATCTGGGTGTGAATTCAGCCAACAAAAATTTCAAAGGAGGTGAGATTATTAACCTGGTAACAAAAAGTCACTCCTCTTTACTTCTGTGTCCCGTGGGCATAAAAACAATTTGATACATTTTTGTTGCTTTGACTCATTCACTAGTTTGTTCCTTGACCTCTTTAGTAATTGTTTAGCATCTGTTATGTGGCAAAACTCTGCCCACTGAGTGAGAAAATGCAGAGAGCCCGCTGTCGTGCAGAGGAGAGGGCAATTAGCCAATGCTGGCGGGGTAGAGAGACAGTGCATGGTGTGGTCCGGTTCAGTATGGACACTGAACACACAGAGGATGAACTCCCAACTTGGCTTTGCGTGGAGGTGATGCCTGAGCTGGGTTCTGAGAGACCAGTGAGGAGTTCTCAGGCCAGGGGGTTGGGTACAAAGAAGATACTCTAGAAAGAAACAGTTGTGGAGGTTGGGATGTGGAAGCATTCTGTGGAGGTTGGACTGTACCTGGAGGGGAAGTGTGGAGGTCAGGCAAAATGTTAAGTGGGACCAGTGGCTTAATCAACTTTAGGTGTTAGAATGGATCATCTGAAACATGATTGGAAAATCAGTGCCTCAATTTGGAAAAAAAAATGGAGTTTTTGCTGGAGTTAAATGAAATTTGTGGATAATTTTGGTAAGTGTGGTGACATCTTTACATCTTTGCTATATTGAGCTTTTCATTTATATATGTCATTATCTCATCCTTCTGGGGGTGTTTTCATGTTTTCAAGGAAGGTTCGTAATTTTGAACTCATCCTTGGTGGGAGAGTTGGTTCTTTATTTTATTTTATTTATTTGTTATTTTATTTTATTATTTTATTTATTTGACAGAGAGAGACAGAGAGATCACAAGTAGGCAGAGAGGCAGGCAGAGAGAGAGAGGGGGAAGCAAGCTACCTGCCAAGCAGAGAGCCTGATGCGGGGTTCGATCCCAGAACCCTGAGACCATGATCTGATCTGAAGGCAGAGGCTTAACCCACTAACCCACTGAGAGGCTCTCCTAGGCGCCCCAGGAGAGTTCGTTCTAATGGACATTGCTGCAAATAGACGTCTTCCTCACCAGGAATTCAGTGACAGAAATGTGTAAGTTTTGTTAAACTTCTTTATTCTCCTTAAGAACGAGGGTGTGAGCAAAGGGATTTGGGGAGTGACCGCCCTGAGTTGCTTATACATCTGTGCTGAAAATGTAAAAATCCACTTTCCTTCAACAAGAAGCCACTGCTGGCCCCATGTTGCAGAAGTGTCCTTTGCCAGCCCACACCTGTGTCCCAAATATGCATCTTTCTCCAGCCCATCTCAGCTATAGCACACAGGTATGTGTGGCTGACCATTTGGGGTGTCCTTCCCTAAAACTCACAGGTTAAAGTTAAAAGACTTTTGTGGAAGAGATTTTTAAATGGAAGGCAGAAAAAATATCTCCACTGCATTCTTTTAAGATTTATTATTTTTTATTCTTTTGGAATAGTCACGTAATTTTGAATGGCTTTTGTTTGCTATGGAAATATTTGAATCATGTCTCACTGTGGAAGTGTGTCTTCGTTAAATTAGCATCTGTTTAGTAGCACCTACTAGGTAGAGAGAATGCTACAGACACACTGGCAACATGGGCAGAGTGCAGAGGAAGTTGGAAGGAAAGTCACGGGGGCTCCATAATTTCAGTTGCCTTGCAATAAGATAGTATAAGAGTGAAAACTGTTCCTTTATTGGGAGTTGGTAACTGGGTAGTCAGCCGCTACTTGCAGATCATGCAACAGTCAAGTATTTATTTCCTCATTCATTTGCCATGTGCAAGATAGTCTGCCACGCGCTGCAGAGGATTAAAAAAAGAATCAGAAGTGAAAACTGATTTCAGTTTTAAGGTCTGAGGTAGAGATAAATTATAAACATAAATGTCTCTGGCAATGGTCTCTAAGACTTTTGATCATTCCTTCAACAGTATTAGGAAGGAATAGTTGAACCTATACCCCAATATGCTACTGTATTTATTTGTAACTGATTTTCATTTGTTTTGTAAATATGCATTTTAAAAGTAAGAGATATAGTTTTAAAATGATCTCTTTTTTCAATTCAATGAAATATTTTAACTAAAATTATTTAATACCTATTTCATCCAGAACAGTATGATTAACTATCCTTTCTTTTTTTCTTTTTAAGTCTTGGCTTAATTTTTTTGCAATATGATGATTAGGAATCTAATCACTAAGCTTATTCGATTAACTTATTACTTTAAAAAAGTTATCACAACTGAAAAGTATCCTTATAAAAACACAGCTCAAAATGGAAAAATTTCATCCTTGGCTTTTGACATACATTTTGATATACATATTTTAGTCCCAAATACCTACTATAGGTTCCTTTCCCCCCCCCCTTCTATTTTTATTTTTGAAATTTGCCTCATAAATGTTAGCCTCCCCTGTGTCAATCAATTTTTACTGCAAACATCTGAAGATGTGGTGATTTCTATATATTTTAACAAATGAATTAAGAATTCACTTAAACTCTTCATGAGGGAGATTTCTAAACATTAGAACTGAGTCCAAAATGCAGTGGGCATGCAGGAAAGGAACTGTGCTAAGTATCACAGACAGTAGCAGCTTACAGTGCTGAAGGGCCCTGAGTCCAGCTCTTCAACATTGTGCGGAAGTCTAGCCAGAGAAGTTAGGAAAGAAAAACAAATAAAAGTACTCCACGTCAGAAAGGAAGAAGTAGAACTATCTCTATTCATAGATGATGTGTTCTATATACAGGAAATCCCAAAGCGCTCACCAAAAAGTCTTACTAGAGCTAACAAAAAAATTTTAGCAAAGTTGCTAGGTACAAGATCAATACACAAAGATTGGTTGTGTTTCTCTACATCAGCGATGGATATAAAGAAATTGAAAACAATTCCATTTAAAATACCACCCCAAAGAATAAAATACCCAGAATAAATTTAACAGAGGAGGTAAAAGACTTACACACTGAAAGCTATAAAACATTTCTGGAAGAAGTGAAACAAGCCCTAAGTAAGTGGAAAGACATCCTGTTTTCATGGAACAGAAGATTTAATATTGTGAAGGAGACTGCTCTCCAAAGAAATCTGTAGAATCAGTACAATGCTATAAAAATTCTAAGGACTTTTTTTGTTATTTTTGCAGACAAAGAAGAGCTGATCCTCAAATTCATACTGAATTTCAAAGGGTCCCAAATAGCCAAACAAAATTTTAAAAAATGTTGGACACCTCACACATATTTACAATTTCAAAACTTATTATAAAACTATAGTAGTCAAAACAGCATTGTAATAGCATTAGGATAGACATAGAGATTAATGGAATAGAAATGAGACCCCAGAAAAAGCTCAAACATTTATGGTGAATTGATTTTCAGCAAGGGTACCAAGGCCTTTCAATGGGGAAAAAAACAATCTCTTAAATGAATGGTGCTGGGACAACTAGAAAACCATCAGCAGAAGAATGAAGTTGGATACCTCCTTCTCTCCATATACAAAAATTAACTCAAGATGGATCAATAATCTAAATATAAGAACTAAAATCATTAATAGGAACAAATACAATCAAGAAAAGAAAACATAAGAGCAAATCTTTATGACCTCTGATTTGACAATGGATTCTTGGATTTAACATAGAAAGCATCAGCAACAAAACAAAAGTAGATAAATTGGACTTCATAAATTTGAAAATACTTTTGCATTAAAGGGCATTTTCAAGAAAGTGAAAAGACAACCTACAGGATGAGAGAAAGTAATCACAAATCATAAATCTGATATAAAGGTTTAGTGTCCAGAATGTATAAAGAACCCCCTTATAGCTCAGCAACAAGAAGACAGTCTCCCTCAGATGGACAGAAAGGCTTGAACAGATATTTCTCCAGAGGAGATACACACATATCCAACAAGAACATGTAAAGGTGTTCAACAGTGTTGGCACTAACACAATGCAAATTGAAACCACACTGAGGACTACTTCACCAGGATCGCTATTAAAAAACAAACAAAAACAAATGAAAAAAAAAAAAACACCACACACAACAGAAAATAACAAATGCTGACAAGCATATGGAAAATATAGGAGCTCTTGCTGGGGGAATGTAAAATGTTTCAGTCCCTCTGGAAAATAGTTTAGTGGTTCCTTGAAAAGTTGAACATATGTGTGGCTGGGTGGCTCAGTTCATTAAGCATCCACCTCTTAATTTCAGCTCAGGTCGTATTCTCAGGGCCTTGAGATTGAGCCATGCTTCAGGCTCAGTGCTGGGTGTGGATCCTGCTTAAGATTCTTTTTCTCCCTCTCCCTGTGCCCCTCCCCCTGCTCATGCTCATTTTCTCTCTCTTTGAAAAAAAAAAAAGTTGAACATAGTATTACTGTATGACCCTACATTTCTACCCATAGGTATATACCAATAAAGAATGGAGAAGAGGCACTCAAACAAATACTTTTTCATGATGGTCGACAGCAGGACTATTCAAAAAAATGAAAAAGTGGTAACGAGCAGATGTTCATCATGGATTATTGGATGAACAAAGTGTGGTACACACATACAATTATTCAGCCTGTAGAAAGAATGAAGCACTCACATGCTACACTTCGGATGGACCTTGAAACCACTATATGAAATGAAAGAAGCCAGGAACCAAAGGTCATGTGTTGTATAATTCTTTTCATATGGAATATCCAGGATAGGTAAATTCACAGACAGAAAACAGATTGATAATTTCCAGGGTATAGTGGTAGGGGAATAAGAATGAATGCTGAATACATTTGAGGTGTTTTTCTGGGGCAATCAAAGTTTGGAGACTATAGAGAGGTGGTGGTTTCACAACATTGTGAATGCACCAAATGTTACTGAATTGTATAGTTTCAAATAGTTAATCATATGTTATGTGAATTTCACTTCAATAAAAAAAGTGTATATGTGAACATTGCAATAAAACATAGAAAACATTTATTAGAACTCTTTAAAGAGTTTAAAATCTCTGGTTTTGAAAATTGTGGCAGTAGAACAAAGCAAATGTCCATAGACCTAGAAATAGAAATTAAATTTGCTGACTACTATATTTGACGAAAAGAACACTATTGTTATAGGAAGCTTCAGATGAATGCATTTTTGATGAGTAAGATAATTTTAAAATTAATTTTATTATAATTACAGATATAGTGATAGAATGCATGTATAGATATTTTAAATTATACAAACATTGTAAAGCTACTTTCAGTTGCTTGTATGACCAGCACAAGTTGTAGAAAATGTCAGAGTAAATATCCAAATGACATTGTATGATCTTGTATTTTAAATTAAATTTGTTTTAAAAATCTAACAGAATTATGCTTATTTTAAGAGGCTTCCACTAGAAAAATCTCTCAGATACACCAAGAAAGCTGTAAAGGTAGAAGAACCATTATATTGTTTACTAAGATTACAAAAAAATTCAATTTCCCAGAACTGAGAGGTGCACAACTGAATCCTGGATGGTCTCACACAAAACAGGAGAGATTGGTTGTCATCCTCTTGTCTACTGGTCCATTTTATAAAGTCACTGAAATGACCAACAATACCTTCCCATAAATGATCTCTCCATAGGGAAGTAATATTCCTATACTGTTTAAAATGAACTATTCTGTTTTTTTTCCTTGACAATCTTGTTGAGATAAATTTGACATAAAAATTGCTTATACTTAACTTGTTTTAACCATGAGAGACTATGGACTCTGAAAAACAACCAGAGGGTTTTGAAGGGGTGGGGGGTGGGGAGGTTGAGGAACCAGGTGGTGGGTAATAGGGAGGGCACATACTGCATGGAGCACTGGGTGTGATGCCAAAACAATGAACACTGTTATGCTGTAAATAAACAACAACAAAAAAAGATATATACGTTGTGAAAAGATCAGCATAATTAAATGAATAATCACTCACCTCTACATAATCACCATTGTGTATATGTGTGTGTGTGTAGATTTAAGATCTATCCCTTTAGCAAATTTCAAGTATGCAATACAATATGGTTAACTATCCTCACCATGGTATACTTTAGATCTCCAGAACTCAATCATTTTGCATAACTAAAATTTTGTATCCTTTGACTGATGACTTCTCATTCTCCTTCCCCACCCTCCACTGTCTCTGGTAACTAACATTCTATTCTCTGCTTCTATGAGTGGCTATTTTAGATTCCCCATGTAAGTGAAATTATGCAATATCTGTCTTTCTGTGCACGGATTATTTCACTTTGCACATTGTCCTTCAGTTTCATCTATGTTGTTGCAAATGGCAAATGTTCCTTCCTTTTTAAGACTAAATAATATTCCTTAGTCTGTAGTGTCATTTGCAAATATCTTCTCCTGTTCTGTGGTTTGCCTCCAAGATCTATAAAGAACTCCTCAAACTCAACACTCAAAAAACAAATAATCATGTCAAAAAATGGGCAAAAGACATGAACAGACACATCTCCAAAGAAGATGTACAAATGGCTAACAGACATATGAAAAAATGTTCATCATTAGCCATTAGGGAGATTCAAATCAAAACCGCATTGAGACCTAACTTATGCCAGTTAGAATGGCCAAAATTAACAATACAGGAAACAACGAGTGTTGGAGAAGATGTGGAGAAAGGGGAACACTCTTACACTGTTGGTGGGAGTGCAAGTTTGTGCAGACACTTTGGAAAACAGTGTGGATATTCTTCAAAAAATTAAAGATAGAGTTACCCTATGACCTTGCAATTTCACTACTGGGTATTTACCCCTAACATACAGATGTAGTGAAAAGAAGGACCCTATATACCACTATGTTCATAGCAGCAATGGCCACAGTCGCCACACTGTGGCCAAGATGCCCTTCAACAGATGAATGGATAAGGAAGATGTGGTCTATATATACTATGGAGTATTATGCCTCCATCAGAAAGGATGAATACCCAACTTTTGTATCAACATGGATGGAACTGGAAGAGATTATGCTGAGTGAAATAAGTCAAGCAGAGAGAGTCAAGTATCATATGGTTTCACTTACTTGTGGAGCATAAGGAATAACATGGAGGACACTGGGAGATGGAGAGGATAAGTGAGCTGGGGAAAATAAGAGGGGGAGACAAACCATGAAAGATTATGGACTCTGAGAAACAAACTGAGGGTTTTGGAGGGAAGGGTGGTGGGAGGATGGGTGAGCCTGGTGGTAGGTATTAAGGAGGCACGTATTGCATGGAGCACTGGGTATGGTGCATAAACTGAATCTTGGATCACTGAAAAAATAAAATAAAATAAAATAAGAGACTAAATAATATTCCACTGTGTGTGTGTTTGTGTGTGTATTTTTTTCTTCAGCCATTTACCTGTTGATGGACACATAGGTTGTGTCCATATCTTGGCCATTGTGAGTAATGTTGCAATAAACATGAGAGTGCAGATATTTCTTAGACATAACTTATTTCATTTCCTTTGGTTATATACTCAGAAGTAGGATTGCTGGATCATATGGTAGTTCTATTTTTAATTTCCCAAGGAACCTCCATACTGTTTTCCATAATTGCTGTACCAGCGTACATTCCCACCAGCAGTGCATAATGGCTCCTTTTCCTCCACATCCTTGCTAACACTTGTTATCTTTTGTCTTTTTGATACCAGTCATCCTAATACATGGGAGGTGATTATCTCTAGTGATTTTGATTTTGCATTTTCCTGATGATTAGTGAAGACTGATTACAGGAAGAGTTAAATATTCCTAGAAAAATTGTGTAAGAATCACCATTCTAGAGGTATTATAATTTATATTTAAAACTAATTTATCAGTATTTTCACAAACCATAAGATCCTTTTAATCGCTCTAGTCACAGTTGCATCAGCAGAAAGATCCTTTTAAAAAATAAAAATGAACAAAAATCATGTGTGATTTTGTATTTGCCAAGAGGGACTGTTGTCATTTTCCGTTATATAAATTAAAAATGAAATTAAAATAAAGTATAAATTACGATGACCTTATCAGAAAAACAAGGCATAAAAATTTTACGATCAATGAAGAGATCATATTAATAAATTATTATTTATCGTATTGCATAAAATTGGGATTTTAAAATTTTTATTGCAGTTTATAGGTTTATGTTATTAGTCATGTATTGCTATTATTGTGGACTTGACGCTGTATTCAATTCTTGGGCCAAAGAAAGGAGAGGGAATTTGTCATGACCAGTCCTTTATTTACAAAACCTTTTTTACAGTTTTCTTTTTTTCTATGACTTGTCTCGTTTCCTCTTCTCAATAACCATATGAAGACATTATTCTCATTTTAATTTTAAGTTAGACTCCAAGGAAGTCAGATGCTTAATTTAGTTGATTTTTTTTTTTTCCTGACATGCAGGGCCCCTCTTGGGTCCTCCTGCTACGTATTTGCACATCGGTCTAGAAGTAGCAGGATTTTCCCTTTAGATCATTGCCAAAGGCACCAGGAACACTTCAATATATTTGCTCTTTGCCCTTTAAGAAAACAGATCTCTTGGAAACAAGGCTACTTATTTTAGTCTTCAGAACCCCAGAATGGAAGGAAACAAGCTCTCTCTGATAAAGATCTTTCCTGAGATGCTCCCTTTTTAGTATTTAACCTTGCCTGCCAGCATTTCCTGTTACTACTCTGTTATGTGTCTCCGCCAATTAAGGAAGGTTTGTTTTTTTTTTTTTCCCTGTGTTCCCCTTGGTTCACTTTTGTTATTTATTCTCCATTTATAAACCATCTAAAAGTTTGTACTTGCAGCCAACATTAGGCTTTCTGTAACTTTTACATGATTCATGCTTGAGCCAATTTTTGTGTCATTCCTCATAGAAAAATAAACAAACAGTTATGGTAATAAAGTCCGGAGTCATCATGCTGAGGTAGAGGGTCTGCGGGGTGTCCAGCTGGCCTGAACCAGTCACCAGCAGTCACTGTGGGCTGTCAAAGCAAGCACCGACTCTTCTGGGCCTTCTTGGCCCTGATAGAGGAATCTTTTGAGGACCCAGGAAGCCAACGAGGATTTGTCTGTCTAACTACCAACTTACACTTGACATTTATGGCACAACTGGTCAAGAGCAGAAGCGGTTCCAGCAAATGCCTCAAGAACATAGTAAGTTCTTTCTTTTGTTAGCCATTAAACTGTAGTTGGTGAATGTCTCTGTAGACAAAGGTCCTAAACGTAAGTGGCTATCAAAGTTGAAGTGGTTCCCCCTACCTGGTTTCCTGCACTTGACTAGAGTCCTACAGCGATAAGACAATGATCTTGCTGTCCTCCTGACATCCATCCCTCCATCCCCATTTTTGAGGATGTTGGTGTTGGAGGAGAGAAGGACTTGCTGGTATACCCTCTTTAAATCAACACAGATATGTTTGATAATAAGATAATGTTGCCCAGGCAGAATTCATACTAGTGGCAAACAAGATTTGGGGTTATTAATGATCACAGATATTTGTCTAGTGCTTGATGAATTTGGAATAATTTCTGAACACATTTCATGTGGTTTTTTCCATCAGTGTGGGCTGATAGGGCATCTTGGTGCAGGACCTGGGCATGAGATTTGGTTTCGGAAGTCCTGGCTCCTACCTTAATCTCTATCATTCCCTATCTTTGTTAGCTTGGAAAAATAATTTTTCTTTGCAAAGTCTCTGTTCCTAACCTGGGAATCTGTCCTACCTCATAAAGTTTTTGAGAGGGTTGAATAGGACAAAGCCATTGACGATATTTATCTTTTCCTCAGAAATCTGCTGTTGAGGAAGTCGAGGGATAATAGAAGTCAGAATGGAAATCAGAATGCTGTTGTTGGAGTCTAGAGCTCTTCCTCAGCCCTGTCTCAGAAAACCACTCTAATTCCCTGGGGCAGAGCTGGGACTTGGGTGTGCTGGGGGCTGACAAACCACTACAATGAAATCTTTGGGCACAGCAATGGCCAAGTTGGGATCTTAGTAGAGCAGTTGCTCAGCACAGCCAAGTTTTGTCTCCCAGGGGACAGATCATAAAAGCCACGGCTGCTGGCATCCGTAGGGGGAAGCAAAGAAGGAGGGAGTCTGTGACATTTCTGCAGAGAGGAAATGAAGCATCGAGTGCATTTCAAGATAGTGTGAGGTCAGCTCTAATAGTGATAGAAGAACTTGAAGCCTCACACTAAGATGTCAGTTAAGAAAAAGAGATCACCACGAGCACAGAGCTCTGAGCGATAAGAATGTTTCTCTTCAGGGCAAAATGACCGAGCAGAAAAATTGCAGAATTCAGGCTCAGCCTAAGCAAATTCAGGAGCTACACATTCTGTGTTCAGATCAGTTTTCTCTTATTTTTTTATTTTAAAAGATACATTTTGTTGTTGTTGTTGCTGTTATTTTTTTTTCCATTTTATTTTTTTCATCATAACCCAGTGCTCCATGCAAAACGTGCCCTCCCTATTACCCACCACCTTTTCCCCCAACCTCCCACCCCTGACCCTTCAAAACCCTCAGGTTGTTTATCAGAGTCCATAGTCTCTTATGGTTCACCTCCCCTCCCCAATGTCCATAGCCCCCTCCCCCTCTCCCAATCCCACCTCCCCCCAGCAATCCCCAGCTTGTTTTGTGAGATTAAGAGTCATTTATGGTTTGTCTCCCTCCCAATCCCATCTTGTTTCATTTATTCAACCACTCTGGAAAACAGCATGGAGGTTCCTCAAAATGTTGAAAATAGAACTACCCTATGACCCAGCAATTGCACTACTGGGTATTTACCCTAAAGATACAAACATAGTGATCCGAAGGGGCACGTGTACCCGAATGTTTATAGCAGCAATGTCTACAATAGCCAGACTATGGAAAGAACCTAGATGTCCATCAACAGATGAATGGATTAAGAAGATGTGGTATATATACACAATGGAATACTATGCAGCCATCAAAAGAAATGAAATCTTGCCATTTGCGACGACGTGGATGGAACTAGAGCGTATCATGCTTAGTGAAATAAGTCAATCGGAGAAAGACAACTATCATATGATCTCCCTGATATGAGGACATGGAGAAGCAACATGGGGGGTTAGGGGGATAGGAGAAGAATAAAAGATATATTTTTTATATAAATAGAAGTATTTCTACATGTTTGTGTCTTAGTTAGGACCCTGGAATATATTTGCATTTTATTATTCAATTATTCTCTAATAATTTTTATATTTTCATGTTATTATCAATAAGCTTCAAGTGATTTTGCAAATTCTATTTGTTTCCTGCATTCTACTTGCCATATTTTTTCCCATTAGAAATTTTTTTTCTTGCTTTCCTTTAGAAATCAAGTATTTTTTCTAGATTAAGTATTCTTTTTCATCCTTTTTTCTATTGATTTGGAAACTAAATAGTCTACCTCTTATTGATTACCCTAGAAATTATACTATGGCTTATTAAATTAGCAGACTATAAAGTTAATTAATAGCCTTATGTTTCTCTGAAACAATAAAAAACTCATATTTTTTTCATTTCCATTATTCCCCTTCTGAATAAAATGGTTAACAGTGTTTCGGTTTTTCTTCTCCCTTTTTTTTAAACCTTATGAATTCGATACTATTGTTTTACCATTAGTATCTGCTTAGATGTAGTCACATCATTTTCTCTGATCATCATTTCTTTTTCAGACCTTCCTCTGGCATTTTTTTTTCTTTCTGAAGAATATATTTTGAAATTATTTAGTGCACGTCTGTGGGATATAAAGATTATTAGGCTTGTACATATTAAGTTTTTAAATTTTGCTCTTTTTCTCAAAAGATATTTTGCTTGTAGTTAATACCTTTTACCATCAGGTACTTCTTTCCTAGTTTTGATTTCCATTGTTGGTCATGAGTTACTGTCAGTACAATCTTCCATCCTCCAAAAGGAAATGTGTTCTTTTCTTCTGATACTTTTAAACTATTTTCTTTGTCTTCAGAGGCTTGGAGTTTTACTAAAGTATATCTAGATGATAAGATTGTTTCTTTAAATTTATCCTTTCTTGAGATGTGTTGGACCATCTGAATATGAAGACTCAATTTTTCATCAGTCCTGAAAAATTCAAGTTCCTATGATTCTAAGTTTGGACTCTTCTCTTTTTCTCAATTAAGAAAAAAACCGCAAACAACTTTTTGGAAGTCTGATCAATGTTGGATCTCCTCGTTCTGTGTCTTTCACTGTTTATTTCATGACGTATCTTCTTGCTGTGCCGCATTATGGATAATTACTGGTGATCAGCCTTCAGCTTGTTAAATTTGCTGACCAACTTGTTTTGAATTATTATAAAGTTAATTTCTAGAAAGTTTATTTGGTTATTTTTCAAATCTACCTGGTCATTTAAAAAAAATTGTCTCTTAATTCTATCTTTGGTTCCTTTTTATTTTAGCATATCTTTATACATTCATACTCATATGAATCTTCATGTCTGAATTCTTTGCACATTTAATATAATGTACTGTTGGATTCTTTGGCTGATTCTTATCATGGTGCCCAGTTCCCTTGCATGTGTGTGCGTGTATTGTTCCTGCTGTTTTTACTACTCCCTGAAATGTTATCTGTTTGACTTATTTGAAGTTGGTTTGAGTTCCCTAATTATTCCAGCAAATGTCTGCTTTTCTTTGGGCTAGGAGCCTACGTAGATTACTTACAACAATCCCATATAATTCCTGCCTTGGACCTTTTTAGAATACACAGATATTTCAGAACCCAAAGATACCTGACGTCCAACTGTTGATTACTAATTCTCTGGGAAAATGTCTTCCTTTCTCTCCATGTCCCTCCCCACACCCCACTCCCAAGAATTCAAAACCAAAGGTGGATAGACAGGTTTTGTGGTACTCTTCATTATAGGGTAATTTTTCTCTCCTACTCTTTTATTGACTAAGGAAGTATTTATTGGTTATTCTGGCTTTATGCAGGAGTCTTCAGTCCAGCTACATTCCTTGTGCAGGCCCTAGGCATTGCCTCTGTCTCCTGGGGCCCATTTAGATGTGTGTGCTCCTTCCAGAAGACGAACACAGACGCCCCCAGGGGGAGCTGATGTTTTACTTCTTATCTTTGGATTCTTGGCACTTGGCCTCTAAGTTTTTTATTTAGAATCTTTTCAGATTAGCCATTCCCTTAAATTACATATATAAAATTATATAAGTAACATATACATACACATACTATAATTATATAATATGTACCACAAATAAATATATAACTTAGAATAATATGTAATAAACATTTATATATATAATGAACATTCATGATATGTGCTCATTTTGTTTTGTTTCGTTTTGTTTAACCCAATTTCCTACCCTTGCTTTATTACCGCTTTTGCAAAATTCCTCTCTTCTTTCCTGCCTTCAGTCCAAAGCAGTTTGTGTCTAACTACAGTATCTACCTATTTCTTCATGCATTCCTGTATTTAGGAAACATCGACCATAAATCAAGCCCTGTGCTGGACACTGGGGACTCATGGATGAACAGGATTTGCTTTCTGTCGGCAGAAAACTCACAGTCCACAGAGGGAGAGAGAGTGGCAGTCATATGGTAACCCAGAGTGTGATAACTCAGGTTAACACTGGTTGAAATGGAAGTGCAGAGGAAGGGGCCCTAACCCACACTGGAGAGGGAGAATTTGTCCAGCCTTCTAGAAGACACGATGCCTGAGATGCTTTGTGAGGTAAGAAGAAAGAGAGGAGGACTTTGCAGGCAGCATATGATTACTGACCGTCTCAATCTGACATTTTTTCTGGCACTGTGCTTTGGTCATTATTTTCTCACATATATGATTTTTATGCTGGGTACACATTTTGAAATTCTTATAGTACTTTAAGGTTATGATGTAATGTTTCCTTTTTGAAGCCCACCCTGGAGCTTAGTAAAAATCATTTCCCCAGCTTGTCTTCAGTGCTTCCCATCATGTGGCTCCCACTCACTCAGGGAAACTCTTTCTCAAACTGTAGTGACTTATGGGAGGGATGTGACCTTCTGAAAAACAAAGTGCTCACATTACTTTCCTGTGTAACTTCATGGCCTGAACTTTCACTTTTGCTGTCCCATGTCTCTGCTTCACTAAGTTAGAAAATAACAAGATCAAATTATTTTAAGCACAACAGGTTAGAGCTGGGTTAGACACATAGTAGGATTGCTTGATAAGCATGGTTGTTAAAGGCGGGATAACTCAAAAAGGGGTAGCACAAAATAGTAGTAGATGGGGTAAGGTGAGTTTTTCCTCTGATTCCAACTCACTGTGTGATCTTGTAATTCAAACTTCGACTGTACACTGACCAGTGCCTTGGAACTGGGTTATTTAGAGAGACAGTAGAGAACGGGGCAGGAAATTTGTAGATTTCTGGCTTGGCCATTGGCTCGGTCTTCTGAGTGAGATCTGGCCTAGTGGTGGTGTAGTACAGAGAGAGTGACTAAGATTGGGACATGTCAGTGAAATCTGCAGGTGGAAATGAGTAGCAGGCAGTTGAATAGATAGATGTAGAGAATGTATATTTCTGGTCAGGAGATAAAAAAACAGAAAGGAGTAAGTTCAAATTTGTCTAACCCACTTTATTCATGACCACCAACTTCATCTGTTAATTTTTAGCTTTCAAAGGAAGAGCCCCAAATATTTTATTATCACCCCATCTGGAATATACACCAATTACTTCTAAATTTTCCCTGTCATTTTTATTGTTATTTTTGGGCATAGGACACTGGAGAAGAAGACATGAGTCTGTGTCTCCATAGTTCCCCAACCAATATGGCTGTATTGCCCAGGTCATGGTTTTGCCCCTCTCTATCTGTAAAGGAAGAGGAATAAATTATCTCTCACATAACATTTTCATCTAAATTCTTCTGATTCTCATTCTAGTTTGGAGGGAAAATTAGGATTGAAGTTAAGAGTAGAACTCTACCTAGAACTTTCTTTGACCCTTACCCATATCAGTAAAATCAAAAACACTGTTGGTGTTGCCCAGCCCCAAAGCAGCTCTCCTGGTCCAGACCACAGAAGCAAAGAAGAGAACTGGCAGATGAAGAAAATAATCCAAACGTGGGATCATAGACCAATTTTTTGTTACGTTATGTTTCCTTTTCTTGTAATAAACAGCAACAATAACAAAATTCTAATAAGTTAAAACAGAATGATTAAGAGCATTGCAATCAAACCTTCCTAAGCAAGGTTTCTCTTTGGGCACAATGCTCTAGGGTCTGAAGTTTAGAACAACAATGACATACAAGAGAAGAGATTGTTAGGCTATAATAACAGAGCTGTATATTTGATCTTCTGGGGGGGGCTGCTCTCATCTTACTTTAATATAATTCTTTTTTTTTTCCTTTTTTTGTTTAAGTCTCTCTCCTCTGGTAGGTGTCCTAAGAGTGAAGCCTGGATCTACTTCATCTTTGTACCTTCAATTTCTGATGGCATGTTTGACACTCAGATGGCATTTGTTGATCGAATGAAAGATAGTCATTATTACACTGGAATTGTTTAGCACAAAATCTATAACTGCAAATGGCTTTAAAAAAAAAAAAAGACCATAAAGAGACATTAGAAAGTGAACTTCTATGTCTTATTAACAGGTTCTTCTTTCACAGTAAATCCCTTAAAAGCTATTATATACAGTATGTGCCTTTAGGGAACAAAGCCAAATAATATTTATTAATAGATTGAGGGTAATCTTAAGGAGAGGAGAAGAAGCCATTTCATACTGTAGGCTTTTGAGAAGTATGGGGATTGACTTATTATTTACATAATCCCCGTATTTTAATAAAATGCCACCATAAACAGTGGGGATGAGAGTCTCAAATCAAGGAAAGAGCTAATGGTGGGGGAAATGATGCAAATGCATAATCAGGCCTGAGTTGAGGTTTGAGTTGCCCACGAAACATGTTTACTGCTTTGAATCTGCAAATTAAAAATATGACTTGGGGTAGACATGAGTCATCAGGTGATAGGAACCCGTGTGTTTCCCACGCTTTCAGGGTCTGAAATTATGAGCTATCTTGATCTGCTGAGCCCTGACTTGTTTGGTACTACAGACACAATGAGCCATAAGAACATGTCACTGTGTAGCAAACACTGAGCAAATGCTGAGTTCACATACCCACGTATTCATTCCCGAAAACAATTGTCCTGGGCCCTGTTTATGCACAGGACTTATAACTATGAATGAAATCCAGCCTCTCCATACAGAGGTTGGGGGAAGACAAGAGGAGAGAATGGATCATGAAAACAGAGTGTTCCAAAGGCTGTGATAAATGTTAAGCACCGAGTACTCTGGGAGCACACAGAGAAAGTACTTAGTTGACCCCTGGGGGAGGAAGGAGAGGTCTAGGAAGGCTTCTCGGAGGAAGTGATATCTAAACTGAGATCAGAAGGATATCTGTCAGCAGCTAAGAAAAGGCAGGTAGGAGGATTCAAGTAACGAGAACGACATGTGCTCAAAAGTACAAGTATGGGAGCCTGACAAAGTCGTGAACTGCGAGAAGTTTGGAATGTCTGGAAACCAAGCTGTAGGTGAGGAGTCAGAAAAGCTCAAACTGGAAAGAGGAGAGCAGATCACAAAGTGATGTCAGCTCCCATGAAAGGCTTACCTACCTCATGCCCTTGGTAGCCACTGGTAACCTGAGGGCAGGGGAGGAATGGGACCATGGTCACAGCTTGCAGAGCAGGGAGAGGACTGAAGTGGAGCAGGAAGGAAAGGAAGGAAGCCCATTCAAAGACTGTTGTGATGAAGTTGGTAAGCGATAATGGCAGTGTGAACGGCTTGAAGGCAGTGAGCATGGAGAGAAGTGGAGAGAGTCTGAAAAAGTTCAGAATAGAAGCCACAGGACCTCCTATGTGACAGGAAATAAGAGCCAAAGGAGAAGGAACAGCCCAGGATACACTTTGGTTTCCAAGGTAGGCTTCTCAACCGGTGTGTCACCTTTCATCATGGGACAGAGGAAGAAGAGGAGGCTTGGAGACTAAGAGTTGTTTAGCAGAGCTGAAATGAAAGTAACTTCAGGACATCCAAGTTGGGAGACGTCTTCCAGGTAGCTGGAATTCAGGCAAGAGATTTGGGCTAGAATTACAGAGTGGAGAGCCATTGTGGTATAATAATCAATTACAGCTTTGGGAACGGATGAAACTGCAAAGTGAAATTTCACGGAGAACAAAAGGGGGATAAGAAGGAAGCCATGAAAGAAACTGACATTTAAGGGATGACGTAAAGTACGGGAGATGTCCAAGGAGCACATACGGAAGTGGGAGGAAAATGAGAGAAAACAAGTGTTGAGGATGAGGGAAAAAAAACGTGTTTTGAGAAGGAGGTGAACAGGGCTGGATGGATAAGGAAAGCCAAGGTCTAGACAGTGTCCAGTGGCTTGAGTAACGCAGTCAATAGTGACCACGTGTCAAAGTCATCTCAGCGCACTGGTAGAGAAGAAGCCTGGTGATAGGAGGTGAGTGCCAGGAGGGGCCCAGGGTTGACGTGTTCCTAGAAGTACTGCCTTGGCTGCCCATCAATGAAAAACTAATAAATATCTCTGAACCTATCTTCTTTTTTTTTCTAATCCCTTAATCATTAATTTAGCCCCATTGCCCCTTTCAAACCATTACAATGCCTGGAGAGGAGGATCTATTAATTAAGTATACGTCGGAATGGCCTGGTAACAGTGGATGCCTAGCCCGGAGTTTTAATCCTTGTTTCCTGTGATACCAACGATATTTTGCTCAGCTCTCTTCATTCCCCTGGATTTCAATTTCTTCATTTGTCAGTCAGGAGTAACAATATGTACCTTATCAATGTGTTGAGAGAATCGCATGAGCGAATGTATGTGAACATCTGGCACGGCCTTGGGTGAAATGTGGGAGGTGGCATGCCAGAGGCGACACGGGTAATCAGGTTGAGTGCTGGGCCTGGACCCAGGTGTCCGTATTCCAACATCCAGGCTCATCTTCAACATCAAAAGTCTGCAACAAAAATGGAAATGTGACCATGCCTTCTCTGTCTCGTTACTCTCTCCATGCTCTGCCAGGTTCCCTAGACCAAAAAGAGCAACTGACTTGTAAGAGTTTATAAGAATTAGCCCAGGATCTGGTTTAGTGTCAGGATCAACCTTCCACCCTACTACATACCGGCTCTGAAGGACTCTGTGGCAGTCTGGTCAGCAGGATCACTGCGCCCCCACCTCTCCAAGACCAGCATGCCCGGGGCTCTCTCTCCTCCCTCCTCTCCTCCTCTCCACTTTGTTGACTGTGGGATAAAGCCAGACAGGCACAGGTTCAGGTCAAGCTCTACTGCTACCTCTGCGACCTCGCATTTGGTATATAACTTCTGTAAGCCTCCGTTTCCTTAAGGGTCTGTGCTGAATGAATATACATTCCAATTCTACCCCAAGGAGCTGGAGTGAAGTTACAATGAGAAAATATGTGTGTGTTACAAACCGTGATGCACAAGGTAAATGTGAAATATGATTACTAAGAAATCCAATTATTTTGTCAAATTTAAAACGTATGCTTCCTTGTTGCTGCTTTTGCTGACCGTGGTGAGTAAGGGGGGACAGGGTGCTGCCTTTCAACATGTAAGTGTCCACCATCCTTTGCAAACTTGGCTTGGACCCGTCTGGAAGCCCTCAGCTCCTCCAGCTATAAAATGGAAATTAAAATACTTGCCTTGCAAGGTTATTAAAACCCCAAGATGAAATAATAATCCCGCAACCAAACCTCAAAGGTAAGTATCCATGTCAATCTCTGTGTCTTCATTTCCTGGTGTTGAAGGAGACTCGAGCAAAGCAAGCAAATGTGGTTTTAAAACAAACAAACTGAATGGAAAACAGAATCTCTTTCCAAAAAGAAAATGTTAGAACACCTGAGTGAGCTCAATCACAGAGCTCTTGATGCTGAGTTTGTCGTGAGGAGTGATTTTGCTCATCCTTCTCCAGAGAAAACAGTATCTGAACCCGAGAAACAGCAGGTCAGGCGGTGGAGGGGGCTGCTGAGGGAATGTGGGTTGGAAAGGAAAAAGGGTGACAACAAAATGGAAGCTGCCTGTACAGGAGTGTCCTCAATGTCGCAGGACTCCAGGCGTCCCGCAGAGCACGGAGAGATGTGGTGAGGCAGAGCAGCGCCAGGAGGGAAGGAAGTAGGTCCCCACCATGCCTGCTCCTTGTCCCCCTACAGTGGGAAACCACCTTTCAGAACGACACCTTCCAGTCCATGAGGATCAGTGTGTCACGCAGTGTGACAGCTGGTGTTCCGCACATGGGGCCAGCTTATCCTCTGGGAAGGCCACCTCAAGAAAGGCCACAGGCAGAGGGTCCAGGGACCTCACCATGCTCTGAAGGTCTCATGCATAACAGTGGCTTGCAGACAGAGCCTTCAATCCCGGCATTGTTCCTTCAATTTAGTCTCTGGTTTGATGTTTGCTGGGAACATACAACATCGTCCCTCCCTCAGCCCCAAAGAATCTTATGGGTGGACCCTTTCCTAGAAGTAGCTCTAAGCAAATACTCACAAGCTCAGTGGACAACTCTTGCCTTTCTCTGTAGGTAGAAACTGAAACCCTGTAAACAGATCACAGTCCAGATTACAAGAATGTGGTGAGGAGGAAAGAATGATGTAAGAAAGACAGTGGACTTTATTTATCAGCTTTACAAGTATTTATAAATGCCTGTTGTGTGCCGGGAAGCTGGAGACGTGATGGTCCTGTCCTTATGGAGATAATAGACCACTGCAAGATTCAGGCATTGATCAAATCACCATGCTCAGGGAGCATAGAACGACACACTGATTTCAGTGTTATGAAGGAGAGGCACGCGGTTTCATGACAACACGTGACAAGGGACCTGGCCTGGATTGGAGTCGAGTATGATGTCCTTTAGCATGAGTCAGGTCAAAGCGGAGTAGGTTGGGAGAAGTATTCCAGGAGGGGCACAGCATGCACACAGTTGTTGTGGTTGGAGAGATAGTAGCACATTTGAGGAGCCTCAACGATGGCCACGCAGGAGTCTCTCCTCACCCCAGGGCAAACTGTGCTGGGGTGGTGTAGGTACTGGGGAGTGCTGCAACATGGGGTTCGGGTGTGGGGAACTGCAGGATCACACAAGGTCATGCCCGTTGTGTTGAGAACCTACTCTTGATCTGAGTGCTGTGAATATCTGTCTGGGTTTTCCGGAGAAATGCAACCAGCAGAACCTATGCATGTAATATCCAAGAAGTCTGGGTGTAGCAAACTGAAGACCGAGGGTAGCTGATGCTCTGAAACTTGTCTAACTCCAAGTCTAAAGACAGGGGAAGATGGATGTGCTCGCTTGAGAATAATCAGGCAGAGAGAAAAAGTTCTTTCTGACTCAGCTTTTTAACAGATTGGATAGGGCTCACTCACCTTGAGGAGGGTGATGTGCCTTTTTCCCATCTACTGATTCAAAGCTAATCTCATCCAAAAACACACTCACAGACACACCCAGAAATAACACTCCCCAAATATCTCGGTATCTGTGGCCCAGCCAAGTTGATGCCCTGTATGAACAAGCACACCTGGTTCCTCCATGTACCGGGTTTGTGATGTTACAAATTGGTCACTAACCCCTTGTTGCCTTGCTTTCCACATTTGTTAAATGCATGTGGTCGCATGAAGCTCATGGGAGACACACCTAAGACTTGTGAGCGCCATGAGGATGAAAGTGGAGGGTATTTTGTTGAGGAAATAAGTCAAACAGAGAAAGACAATTATCATATGGCTTCACTCATATGTGGAATATGAAAAGCAGCACAGAGGATCATAGAGGAAGGGAGGGAGAACTGAAGGGGAAGTCATCAGAGAGGGAGAGGAAGCACGAGAGACTCTTAACTCTGGGGAACGAACTGAGGGTTGCTGGAGGGGAGTTGGGTTGGGGAATGGGAGAATTAGGTGATGGACATTAAGGAGGGCAAGTGAGAGAATGGCACTGGGTGTTGTACACAACTAATAAATTATTGAACACTACAACTGAAACTAATGATGTACTATATGTTGGCTAATTGAACTTAAATAAAAAATTTAAAAAATGAGGGGCGCCTGGGTGGCTCAGTGGGTTAAGCCTCTGCCTTCAGTTCAGGTCATGATCTCGGGGTCCTGGGATCGAGCCCCACATCTGGCTCTCTGCTCCTCGGAGAGCCTGCTTCCTCCTCTCTCTGTCTGCCTCTCTGTCTACTTGTGATCTCTCTGTCTGTGAAATAAATAAATAAAATCTTTAAAAAAAAATTTAAAAAATGAAATAATGATGACAATGAGGAGAATAATATTTAGAGCAAAGTTTTAGTGGATACTTTTTGTGTTTTGGGTTCTGCTAGCCACTTTATCAGGATGCACCATGCACCATCTTTGACAGTGCAGCTTTACAGAGGTACGTCTGTATTTAATATACTAGTGTATTCAAACTTGGTTTTTTCTTAAAGTCATGTAACATTTATTTATTTGAAAGATTTTATTTATTTATTTATTTACCTATTTGAGAGAGGGAACACGCATGTGCACGTGTGTGTAGTCATGAACCATGCGGGGGAGCACAGGGGGATGGAGAGGAGCAAGGTGACTCTACACTGAATGTGGGGCTCAATACCAGACACTGAGATCTTGATCAGAGTGGAAACCAAGAGTTGGACTCTCAACCCACTGAGCCACCCAGGCATCCCTCCAATGAAGTCTTAGCCAGTAGTCTGAATCACCACACAAGTACAAATAGATATATTTGTACAAATAGAGATGGTCAGGTCAAAGGAGGTCTAGGAGGTCGTGTCCTCAAGGTTCAGAATCCCCTCCTCCCTATGTGGCCATGAAGCACAGCCTGAGACCTGGAGGTGATGACTCCATTTCGCTTATGTCCCAAAGGTGAAAGCAAATTTCCCTGAATCTCGTATGAAAAGGATATTCTTACATTCCCTGGAAAGACCAGGAGCTTTAGGGAATTTCTTGAGTTCTCTGTGTTTCAGATTTTTTTTCTCGGAGGGTTGTCATAAAGCTGAAGTTGGACCCTAATCATGCAGAAATAAATTAGAGGCGTAAATCCCATAAAAGATGTTGAGTACAGAGGGTGATGGTGAAATGTTAGGTCTTATTGTTACTATGGTAGTTGTTGTCTCCGGATCTAACAACTCACGTATGGTCCTGTGTACCATCTAGCTGGCTATTTGGAAGTTGCTCACAAGGGATTGAGAGCAGCCCAGGAATTCCGGATTCACATCGTTCCTGGCCTCATGGTTTTCTTAGAGAACAGTCTCTGTACTTAATTCTTGTTTTTCGTTATCATGTGTTTCATTATCATGTGTTTGCTCATATTCTCTTCATCTTGTGCAGTTAGCATCAATTTGCAATCTCCCGTGGCAGAAATGATTACACATTTTCTGTGAAACAGTCACTTCACGACTCCAGGATACTTTCCCAGCTAGAACTGGGTAAAAACTCCTCCCAAGCACTGGCCATACCCTTCCAGGGATTCTGGGACCTTGTTTGTGTTGGACTTACTTTCAGATAATTATTGAAACTATATAGTCATTTATTTATTCATTTCCTTTTACTGAATTACACATTAAGTCAAATAAAGGATGAAACCTTTATTAAAAATAATAAAAAATCTTAATTCATTTATTCTTCTCTCTTCAGGGGCCCGGGGTCTGACAAGAAAAATAAGATATGTACAAACATGATCATAATGCAAGGCGAAAAAATGATCATCATCTTACAAAGGTTTTAAATAATTTCTCTAGGGTAGTTAAAGGAAGGACGGAGGACAGGCTCTGCAGAGACGGTGGTGATTCTGACAGATGGTGAAGAGCGTTTCTGCATGAGGAATTGGCTAGAGAATGTATGGAAACCAGAGAGAGAATGGTTTCAGGGGACAGGATATGTAAGGCCGGCTGTGGGACATGAGGCTGGCTGGCAAGACCGCGGACAGCCTATGGAGGCCCTCGGGTGGTGAGTCCAGAAATGGTGTTTGTCTGCTAGGCAAAGAGCCACTGGAGTCATTTTGAGTAGGACGTTACCATAATCATATCTGTACTTCAGAAAAGAAGAACCTGCTCGTGACCTTTCAGATGGGCTGTGGCTGGTGCTGCATGTTGAGGGTTTGCATCCGTGGCCTGGGTGACAGGCAAGGATGGTGGAGAAAGGGAGCAGGGAGCTCAAGAGATAACTTCAAATGTTTAATCGGTAGTTGTTGGGGCACCTCTGTGGCTCGGGTGTTTAAGTGTCAGACTGTTGATTTCAGCTCAGGTTATCATCTCAGGATCTGGAATCGAGCCCCAAGTCAGGCTCTGTGCTCAGCGGGAATCTGCTTGAGGATTCTCTATCTCCCTCCACCTCTGCCCCTCCCCGACTTGCTCTCTCACTCTCTCTCTCAAATAAATAAATAAATAAATCTTAAAAAAAAAAAAAGTCACTGACAACTGGTTGAGTAGAGACAATCAGGGAGAGAGGTGTCCAGAGCATTCTGATTATCCCTACCCTGACAACTGGAGGATTCTTGCCTGATTCCTAGCGCTCTGATGGCCAAGGTGCCACCACTCGTGGTCCAGCTGTTGCAGCGAGCTTAGACACCCCCCCTACACAGTGCACAAGTCTCCACCTGGGTTTCCTTCCCCAGTGTCCATGCCACTCCCCAGGCGAGGGCCTTGGCTGGGCCCTGGCTCTGGGGCTGGACTGTTACGGACCACTCTTTATTCTTCATCTCTTATAGCCATTCCACCCACGGATTCAGTCCTTCCAAATGGGTCTTCCCTTACTTGACAGTCACCTCCCTTTTGCTAAAAAGCTCAAAATCCCTTCAAGTCCCCTATACCAGTAGCCACAGAATTTGATATTTATGGAGCACTATTTGTCTCAGGTGCTAAAATCAGAGCAATGAGTAAAAGCAATATGTTTCTGCCCTCATGGTGTTATAGTCTAGTGAGAAAAATAGCCCCCCTCAGTGTCCCTTCCCCCCCCCCACTCACCTCTTCTTCACGTGTTTAATTCACCCCCCTTGGTCTCCTTCGTACCGGTGCCAACCTGCAGGGCCCTCCTCCACACCGGTGTTTCATCAGAACAGAGTAGATCGTGTGCTTGCCCCTCTCAAAAGCCTTCAATGGCTCCCTATTTCCTTTTGGATAAAATCATCCTTCAGAAAGAGACATCTACTATAATTAATTTACTATAATTACATTAAATGGTCTGCTCTTCCATCTGGAGAAGCTATACTGTCCAGCAATCAGGAGGAAAAAAAGTCCAAACTTTTATACAAAGACGAATGAACCCATCAAAGTTCAGTAGATTATTATCTCCGTCATTAAGCCCCACCTGGTTACAGTCACACACAGGAGAATTGTTGCCATCACTATGGAGATGCCGGTGAGGATATACAGTTGGATGGGATGGGAGGGAGATCCAAAGTTCCTCCGGATCAGGGGTAATGAAACTTTGCAGCGACTCTAATCATGCATGGAGGGATGTGGTTTGTGGGGCAAGCACTGGCTTTGGAGTTAGCGAGGGTTGGGGTCAGATCCAGCTATGTGACCTTGGCAAGTGGCTCCGTGAACTTTGGCTCCTTGGCTGTGATGCAGAGTGGAGGCACCACATTCTGGCATCATGAGAAACACAGGGAAGATGTTGGCCTTGCCAGGGTGCCGTGAGCCGAAGTTGTCCCAGGGCACTGCAGCCTCACTGCCCGCATCTGGTGTGGGATACGTGTTAGGTTTTGCAAAAGCAGAAGGCAGGGAAGAGGTGATCAGCAGAGCAAGACAGCGGCCACTCTGCTGTCAAAGCAAGCAGACCTGCTTCGCTGGGAGCGGATGGAGCCACTGTACTAGCAGAACGGAAGCGGGGCTGACTCCCTGGGCGTGGAGTGGGGGGCTTAGGTGGTGCCCAGCGTCACCATCCTTCTCCACATGGTCACCTCTGTTCATTCATGTGCCCCGTGAGTGAGTAGTTTCGGATCCCTACTATATGTCAGGTGCTCGGCTGTGAGGGCCTGACTTCATTCGTGAGCAAATAGCGGAGACCGAAGGGGAGGCTAGAGGCGCAGAGCACCTGAAGCCAGGGCAGGAGGTGACAAGCAGGGAGGGGACAAAGTGAAGAGCCTAACGGCAGGCAGCCGATGAGGGACCCAGGTGAAAAACTCAGAGAATGAAGACCTGCAACTCCAATCGTTCAAAAAAAAAAAATCAATTAAGAAGTTACAACCACACTGCCATGTGCTTGTCCCACACAGCGTCAGGGGCACCACGCCCTGGAGAAGGGGGGCCTTTCCACTGGAGGAACTAGGGAGGTAGGGTGTGAACCCCAGCAGACTGCTCATTTTCCACGTCTACGGAGATGCTGAGGACCAGCACACGCTAAGCACTGGGGGAAAGACTTTCAAGAGCATAGACAGGGTCACCACCATCGAGACACTCCCTGCTATTGACCTGAAACGTAACTGGGGATGTGCTGTCCCTAGGATAAGAACTTGACCAGCAAGACGAAAGTTGAGACTCCATCTGTCCCAGTGACAGCAGGCCGGCAGGATGGTCCCCGCACAGCTCCAGGGGGCGATGTGCACAGCGACCAGACTGGCCTGGGATGTCAGTGGGTACAGTGAGGGGGGCTGCGTCTTATTTATCACAGTATCCCCAGTCCCTGTGCCTAATAGGTCCTCAGTAAATATTTATCACATGTGAAGAAAAGGTTGCTGCTTAGGCCATAATTACTATTTCAAGATCTATGCATTCGAGAATTTCCATTTATGTGGCATACCAAACAGACTGAGTAAAATGCAAATTTAGTCATGCAAACATTTCTTTCCCGAAATTTCAATCCCAACGTTGGACCCGGAGGGTGGGGGAGGAAGACGGGTGATGAGGGTGCCAGGCATGTTTGAAATTTTCTTATGTATGAGAAGGAAAATCGAGGATCACTTCAGGGGTCCCTCCCAGGCCTGGTGAAGCCCGACCAGCCCAGCGATTTCTCATGGCAGGATTTCTGATGAAATCAGAATGTTGGGGTCCTGACCTAATGTTCCATAAAATAGGCGTCGCTGACACGGGAGAACTTTGAAGGGGGTGTTTTTCTTGAGGCAATATCGGGAAAACATGTTTGCCTATGACTAATTCCCCTCCTGCGAACTGTTGGTATTATCTTTGAGGGTTTTCAAGATAAATAGATTTAAGCTGTAGTTAAGTTTCACCAGACAAAAGCAAACAGACCCGGGGTCTTTTAATGTGTCTGCTGCTCCCCAACGTCACCCCCCACCGCCTTGTTGCTTTGTGGTTTTGTGGTGTTGTGGGTGGCGGGGTGGCGAGGGACGTGGGCCCAGAGCGGGTGTGGGCGCGTACTCCCTACTCCAGAGGGGAGAGCCCGTGGTGGTTGAGCGTGGGGCTCCCAGAGCAATCCCCGTGACTGATGCATTTAATCAGTGTAGCAATTACCGAGCACCCCTCTGTGATGCGCCTGGTGCCAGGTACTGAGGACACAGGTGCAAATAGATGGTGTCCTTGCACTTGACCTGGAGACGTTTCTTATGTTAAAAACAAATATGCAGAGGAAGGCCAATATATTTCTCTGTTGGCACGTGGCAAAATGACCTGCTCGCGAAAGCTCACTCCATCGGTGTCAGAAATGACAGTTCTAGCCCTGGCACTGCCGTGTGCGGTCCATGCGACCGTGGGCACCTTTCTTCTCGCCCTGGGCCTCGGTTTCCTCACCTGTAAATAGAAACTGCTTATCCCTTACGAACCGGACTGTCCGGATCTTCTAGCTTAGCTCATTCGACTTTCAAAGAAGCTAGAGAAGGTTGGGTAAAAAGAAAAGAATTCATTTTCTTGCCATGGAGTGCTAGGAGTCCCTTTGCTTTTGTGTAATTATGTCATTACGCAAGAGAAAGAAAACAGTTTAAGGATGCTTCTCATATTTTTGGTGTTGGCATGGCCTTGACTCTGACAATGAGACCATAATTTGTGGTCAGTGCCAGATGGAGCATCTTCTTCATGGACTGTGTCACAAAATCAAAACAGCTGTTTGGGATTAAAAGCAACTTTCACCGAGTGCCAGATGTTACTCGAGATCCCTTCTCCTGGGTTACCTGCTTCAGCCCTCCTAGAAATATGCAAGCGTTTCAATAATCAAGTGAGTAATCAAGAGACACAGCTCCCCCACCTGCCCTTGAAAATATGTCGGTGGTGTCCGTACAATACATTGGTGACACGTTCTCTTTATGTTGATAAATCTGAGACTACAGCTATCTGTAGAATATTCTAGTGACAGATAGGAGATTCTGCCGCAGGCACACACCAAATCTCCCACTGAAGTCACCTCCCAGTTGTCAGTTCATTCCAGCTGTGCCTTTCTCTCCAGTCCCAGCCTTCCCAGGTCCCAGCCTTCCCAGGAGCTGTGTGCTGTGGACATGCTGCTTGGGATCGAAGCCCTAACTTTTGTGTGTCGTACTTGATTTGGAAATCACCCACCCATGACCCATGTGTTCGTGCTGGAGTGAAGAATATTGCCACAGCCAGTGGTGCACCGGGCTCCATCACAGAGATCACATGGAGAAACCTAGAGGTATCGCATTCTGTGTGCTCCTAGAAACCCCAAATCGGGAGAGACATTCCTTTCTCCTTTGCTTCTCTCCTATCCAGGCTCGATGGTGTGGGCTTGTCCTGTCCAGAGGTAGGGGCATGAATAAGATGGACGGCTCCTTAGAAAGCTGGAAGGTGGCTAATAAGCCCACGAAGGAACTTTCTTCCCATATTAGTGAGTACAAAAATACAACCAAAAATAAGCAGGGTTTTTCATACTGGTATATTACCAAAGAAATTAAATCCTTAAGGCAGACCACAGTTCATAAATGCTAGTGGGAATGTACACTGACAAATGTAAATAAAAACATTTTAACAAGTATGCATCAACAGCCTTAGAAAATTGAGATGTAATTCATTTTTAAAGATTAAATATTCATGACTAATTCCTACCCTTTTTGGGTAATCAGAAGGTGAATTGTCACATTTTTTATCTTAAAAAATAAGATATCTTCCTTGGGTGAGATTTGTCTTAAAATAGATGTCCCAAGAAGACTACATGGTTCCTATTTTTCCTGCCCCCTCATACATCCAAGAACATTGCTATAGGTGGGATTCTAGGGTTACAAGTCTTTTTATTCAAAAGGTCATGAGCAGCTATTTTATTGTTCTCTATTGTCTAACATTGCTGTGATGAATTCTGAATCGATCCATTTTTTGCAGTTTTGTAGGTAAACTTTCTATACCCTTATGTTCGAGGATTTTACTCCTCAAGATTTAGTAATCTCACCAAATGATGGCATAATGATAGTCATCCTCATGGATTCTTTCTGGAACAAACCACGCCCTTTGCACTTCAGGGCCAGGTCTTTACTTCCAGAAAATTTTCATTTTCATGTTGTATTTGGATATTTTTCCTACTTACTATATCCTGTGTACCATGTTAGCAATCCTAATTATACAAAATCGATAGCTGCATTGCCTATCACCCATATCTACTCATTTTTAATTCTTTATCCTTTTCTCCCTTAGTCTATGGAATTTTTCTCATTCTGCCCTCTGTGTTTCTGTCTGATTTTCTGTAGGGTCAGTTCTATTTTTTGACTTTTTTTTTTTTTAGTTTTTTAAATTAATTTTTTAAAGTAGGTTCCATGCCAATGAGGAGTCCAACATAGGGTTGAAGTCATGACCTCGATATCAAGACCTGACCCAAGATCAAGAATCAGATGCTTAACCGACTGAGCCACCAAGGCACCCTTATTTTTTGATGTTTCTAATGCCCTTTTATAAATTCTGGAATGCTATTATATTTTCTTCTCCTTGTTGTTTGCTCTATCACTACTAACATCATGTATCATCATTTTGTTATCTTATCTCTAATCTGATTCTTAACGTTCATAATTCTCTTCAGTTGTGTTAAAAAAAAAAAAGCACTAAATCCAAACTTTTTTCCTATTCTCTAAGGAAAAAAAGATTCTTTTTTTTCCCCCCCAAAGAGTACTCATAATCTATGTGATAATAATTTTACCCTTGACATAATTTTTACTTTGGCTTCATATTGTTTTGCTTTCTCTCTGAATCCTTTCTGAACAGAGGCTGTTGTAATTAGGGCAGCTAAGAGCCAGAAACGATGTGGATGTTGCTGTAGCAGGGCTGGGCTGGAAGGCTGGATCGGATGGAGTAAATTCTGTTCAGTCCTTCAGCTGCCTTCTCGGGATGGGATTTCAACAGAGGGCACTGGCTCCTTTTTCTTTACCTAAAATTTTATTAAAATCTCTTCGGAGTGGAAGCTGATCACCCGTGTGAGATTTAGGGCATAATCTGCTTTTACTCTGTTTTCCTTTTTTGGGTGGCTAATCCAGCCTCATCAATGTAAAGGGCTTGTGATCAATGGTCTTTTGGCTTCTGGCATCTACATGTGTTTAATGTCTCACACTCCTGAACTTTTGATTACCACCAGTCTGTGAGCATCTGTAAGAACAGAGATTTATCTATACTTCTTACACAGACTGTTTTCACCTGACAGGTTTTCAGAGGAAAAAAAAAATATTCCAGTTGAATTGACTGAAAGAGTCAAGTTCAAGAACCTAAACACAAGTCAGTAACCACATACAACATCCTTGCTGATTTTCATGACCTATAATATAATGTACAAACACGGACTATGTATAGTATGGACTATGAGCATGATTTACTGAACATTCTGATCCACTGTGAAAGGAGACTTTAATTTTTGCTATAAATTAGTAGCACAAGCATTAGACCAGAACATATTCATCCATTTTCCTATGTGGTAGGAGAGACTTGGTAAGGATATTTGGCAACATTGAAAAGAAATCTCCCCCTTTCTTGAGCTTTTATGCTGCCTACTTACTTATGTCAATGCCTTGAACACCATATGTAGAAATGTGTGGATGAGAGGCAATTTAAAATAAGGAAGAATATAGCAGATTTCAAACAGTTCTTTCTATGCCATTACATACACTATAGTATTAAAACATAACAAAAAGGAAAATTAAAAAATCTGTTCTAACAATCTGCTTCATGGATCTTGAAAGATATACAAAACAAATCACCCCAAATGAGATGTGTATCTCAGTTCCTACCACTTCAACCCAATAAAGACAATCTCATGCATCCAGGAATGGAGAAGTCACAAGATGTCAGCTCATACACCCCTTTCCCTTAGACAAGACTGTAACAAAATCATCATTGCCCAAGGGCTGTTAAGGCTCAGGATGGCCAGAGCACAATTTCCATGATTCTCCATAGAATGACTTGTGAACTGGCAGCTCTTTCAAGTCCAATGGCCTAGAAACTGGACCAAATTATGTCCAAGTGTCTGCTTAGTTCTGAGTGTGATGGTGGGTGACCTCCAACTCCTAGAAGACAGTGACACTGAGCTTAGCATAATATGTCCACGATAAGACATTCTTTCATCCTTCTGTTAAGGGATGAGGAGTTAGGCTTCTTCTACAGTCTCCAGCTTCCATCCTATAGGTGGTTGACTTGTTCACTGATGTCTGTAGAAGTCATCTCAGAGACATACAAGCCTGGGCTCAAATTCTGAGTCCATCATTCTGTGGTTGACTGTGTTTCCTCTATCCTATAGAGTGGGGCTCATATATACCTCATCTGGCTTTCATGAGGACTGGGGAATGAAATGGACACATCACTCATTTACAGTCTTCCTTAGGGTTGCTCACATGTGGCTTGAGAACCGGCACAGGTATTAGCCTCAGCAGTCCCATGTTCTCTGATTGACAGTAACCCCCATGTGGTCTTGTCAGTTCCCCTCTTGGTTAGATGAGATCCAATCAAAATTGATCTCAAAGCCACTTTCAGCTCTAAAAAAAGCAAAGTTCTTCAGATCATTCTAACATTAGACCCAAGAGTACCCATTGGCATTTCCTTGTCTCTCCATGCAGTCTTAGGGTCCCGTTCTCTGGTTTCTTACTTAATTCTATAAGGTTGGATGACCATCCTAGCAATGTCATCCCTCATGCATTTTTATAATTGCCTGCTTTGTACCGCTAGAGCATGAACTCCCTGATGACAGCAACTGTATTTTATTCACTTTGATATTTCTTGTGATTTGCCAAGGTTTAGTAGATAGTAGTTCCTCATTAAATGATGCTTTGAATTATTCAATTTATTTACCACAACATTATTGAAACAACTATTGGTGGCCATACTCTCTCTTTTATGGACATTGAAAAGAGAGTACTTCTTAATTATTTCCAATGGTATAATCTCAGATAAAGGTAGGCTTCTCAGGAAACATCAACCTTCGACTTCAGTGAAATACATAGACAGATGCTTATTCTACTTACTTATTAAGATAAGGATGATTTTAGTATTCTTAGGAGGGTAGATTTTCTAACTTGAAGTTTGTTCATTCATTAAAAAGTTTACTAAGTGCCAACTATTTGTCACATATAATACTAGGTACTGGGGAGATAGATAATGGAGTGGAATAAAAAACTTGTCTCAGTTTTAAGTTCAGTTGCCACTTGAACGTGGAATTTAGTAAACTTAAATTTAACAACCCCCCTTGTTTATGTGTTGAAAGTAATAACAACTACTTTGTTTTTCTCAAGAGGGCATTATAAGAGGATGCCTGGTTGCTCAGTTGGTTAAGTGTCTGTCTTTGGCTCAGGTCATGATCGGAGGGTCCTGGATTGAGTCCCACATCAGGGTCCTTTCTCACTGGGGAGCCTGTCAATCCCTCTGTCTGCTGCTCCCCCTGCTTGTATTCTCTCTCTCTGACAAATAAATAAATAATCTTAAAAAGATAAGAGGACATTATGGGTATTCCAGGAGATTTTGGATGTGAGTCTTATTGATAAACTGCAAATTGCCAGGTTAAATAAATGCAATTATAATCTTTCCAGATAATTCCATTCTCTTAATTAACATAGCTGCTTGAAAATCTAATATGTGCATATTTTTTTCTATATTTAAGGACAATAGAATGGTTTCAGAAGACAGGTTTAAAAGCAAGTTTGTTTGTTTTTTTAAAGATTTTATTTATTTCTTTGATGGACAGAGATCACAAGTAGGCAGAGAAGCAGACAGAGAAGGGTGGGGGAAGCAAGCTCCCTGCTGAACAGAGAGCCCATGCGGGGCTTGATCCCAGGACCCTGGGATCATGACTTGAGCCAAAGGCAGAGGCTTTAACCCACTGAGCCACCCAGGTGCCCTAAAAGCAAGTTTTGATGGTCTCACTTTGCTTTAATTAATTGCTACCTTCCTTAGACCATCATACTCTCTCCACTCTTAGACAAGTAAAAAAGTGAACTACCTTGTTCATATTTGTGATGTCTCAAGTGTAAATTCTCAATCACTGACTTTTTCTCCTTTGTATTTGTTTGGCAATCAAATTCTTTGTATTGTAAAAATGCTTGATCAACATTTTATGTCTCTTCTGCATCTCTCTAGAGAAATATTAGTGTTAATTATTGAAAATCCTCACACTCAACTAAAACTGAAAGAGACTGTAGAAAGATCCTCTCCTCATTCAGTTGGGAAAGCCAAGGCCTTGAGAAAAGACACGCCCTTAAGAGGGATTTGCTGTATAAGGAGCATGGTGTCTGATGTCAGACAACTCTGTGTGATTTTAGGACTGCTCCTTAATCTCTCTGATCTTAATCTCTCTGTATCCTATCTGAAAAATAAAACTAATTTCCAGTCACAAAATGATTGCATTACTGTAATGAAATGGGAGCCAACATTCCGCTAGGGCCTGGGGCCCCGTCTTCCAAGGAGTCCATGGCAGAGTCAGGGCAGGGATCCAGGACTCTTGTGTCCCAGGGTGCTTTCTAACCCCCTGCTCCCTCCTCCTCCCCTCTCCCCAACATGCCTGGAAATACTCAGCCCTGGTTTGGAGCTGCAATCTCCATGCTTTGTCTTTCCAGAGGGACAGTCAGAAGAATCCTGGGAACCTCGGGATAAGGAGGCACTTTCATTTGCAAGCACATTTCTTTTCCCTTTAAATGGCTTGCACAAAGATTATTTTTAAAAATACATCTCAACTAACTGTAATAAGAGGCAAATGCATTTTTACCAACCCAAAAAGTCTTTCTAGGAGGAGTACAAATTGGTGTGTAAGAATTTAGAGATGGAAGGGCCTTGAATTTTTATTAGGAGTCAGATTAAATAAATCCTCCTGCCCACCTTCTAAAACCGTCAATTGCATCTTTGTCTAGGGACATGAAGCTGTTTCTTTTCTCAGCTGATCTTCTGTATCGTCTTTTGGAGGGCTCTAACTTCACCTTTTGTTTTTTCTATGCTTTTACATGAAGTCTTCTGTGTAGAAAATTAACATGAGTCTATTTACATTGAAAGATTCTTGGGGTTGGGCATTTCAATTGCTTAGTTAAGTCTATCAAAACAATTCTTTATACTGGATAGCTGGGTACAGCTTCTTTACCTGGGGTATGGAGTGCTCACTGCTGTTATCAATCTGCCTCACAGGCTGATTTTGTTTCACTTGCACTAATAGGGGCAAAGCACCAAGCTCTTTCATACTGATTCAGAGGTCCTCAGCTTACCTTCCCTGTCTTCATTTAACTCCTCAAGGGCCCTGAAATGAAAGGCAGGCTCACCCTCCCTTATCCAACCCAGCAGGGATGACAGGGCCAGGATGAATAGCTGAGTGTCATCTGAGCAGTGTGGCAGCCAATCTCCCCAATGCCACTGTTTGTGTAAATTGTGGACGCCATTTTGCAGATGCGGACACCATTTTGCAGATGGGGAAGCAGCATGGAAGGCAGTGGGCTTGGTTCCAAACCTGTACCATGAAGTCTCAGACTTGAAATGGGAAGTCAGGGACAGTGTTTGTTGTTTCTCCTGTATCTTTGGTCCTTATTGTCACATGGTAGGTGGTGGATAAATTAGTAACCAATGAAGACCTGTATTGTTAAAGATCTCTGTTTGGTTCTCTTTGCTCTTCAAGGGTGGGGTAAATATCCAGGAAGCCCCACAGTGAGATCCCTCACTGTTCAGGAGGTTTAAGAGACCTGTGAGTGGGTTTCTCCCCTCTGACCTCTTTGTTTACAAGTGATATCAAGGGGTGGGGCTACAGTTAGTGTTACTTTGGAAGCAGAGTTCTGGATGCGAGTAAGGTGAGTGCTCCCTGTTTCCAGTACTCGGTTTTATAGCCGAGCACTGGTTTCTGAGCTCTGAGATGAGACCAACTCTCATTGTGCTGCCAAGCCTGGGACATTAGGGACTGAAGTTCCCTTGTTCTGAGAGGTTGAGTCTTGTCAAGGAGGGTGAATAGAGTCTGCTCTTGCTTTGGCTCCAGTAGCCTCCTGCCTATAGACGTGTTTTCCTTCTCTTAGGCTAGGCTGAGCTTCATTTCAGAGAGGCATAAACAAGTCTGAAATCCTCAGGGGATCTGGCACAGGAAAATGAAGTCATTTTACATTTGCGGCGTGATTCAAATTGGAATTGCACAAGTCAGAACGACAGGATGCTGGAGTTCTTTGTTTAGCCCTTCTGTGCTTCAGGAGGCGAATTTTCTCCAGCTTCCTGGAGGGAGGAAGTGGATATGTATGGAATACCCATTTGCATTATATAGTCTTCAAGGTTCCTTTCCCTTACATAAAACACTCAGCCTAAATCTTACATTCAACTCAGTAAAAGGCAAAACAAGGAGCCATTGAGTCCTTGCAGTGGAACTGACTTTGCCATCCGCCTCAGTGTCAGTGGGGACAGGGCTCAAATTCCTTCCCGCAAGAAAACTCTTACTTCATCCAGCTGGGGGAGGGGAACGGGAAACATTGATGAAATTGTCTCTGGGTTTGGACTCAGCCACCAGCCAAGGCAGTGTCAGGGATGTTAGTCTCTCCAGGTCCCCTCTCTTTTCCATTTGATCTCAGGCGGTTTATTTTGTACTTCGGCAGCTTTCAAATTTTCCTGTTCTGGCTACTATTTCTCAGGACTTCCACTCCATTCTCTGCAGCCTTAGGCAATAGAAGATGCCTCTACTTTTTCTTTTCGTGTCTTGTTGCTGGGTCCCTGCTCTCCCCGTTCACTGGGTGCTCATTCATCACATTCTGTATGCTACCATGTTTAATGAGCACAACATCCCCATGTTTAATAAGGTTGGATATCGCTCTTGCGTTATAGGAAGAATCTGAAATTGGAAGACAATGAGTAAGTTGCTCAGAGTTGCATAGCTGGCAAAATAAAGAGCCATCTCCTATCAGCTTACAAATTCTTTCATACTCTTCCACCAAATCATGGCATGCTTGGGAGTTTACAATTCTTTATTCTGCAACAAAGTTTAGCCCACTGTGTTAGCCAGCTCGAGCTGTAATAAAATACCAGAGACTAGGGGGCTTAAACAGGGGACCTATATTCCTCACAGTTCTGGAAGCAGGGAAGTCCAAGATCAAGGTCCTGGCAGGTTCAGTTCTTGGTGAGGACCCCCTCCTGGCTTATAGACAACCATCATTTTGCCGTTTGCTTACATGGTCTTTCCTTGGAGATCTTTCTCTTCTTCTTACAAGGACACTAATCTCATCGTGAGGTTCCTACCCTGATGACCTCATGGAAATCTACGTACCTCCCAGTCTCTACTCCAAATGCATAGCACTGAGGGCTAGAACTTCAGCATATGAATTTGGTGGTGACACAAATGTCCATAACACCAACGATTTCTATTATTATCATCCTCTGAAAATAAAGTAAGGAACTTGGCACATTTTCTTCTAGGGCTTCATTAGAGGATGTCTCTGTGGACTACCCAGTGCAGTATCTGTCTCTTTCTCCATCTGATAATTGGGGTACACAGCTGAAGTTTGTTACTATTCTTTCCTGTCTCCAAGAGTATTTTGTTCCTTTGCCCCCAACCACCAGTCTCAAGGCTATCTCCACCTCTCTTCTAGAATGCTGAGCAGATCCTTGTGCAAATAGCAGTCCTTGTCTCTCTTGCATAAACCGGATTAACAGAAGTGAATTTGTAGGCACGACTTTCTCCTTGCCTAGTTACAGTTTCCTGAGGTTGAATTCTGCAGCTCAGAGAATAAACTAGCTTCTCCTCCAAATATCTGCTTATCCATCCAGCAGAGAGATAAGCAGAAGGAAGTCTGCTTCTTCCTCCTTTCAAACCCCAAAACTTAGACATGCATTTGTGTACAAATAAAGTAATTTGGGCAATTACTTTATTGCCCTTGCAGAAGGGCAAGGAAAGGTAACAAAAGTATGGCTTTTTTAAATGAATCAGCATTGTGTTTGTGTAGCTATACAAATTGTCCCAAATGCCATACTGTTCTAAAACAGTCCAGATGCTTTTTTAGATGTAAAATGAGTTGATGGCTGGCTGTGTCAAGGGCCTCCTTGTAGAGCTTTCCTCTGGAAGGGACAGTCATGGAAATGTTCAGCTGCAATGTCCCAGCATTGCCTTTTAGGAGCTGAAATGTCACTGACCACACACAAAAAAATAGATCCCTTTACCTTTTGCATAATCCAGGCATGTGGTTTGGAAGAGAAATAATTCATTTAAATTTCTTCTGCCCTTGAATTTTGCATAGAGCACACTCAGAACATTTCAGTTTATCTAAGGTTGACTGTGAACTTACTTGGTTGCTTACTTACTTGGTTGCTAGGTGTTATGGACACAGTGACTGATAAGATACTAAATTGGCCCTTGAGTTGCTCCTGATCTGGAGGGAGAATCAAGTACACAGTACAAGGTACAGTGATCAGTCTTATCCTCATGGTAAGAAAAGATAGGCAGCTTGTTGGGGTTGGATGTGTCAAGGCCATGGAGAAACCAAGAGAGAGTTTAGGGGGACAGCAGTAACAGCTGAGACATGAAGGATATGGAAGCATTTACCCAACAGACAAGGTGCCACAGGTGAGACATCAGACCATGTTCCAGACAAACACCGTGCAGAAAGGTACAGAATGGTAAGAAAACCTTGCATGCTGATGGATCAGAGTGTTGGGTGTGTGGAGAGAGAGGTAGAAAGGGTCACAGAGGCCAGGATTGCTGCTGAGGGCTCCAGGTGCCATGCTTGGGCATATTGTGCCATATTGTGGTACCATATTGTGATGTAACAGCAAAGACTGTTTTATCAGCCAAAAAAAGACACAACCAAAACCTGTGGGAAAAATGGCTGAGAAAACTATGTTCAAGATGTCTGAAAGGCAAGACTTATAGCCAGTAACCAAAACTCCTTTGGGAGACTATTCCAATTGCCCAGGAAAGAAATGAAGAAGCCCCACAGAAGGGTGCAGGAGGGTTGTAGGAGACCCGAGAAATGGGAGAAAAGGAAGACTGACAGTTACCAACTGGACATTGGCTTCTGGGCAGAGGAATGCTGGAGAGCAAGCATATCTCAAGTCAACACATGGGCAAGACTGAAGATCTGGGAACCCTGGCTTCGGTGGCAAGCCTTGTGGTGGGATTACAGCTGTCCTGGGACACCTGCATCAAAGTGGCTTCTTTTAACATCTGACTCTCTCCCATTGCCTTTGCAGACAGATCCCCCAGTACTAAGTGAATCAGAGCCTGCGTGGTACTTTTCCTCTGACTTCAGACTAGTCATAAATTTTGGAGTTCTTCCACAGTGAACTTTCACTTCCTGCACAGAACACTCTGGCCCTCAGACTCAGCCCTACACCATTTGGTGAGGCCTTTGGTGAAAATTCAAGGTCTAAGCTTATGACACAATATTTTTCCTGGTCTGTTCATCCTTGGCACAGTTTGGGACTAGCATATTGGAACAGGCAGTTCCACCCTACTCAATCACATGGACACTCTCTGACACCGAACTAAATCAGATCACCCACTCCCAGGTCACAGTCTGAGATCCTGTATATGTGGGGGACAACAGACCTGAGTGCATCCCCACAAATACATGCAAATCACAAAGCTCACATACATTCAAATTCCTTTTTAAAGAAACAAAGACCATGAAAACCAGAGCTATGAAGTATGTGAATCATCAACCCAGAAATCTTCCCTCCAGGCATGCCTGACACCGTGTTCCTTCCCGGATGCTCTTCCTTCACAAATTAGGGAGTCTGCCGACATCCTTCTGGGGAAAGGATTATCTGATTCCACAGGCAGTTAAGAATAATATGTAAATGTCATTTAGCTGAGCGATTTCTACATGGATCAAAAGACACACTCAAGTTACTAACTATGATAGCCAAACCCTTTATTGCAATAAAATCATAGCAAACCCACAAAACTCTCCCAACTGAATTAGCACCAGTGTGGTGTGGGAGTCATTCAGACATTCCTTCCAGGTTAGTAGACTATTTGCAATTCAGCTTTTTTTTTTTTTTTTTTTTACAGATGAGCATGTTATATAACTGACACCAGCCACATGGGAAGCTAGAATCCAAGGCTCGTCAAAATTTTCCACCAAGTTCTCAAAGCCAACAGGAGAGAGTAAATGAATACCTTGCTTTGACATGGCTGAAACGGCCCTCCCCATTAAATATCAGAACGAGAGGCAGTATAACACAGTGGTTAAATTTATGGGCTTTGGAGATGGACAGTCTCATGTTTGGATCCTGGTACATTTAGGATCTATGTGGCTTGGGTTGTTCCCTTCCCCTCAATCAGTTTCTTTCTTTCTTTCTTTCTTTCTTTCTTTCTTTCTTTCTTTCTTTCTTTCTTTCTTTATTTTTTGTGACATTTTATTATTTAAGTTGAGTTGACATAGAATATTATATTAGTTTCAGGTGTGCCATTAGCCTCTCTGTTTTTGTTCTTGTCTGCTTCAATGATTTTATCATCCTGTTGGGGTGTTCTGAGGCTTAACTGAGTTAATATATGTCAAGCACCTCACACAGTTCCTTAGCACAGTATATTAAGGGCTCAGTAAATGAAAGCTATTATTCCAATACAAAGTTATAAGTTCCACCTTTCATTTTAATTCAGGCAATGCTATATTTTACTCTATATCTGTCTCTCTCTCTCTCTCTCTTTTTTTTTTTTTTAGGAAATAATGTTTTCTCCAAAATTTCCAGTAGAATCAGGCCTCCCAACAGAGGTGCCATCTTTGTGCTTGATCTCACATAAATCCTGGCATACTGCCAAAAACCCCAACAGAGACACCACCCCAATTTGTGAAACAGTCACAATGAAGACAAGGCAGTGGTGCCTCATTGACAGGCCTCTCTGTGGACTTACTGTTATTTGCTTTCTGTATAACTGACTGAAAACCAATCCTTGTAGATAAAGGTACCGGGAATGGATTACCTAATTCTCTTGACTTAATGGGGGTAGGGTCTAGAGAAAGAAAGGTCTCTACACCTGCTCACGGTTTTCTCAGAACTTTGCTGGGAGATTGTACTTCACCTACTGGGGCTCCTGGAGGACTGCTGGGCAACACTATAAGGAACAATGGCTATTATCTGGATCTGGAGATGAATAAGGTGGAGGAGATTGTGGTGATTTAGGTAGCTAATGTCTGTGAAGGGGAACTCTAGCCTCAGAGTCAGGGCACCTGGGTCCTAGGCCTGGCTCTTTTGCACTTGATCTGTAGGTTTGCATAAGCCCTTTCTCTTCTCTGGATTATTTTTCCATATGGATGACTGAGGGATGGGGACTAACTTGGATAATCTCTACTTTCACTTCAAGTTCCAAAACTTCAACCACACACACATCGCCTAGGACTTGTCTGATTAAAGAAAGTTAATCCCTTTTCTTGTGGAGAACATAAAATGTAAATCATTTCTCCTGGTTGTGGCTTGCCTCTATAATTAAACATTCTATTTTTTTAATACATACCTATTTTTGTCTAAGAATTATTCTGAGAACCATTCTTTTTTCTTAAATTAATAGTATTTTTAAAAAAAATTTAAAGATTTTATTTATTTATTTGACAGAGAGACAAAGATCACAATCAGGTAGAAAGGCAGGCAGAAAGAGAGAGGGGAAAGTAGGCTCCCTGCTGAGCAGAGAGCCTGACGCGGGGCTGGATCCCAGGACCCTGGGATCATGACCCGAGCTAAAGGCAGAGACTTTAACCACTGAGTCACCCAGGCGCCCCCATTCTTTTTTATTTTTTTAAATAATCACAACAGTATACATTATTTCATTTAGACATCACTGCCATCCTATAAGTTTATCTCATTTGATACATAAGACACTGAAGCTTGGAGGAGTTTTATAACGTGCATGTGGTCACTCAGTTGGCAAGTGGTTAATTTGGGATTCAAACTCAGGCTCATTTGATTTTAGAGCTCATCCCCTTGACTAGTTCTTTAGAAATCTGATTTAAAAGAGGGTGACTCTGCATCACACGTGCTTTGGGAGGCTGTGATAGGTCTACTTATCTCTGCTGGTTTTTACTTTTAAGAAGCCACTCCATGGTGAGGCGTTGGGTCAACATTCTTGGTGACTATCAATCTGGATCTGGATCTGATCTTTGTCCCCATCACTGGTCATGCCTTTGTCACTGCGTGGTAGGAAGTCCACAACGTGATTATGTATATTCACACCAGTGGCCGGATCCCAGGCACATGGCTTCCCAAGGACAGGTCAGTGCCTGGTGGGAAATGCCTGTTATTGAAACACATGAAATCACAAATCCCTGGGATATTGAAATGTGATAGCAATTCTAAATATAAATCTAATTAGTTTGTATTCAAGGAACAATGTCATTTCTATGAAGAAGACTAAAAATAAACAGTGGATTTTTTTTTTTTTTTTTCCCTGAACCAGGAGTAAACCCAACAAAAATACTGACCACAATCTCATCATTCCAGCCATGGCTTCATTTCAACATCCGTTTGGCTTCTTCTGCTTCTGGTGACTGTGTTGTTCCAGTTTATCATGGTGAATATGGATTGCACAAAGGAGGGAGTGTTTAGAATACAGCTGAGTTGAGCACATTCGTTCTGGAAGTGTCAGGGTCAAGGGCTTAGAAATCAAACCTGAGGCCTTTGCAGGAGGTTTGGGGGAAATGCTTTTAATGCTGAATTTTGACTCAAGGAAATGGGGGGCTTAGATAAGGCTCAAAAATTTTTCCTGAAATCAAATTTCTCTTAGAAGATGACATTTGAATGTACCAAGGATAAATATCCTGAAAACATATGGATTGAATATCCCATGAAATGCACATGAGTTTTGATATTAAGGGGGCACATAGTTCAGAAAGATAATTTGGCCTCTGCTGAAACCAGAATATTTTTTAAAAATCCTTTAAAAAAATCCTTCCAGATCTTTTGCCAAAACCCAGAAGCACTAGACCCTTCTTTATCCATCCATAGCAGCTTCCGCTTCAACCAGTATCCCCAGCAGCCCAGCCAAATGAAATAGAGAACCAGCATCTTCTGAGGTGGACGCTTGCCAGTCTCAACCCAGAATATATGTTCAAGGGCTTCTGGCCCTCTGAGCCAAGAGCACAATTCGAAAATGCTAGAGTCTTTTAGCGTCTCTGCTTTGGGTTACTCTGAGAGACGGTGCTGTGAAAGCTGCCAGGCCGACAACAGGATCCATGCTGTAGACTGTTTGCAAGAGCCTCACTTCCTTCTGCTGTAGCCAAGTTCTTCCCACCCCAGACGGTCTGTGTGAGGACAAGAAACAAGAACTATTGTCAGATTAATAGCTCTCCCTACAAAAGTGTGGCAGGTGGCAAGATGTTTGGCCATTGAGTTCCAGCCAAAACATGCCACAATTTTTTTCTCCTGGGAGAGGCACTGGGAAGCCACCATGAGTCAGAGTGAGGGGCGGCAGGGGAGGAACTGCTGCTTGAGCATCTTGCCTGTCACTGAGGAGAATTAGTCAATTCTTGGAAAGAGGGACGCACTCTTCCTGCTCTGCTGCCCACTTCCAGATTCTCCTCTCAGCTTTGGAACAGAGAATTAGCAGTCTCATAGAATGCAATTTATTTCAATTCTGTACATACATGTTGGGCCCTGCAAGGAGATAGATATATCCTGCCTGCTCTCTTCCCTTGGAGGACTTATATGTTTGGAGCAAAATTCTCCCTGAGCATGTTCACAGAACGCTAGTCTCTGGACACGAACTGTGAGAACACTGTGCTACATCTCCAAGTTTTAGGAAATGTTGAATTCTCTATCCTCTTTCATGGGAGTAACATAATATGTGGTCACCGTATTACAGGCTTCGAGAACTCCAGTAAATTAACTACCTTAGCTTTAAAATGGCTTTTTCAAATTTTTAATGACCAATTAGCTCCCTCTCCCATCCCACCCACACTGTATTCCCTGTGACGATTTCCCACAGCAACTTTGGGAAATAACAGCCCACTGTGAAGAGCCAAAATTATGCGTTTATGAGACAAATATGGTATTAAGATAATCACAAAGTATGGAGTTAGCACAGAAGAGAAAGGTAAAGATTCAGAAGGAGTCCCTTAAAGGGATGACATTCTAAGGAGGCATTGATGAATGCTAAGGTCTGAATATGTCCCCACAAAACTCATATGTTGATTCAACTGCTAAGGCGATGGTATTGATAGGTGGGACTTTGGGGAGGTGTTTAAGTCATGAGGGAGGAACCCTCATGAAAGAGATTAGTATCTCATAAAAGAGAAAGCTCCCTTGCTCCTTTCACCAAGCAAGGACACAGAAGGTGCTGTCTGTCAACCAGAAGGCCAACCCTCAGGGACCACCACGCCTAGTCTGCTGGTCCCTTGATCTTGGACTTCCCAACATCCAATACTGTGAAACATAAATTCATGTTGCTTTTAAGCTACCCAGTCTGTAGTATTTTGTTATAGCAGCCCAAATGGACTAAGAGAATCATTGAAAGTCTTCCAGACACAAAACAAGGGAAGGGCATTTCAGGCAAAGAGAAAAGTATATGAAAACTCCAGGGCCTCCACTTCTCACAGGAGACCTATGTGTATATGTTGGCAGTTTGGGGGAATGGATTGGAAGACCAGCGGAGGTGATGCTGGAACAGGCTAGAGCCAGATCATGAAGTTCTAAGGTGCCACTCTGGTGTTTTGAGCTGTAGGTAAATAGTAAAACATGGAATGAGGGTTCCCTCCAAGTTCAAGTTCCTAGTGTTTAACATAATGTCCTTCTTCATGCAAAGTATGGTGAACTCTTTTCTACTGCATTCATTCAAAGTTAGAAAATCCAATCTTTTGTATAACAAAAGCTTCTGAAGACAGTGAAGCATGGCTCGTGGTGTTTTAGGGGCATTTAACTCCAGAGGTTCATGTTGGTGCCTGGGAATGTGGAAGCAAACTTAATAGAAATGTCTAAGTAGGGACATGCTGAGGGGAACTTAATCATTGCACTGGGAATTTTGAAGAGCTAGACAAAGTGGAGTGGGGAACACCAAAGGTGAACTAGAGATTGTCCAGGAAGGAATGAAGCCATGGTGGTGAGCCTGCTGAAAGAAACTTCAATGGTTACAAACTTTACTGGCCACCGATACTCTAGAAAAAGTGACTTCCTGGAGTCAGGATGATTGGGGTTTTTTTTCAGCTTGAGAACCATTTGTTATGTGATCTTGGGCAAATGGTTTTTGTGGAAAGGTGGAACATTCCGTCTCCAATACACAAAGCAATCTCTGGTAGCTAGTGCTCAGCATTCAATTAAAAGTTAAAATCAATCATAATAAATAGATTCAAGAAGTCACAGACAAAAAGGGGATAAGAGTTAGCTATAGGTTGCTCAAAAGCCATTCTATGCTCTTAAATGAGCTCTCTATGAACCTTCCCTTCAATGATATCAAGAAGTTAATTCTCATTTTGCATGTGTGTAAACCGAGGCTCAGAAAAGCTGCCCTAAATTCTCACAACTCCTAAACGACAGAGGTAGGGTTTGGTAGCAAGTCTGTGTGATTGCAAAACCCCTGCCTTTTTTTTTTTTTTTTTTTTTTTTTTTTTTTAGCTGCATTATACTACCCATTATCCTGAAAGAAAGTGTGTTAAGTGTTCTGGAGTAGTTGAGGAACAGAATGGCCTGTCCTCCAAAGTCGTGGAACAGGGATAAGATGGAAAGGCTGAGGCTAAGTGTTTTCTACTGGGCTTCTCAGTACAGCAGGGCAAAATCACACGTAGCCTATTCTACAAGGAGTGGCTCAAGAGTCAGCCATTTGGGGTAAACAGGCAGCAATGAGAGAGCATCCAGGTGAAATGGAGCTCCTCATCAATTTCTTCCACTAATGTCAAATGGGGCCGGCTTCCCTTTAGCCTGGCCAGCTCAACCCCCTAAAACCTGTTCAATTGAACTGTACTATGAAGAATGGCCAGGTGGAGAGAAGCCAAATGACTAATTTCAGATTCAGTCTGAACAACTTCATGAAAACACTGCAGAGCTGGTTTATCTGAGCAAACATGTGGATGCCACTTAATGTGGGAAGTAGAGTCATCTGCTTGGGCTGCCGTGACAAATACCACAGTCAGGTGGTCTCAAAACAGACATTTATTTCTCACCATTTTGGAAGCTGGAAATCTGTCCTGTCAGCACGTTAGGTTTCTCCTGATGCCTCTCTCTTTGGCTAGCAGACCACCATCTTAGAGTTTCCTCACCATGGCCTTTCTCTGTGAGTATGCGTCATTGGCATCCCTTCTGCTTCCTCTAATTCCTCTCCTCCTCCTCCTCCTTCTTCTTCCTCTTCTCCCTCCTCTTCTCCGTTCTCTCCTCCCTTCTCCTCCTCCTCCTCCTTCTTCTTCTCAGGACTTTATTTATTTAATTATTTATTTGAGATAGAGAGAGCATGCGAGCAGAGGCAGGGGAAGACGGAGAGAAAGAATCTCCAGCAGACTCCCTGCTGAGCGTGGAGCCCCACATAGGGCTTTGATCTCACCACCCTGAGATCATGACCTGAGCCAAACCCAGGATTTGGACACTTGATTGACCGAGCCACTCAGATGCCCCTCTTCTTCTTATAAAGACATCAGTCCTACTGGATTAGGGACCCATCCTATGACCTCATAGAACATTAATTACTTCCATAAATGTCTTATCTCCAATGTAGTCACATTACTGGTGAGGGCTTTATCATAAGAATTTTGCAGAATACAATTCAGTCCATAACAAGAAAAAAGGTGTTATGGAGGAATTTTCATTGCAAATGCATTTCAGTGGAACAATCATGAGGCTAGTTAGCAATGGGAAGTGATTTAGAAATAGTTGTAACGGTAGTTCTCAACTCTGGCTGCACATGGATCACTTGGGGAACTTTCTAAAAATAACAGTACCTAGGCCCAGACCTATCTTAATCAGAACCTCAGACTTTGGTGTATTAGTCAGGGTTCTCCAGAGAAACAGAATGAACAGACATACAACATACAACCCGATGTTCAACATAAGATACTATATATATATATATATATATATAAGCACACACACACATATACATATACATATAGTTTGTGTGTGTGTGTGTGTGTGTATGTGTATGGATAGACAGATAGATGGATAGATAAACAGGTAGATGAGAAGGACATTTATTACAAGGAATTGGCTCACATGAATATGGGGAATGGGAAGTCCAAATCTGTAGGGCAAGCAGGTTAGAAAAGCAAGGAAGTGTTGTTGGGGCAGCTTGAGTCCAAATGCGGTCTGGTTGTTGCAGTCCCTCTTCCAAAGACCTCAGTCTGGTTGTTTTCTTTTGTTTTGAAAGATTTATTTATTTACTTGAGAGAGAGAGAGAGCCTGCATACAAAGGGGGGAGCAGCAGAGGGGGACT